>NC_048894.1:80208505-80508505 GCF_011077185.1 Oxyura jamaicensis
GAAGACCTCCAGGGATGGTGACTCAACCACTTCCCTGGGCAGCCCATTCCAATGCCTAACAACCCTTTCAGTAAAGAAGTTCTTCCTAATATCCAACCTAAACCTCCCCTGGTACAACTTGAGCCCATTCCCCCTTGTCCTATCACGAAGCACCTGGGAAACCAGACCAAACGCCACCTCGCTACAGCCTCCTTTAAGGTACCTGTAGAGAGTGATAAGGTTGCCCATGAGCTTCCTCTTCTCCAGGCTGAACAACCCCAGCTCCCTCAGCTGCTCCTCATAAGACTTGTTCTCCAGACCCCTCACCAGCTTTGTTGCCCTTCTCTGGATTCGCTCAAGCACCTCCACGTCCTTCTTGGAGTGTGGGGGCCAAACCTGAACACAGTACTCAAGCTGCAGCCTCACCAGAGCCGAGTACAGGGGGACAATCACCTCCCTAGCCCTGCTGGCCACACTGTTTCTGATCCAAGCCAGGATGCTGCTGGCCTTCTTGGCTGCCTGAGCACACTGCTGGCTCATATTCAGCTGACTCTCAACCAATACTCCCAGGTCCTTCTCTGACAGGCAGCTTTCTAACCACTCATCTCCCAGACTGTAGCTCTGTTTGGGGTTGTTCTGCCCCAGTTACAAGGCTCAGAATATAAGGAGATAGAAAAATTGTTCTAACGTGCTCCGTGATGGGAGAGGTGATGGCTGGGACTTTCCTCACATTACTAATTTTCTGTATTTATAGCAGCGGAGAATATCTTAAATCTTATGCAGTGCTGATGGTATTCAGATCTGTGGCCGGAATATTAGTCTTGAGTTGCTACTTTTCATTCTTACAGCAAAGACACTCCTAAGTTGTCATTTTTAATGGTCTGTGAGCTGTTAACAAGTTAGCTGTTATGTCTTGCAGAAGTTTATCAGGTAAACATTCTGTGTCAGTGTTTCAGCAGTGCATCAGATGCTACATAATGTAGAGCCCAAGCACAGTCTTAATAAAATGACTAGTTTAAAATGCCATGCATAACTTCAGAAACAGCTAAGATGCTTTAAAAAATAATTGCATGTTTGACAGGTCCCTCGTGTGCAGATTTCACTTTGCTAAAATGTACCCAACCATTCTTATTTTATAAAACAGCTTCTCTCTGATTTGAGATGCCTCTATCAGATTTTTGGCAAAGAATTTTTATGAACACAATTGTTGTAATAAATGTATTCAGTGAGTTGTTCTCAAATTTTCTGACTTGGGACTATACCAATGCTCCGTCACTGAGTTATCTTTGGATAGTATATCAAAGGGAAAACTTGTTTCTAGCTTTCTGTATTCTTTACTATAGGATAAAACTACTTTCCAGTGTTAAAACCCTTTAATTGAAAGTAAATCTGTATTGTCATCCTAGATGGCTCTCAAATTGCACTTGAAAGAAGAAATTGGAAATGCTTTTAACTTTGCATTAATTCAGTAGTTATGTTAAAATGAAAAGTGGCAGTGGAATATTAAAAGCTGAAATCTGATGCTGGAGTCTTCTCTAAAATGTGATCTAAGCTTACAATCTAGCACGCTGGATTACCTCAGTTGACTGAAAAATCAGTATATTACTTTGGCTCAGTTATTAGTGTTACTTTTCTAATGTCTGTTTACTGATATGTCACACCCTTCTGTGCTTAAAAAAAAAAATGCCTGCACATGCCTAGCTTCCTCCATTCCTCTGAGTTCAGTGATTGAATCGTAATCTTGATCAAATTGCTTAACTTTAATGAATATCATTATCAAATAGACTTTCATTGTCATGGGAATACATAGTCCAAGATAGTTTCAGACTATGGATTTTTTACTTTGTTCCCTTCTGTAAAAACAAATCAAAGTTCTTCTGAAAAGTCTCGTAGCTTCTATATGCCAATCATGTGTTGCTTGTTTCTCTTCACAGCTACAGCAATGTCGCAGTTAAGAGAACGCAGCCATAGGAATTGCTGGTTTTCAGCTAGTCCCTTTGCAATATATGCTTCTTTCCACATTAATCCTTTAGTGCTGTGTGTTCGCATTTTTCAACTGAAGTGCAAATGCATTTCCGTACTAGCACGTGAGCCTTGTGGAAATCCATATTACTGACAGCAGAGGGTTAATACCCAGAACTGTTTGTATGCAAGTAGTCTTGCAGGGAATTTAAGTTTGGAATGCTCTTCATAAAATCATAATCTTCATAAAATCATAACTTTTCAACAAACAGGTTCTAGGAAAATCGCAGTTATGGAACAAAAGTAGTAATTCTAGGTAATGTGTAAAATACTTAACAACACAGTATGTTAAACAGGATAAATATTTATATAACTGTGAAAAGCAGAAAACCTACAATATGGTATTGTGTCACTTTTACATGAAACAAGTCATTAAATTTACCATACTGTCACAGTGAGAGAGAAAATAAATAGTTGGCTTGTATTTGCTGGTTTGAGTTCATGAATAAAACTACTGTATGAGTTTCAAGAAATCTTAGATAAAAGAAATTACTGGTACATGTGTTCTTTAATTGAAATTGAAGAAGTGTTGTACTCTTTTTAAATTGGATGTCTAGACATGGGAGATGCATTTCCTCTTGCTAAAGAGAGCTGAATATTCTCTGAAGCTAGATTAGAGGCTTTACAGGCAGATCAGATGCGAATCAGCTGTTTCAGAAAAGTTAACAGGAATTTTTGTGCTGCCTAGTTACTTGTGTATAGAGAGAGACCCTGTGTATATAAGCCCTTTCCTGAGCACTGGTACTATCGGAATTACAGATTTAAAGGCAAATTTCTTGCTTTGCCTGAAAGCAGCCTTCACAATGTCTTCCTGTGTTTTTGGTGATGGGAAGTCTTGATATGTTTGGATGAAGACGATCAACCATCACCACAAAAATAAGATTAGGTTTATGTAGATGAGTGTACTTTTGATTCAGTTCTGGAATGGCATTCAAAATCTGTCTCCCAAAGTTTTAATTTAGGGCAGTCTACCAGCATTTCAGGGTTTTCTTTTTCTGTATTATTATTGAATATTCCTTGCTTCTTTTGACAGACACCATTCTATGCAATTCATACAATTACTTCAGTAGTTAACTGGAGGATAGGAGTGCTTTGAAAATAATGAGTGATTTTAGTGTTAGAACACTAGACTATTCTTATTCTATATACACCTTCCTTCAGTATTAATTGATTTTTTTATTATTTTTGGAGCAAGACCAGTACAGAATCCCATGCTGATGTATTAGGCAGTGTTTACATAACATTCATTGCTGTTTTTGAAACATTCATGACGTGATAATTTAGACTCACTCTTAAATACCAGCATAAAGTTTTTAAAGCTTTCTCTTCCTCTAAAAGTTAGCAGCTTCAGCTGTAACTTAGCTAACTTCAGGTTTTAATGCTTAACTATTGTAATGTCACTGCAGCTTTGCAAACATTGAATATGTAACACCAACTCTAAACTTGTTCACTGCTTATACTATACGGGATCCTGCTTGTGTTGTTGGCACTGAGGCATTTAGTTTTTATTAAATTTGAGATGATTGCATTAGAATTAAGGGTAGTCCTTACCCAGAATCCATGTAAGCATATATGATGTTTCATGAAATACAGCAGACAGCTACCCAAGGTAAGATTTATTGTTATTGTGATTTATTATTTGCATCTAATTTACGCAGTACGTCGCTACTCAAATTATGTTATTATTTTATCAATTACTTTATCATTTTACATAAATCAAAAACCAAAAGGTGAGATTTTTCTCCCCCCACTAGCTTGCATTTTGCCAAGTTTCCTCAGGGCAAATTGTCCAAGCCAGGTGACTGGGATGTAAAACTGTCCGTGACTTCCACGTAACACCCTCTACCTCCCCACCCGCAGAACCTGTGAGAGAAGGTAAGGTGCTAAGTTACCTTCTTAAGGAAACCCTTTTTTAAGTTGTAATTATGTGGGTATTGCTGTGGATACTTGGCATATAAACTAAGAGGAAATAGTGCATCTGTTAGTGAATGCATGAATGGCAATGCTTATGGCATTTATTATTGTTAAAACCACGTTGATAAAAGGTATTGAAAATAATCAGCATGGTACAGGTTGAAAATGTAGGAGCATGCATTTTCTAGCATTAGGAAAAAGCAATTTTTTGATATTATAGTTAAAGCCTTAGTCCACAAAAATGCTACAGATGTTCTTCTCTTACTGAAAGAGCATAACATTTTAAACTCTCTTGGTGGATTTGTTCCCTAGTGGTTTCATCCTGAATTTAGACAACTTTATCAGTAGAGGGGGGGAATTTTTTTTTTATTTTTTTTTCCCCAGACTGGTTGACCTAAGTAAGGATGCTTTGCAGAATTTCACTGCTGTAAATCGAGTTTATGAAAGGCTCTTGGAATCATGGAGGCAGTATCTGGATAAGATTGAGACTGAGGGGTGTCAGGGATTTCTCAAGCCCACCTAAAGACCTTTCCCTATTTTTTTAACTATTGTTCACTTCAAAGCTTTCAAACAATCTCATGAGAGAAGAACTTTTTTTGATTGAGCTAGTTAATTCTGTTCATTTCAGTTGTGTGCTTTGAGCAAATGTGCGCTTTAGCTTTCGGCTGGTGCTGCTCTGCTAAAGTCAGGAAGGCTGAAACTGCACAGGGTCTGGGGAGATTTCTGGTGAGGGAGGGAGGGGAGGTTGTAGGAAATGGATGGCAGCCTGTGTCAGTACTGCTCTGTATTCATCCTGTATTTTTCTTTCTAATTCAGATTTTCTTTCTAATTCAGAAACTCGGATTTTCTTTCTAATTCAGATTTTGGGGATGGAAGGTGATGTTATCTATCTTCAGCCTTTCTCAAGGCTGTGTGGGAACTAGAGTCAGGATTACATCCTGCGGTTTCATAAAGATAGCGTGGAAGACAAGGCAGTAATTTTTGTTGTTCCATCAACTGTAGTTTAGGTATTCCAGGGAGGGATTTGAAGTGTCTTATCCTAATGATGCTATTTATTAGTACTTTAAATTTCTGTGAAAAGGCTATAAAACCAGGTAAGGCATTGTAAATCTTCATTACTCCAAAACTTTTGGGGCTGATGAAAATCATATGGCTTACTGGTTATGTGTGGAAGCTGTCTATTTCGTTTGTCTAGAAGTTGTGTGTGTCCTTCCAGGATCTTGCCTGGCAGATCTGAGTTTTTCCTGTGTTTTGAGGCTTGGAACTCATTTTAGAATGTCCGGGATGGTTTGTAGTTAGCATGATATTTCCATCTCCCTCATGTTATATACATACAGAATAAATTCATGATCAGTATGTGTCATATACAGCAATAAGCCAGAATCTAAATGTCTCTATGTGTGAGGCTTTTTATTTATTTATTTATTTTTGATGGCTGCTGGCTGTTTGTGATACTGGAGGGGACAACGACAAACTATAATTATTCCAAAAAGGAGGATCTACTGAAGTAATGGTTACGGTGGAGTGGTGAGAAGAATACACTGTCCCTATTTATATAGTGTCCATTTTGTATAGAAACAGCCTTGTCTTTTGGGTTCTGCCTTAGAGTTTAGAAGTAGAAAATCAGTCACTGGAATAATAGGTAATCATGTGATGGCTCACCTACAATAACCAATACTTTGCCTGCCCTAGCAATAAACCAGTTAATAGCCCCAAGTTTGCAGAGTTTGGAGAGTTTGTATGTATGTATTCCACACATTTGCTAGTGGTTCTCTACTAGCAATGCCACGCTTACTATTTTCTGTTGTCTTTGCTTTTTTTGTTAAACCAATGAGTTCACAGCTAACCTTCAATCACAGGGCTTAATTTCAAAGACGATGCATGAGAATATGAAAACTCTTGCATGTGAAAATCTCTTGGTATTCAAAAGATGTAAGAATGACTCTTCTTAATTCTTTTGGGGAGCAATTTATTAATCTCAGTGTTTTCCCATATGATAAAGATACTGGTTGTCTCATCCATAAGGAGTTCTGTATGTACAGCTGAAGTTACGCTGTTAAGAACTTGCTCCTCACAAAGTGATCTGCTGTGCAATTGGCTGGAATTACCAAGTATTTAAATAATGACTGAGAGGAGGAGTTGGATGGTCTTACGTAGTTTAACTTCCCAAACTCATGTTTTCCTTACCAAGGGAGTATAGCTTCATGAACATGCCGCATTTCAGCTTTCTACATTCTTTCTATGGGTTTTGTTGCCTGAATTTGATCAGACGAGTACAACAGCAGTGTGACTTGCTAGGTAGCATTGTAATGCGACAAATACGCCACAAGGTGGCTCAACAATATAGTGCCTTAAGCATTTCTTTGACGTTTTCAGTTCACTTCCCGCCACAGTATTTCACTGCAGCTCAGCGCTAATGTAAAAACACTTGTTCTGCATGGTGCTGCAACCTGCTATCAAGTTTCAAAGAATTCACAGTTCAGTGCATCACTGCACATTGTTGCACAAGTGCAGAGAGCAGGGTGTTCCTGTGCATACTCCTGTAGTGTGGTATTACAGCAGATTTGTATTTTAGTCACTTTTTGAAATTAGTGAGTGGGGATTGGCTTACTGGTTTTAGGAGGAGAGAAAATGGAAGCACCAGTATAACGTGAGCTCTTTCAAAGAAGTTTAAATAAAAATGACTGTACAGCTACAAAAACAAACAAACAAAAACCACACATATTTGGGATCCTAATTTTCACAATATGCTTGGGACTAAAAACTTACTGTAAAAGTGTCATCTGGTTTTGAAACAAAAATGGGAAGTTCCCAGAGAACAGGTTTTCTGTCTGCCCCATTTCCAGTTTGACTTGGTGTATATATATATATATATTTTATTCTAGCTTGGATACCAATAGGAATTTTAAAACAGAAATTGGGGTGTTTGAGCTGGAATATGCAGGAAGCTAATGCATGGAGGTGGGGGAGTGAGGTTTTCCACTGAGGTACGGAAGAGAGGATGCTGAAGATTCCGGCAAAACTGAATGTTTTCATATTAAGGTGCAGATCTTACAGGTAGCGTGAAAATACGGCCTTTTACTGGGAAGTCCTGGATTCCCTTATTGTCTACTGCTTGTCTAGGATGTCTCGTCACCTCCTGTCAGTACATGACTAAGTATGGTGATCTGACTGTCACCAGCTGCTGATCTTTTTGGGACTAGAAAGACATGCCAGAACAAGCCTGGCTGGAGGAGGCTGATATTATACAATTATCCGCTAAATCTGGAACCATTCTGAATTGTAGTCAGCTTTTTTAGTCTTCACAGCTGGTAAAAAGTGAAACTAACATTTTTTTCCTGTAGCAATGGATAATGGCCAGTATAATCAAGTGATTGTATCTTGTATCAATTACCATATTAAGGGCTAAAACCATTTGATTAAAATCGAGAAGAAAAAAGGGTCTTGAATACTGAAAGTGTTGTGCTGTTATTCTAATATGTAGTGATGATTAACATGTTTCACTGATACCATGCTGACATGGCATGCTAGGAGTTGACTCAGAAGCAAGCGCTTACTAATCTGTTTTAACTTGTGGTACTAGGTGCATGTGTAGTGTATATCTGGAGTTCATCCAGTGGTCGTGAGGAATATTTTTAAATAGAAGTCGTCCTGATGTAGTCAAAACTTAAGTAATGTAGGGTTCACCTAGTACTTCTAGTTCAGTTTTGTACCTGGAAATAAATAACAGTTGTTGAACTCTGAGAAGTTTACAATTACAGGGAGGACTGCGCAGAAAAAGGCAGAGGTTCCATAGCCCTGTACCAGCTTGTTGGCAGGTAGCTGAAGTACGTGCAGCCTGGAAATCCAGCATTATTCTTGACAGCAGTCTCTAGCAGGTATTCCTCGTGCCTCTAAGGTTTTGTCCGGCACATTGTCAGCATTTGAATAATGATTGTGGTCCCTTGCAGAATACAAAACCTACTTTGGCACATATGATGTTTGAATGGCCAAGAAGCAGTGGTGGGCCTTGGAGGAAACTGAAGCTGGGAGCAGAGCTGGAGCCCCTGAGGTGGAAACTTGTTTAGGTTAACAGTGATCTGAAGTAGCAGGTCTCTGTTGGAGTAGGTGGGTTCAGGATGCTTAGTTCTACCTTTCCAGGCATAGACAAAACCTCAAAGGGAAATCTGGTCAACACCAAACTGTACCATAGCTTATTTGCTTGTAGGTTTGTTCTGAGAACAACTTTCCCCAAAAGCTGGCAGACTTTTCCCTTCACAGCCCTGTGCTCTGGAATCTCCTCTGCGTAGTGTGCTCACTAAAGCATCTTTGCTGGAAGCAGGACCATGCTAAAGGAAAGGGGAAATGCTGTGTCTAGACTAAACCACAGCTCTTCTCCCTCTGACGTGGCCAGTTCTACCCAACCCAAGCTTGTAACGGAGGGACGGGTGAGATGGTTGAAGGCTCAGGCTATTTTAGATGCTCGCTCAGGATGCAGGCAAGGCCAGACAAGTCTTGTACTTGCTCCTGTGTAATGACGTGCTTGTCCCACAAATGAGCGGGTCTTGTGTTACCTGCCCAGGCAACAGCAAAATGTAGACTCTAATGGAGGTAAATGGAAGTGGTCTCTCAACATAAGCTTACAAAGTTGGCAAGAAGTTTCAGCTGCAAAGTTGTTTAATTTTTTGAATTTGATATGGTAGAAAGTGTTTCCTTTCCCCACTCATCTCATATGAGGGTGGGGGAAAGGATTCATTCTCTTTAGCTGAATGTTGCTTGGCAATACTAACAGTTAAACATCCAACAAAGCCACAAATTGCTATTTCTTCCTATTAGAATACATAAGAGCAAATTCTAATATGGCTTTATTGCATGTAATTTAAACTCAAGTCATCCTTCTCTTTTCCCTCCCCTCACTTCCATTTTTTTTTCTTGGCTAGTAGCCAGTCTGGTCTCTGTACAATCCTTGAACAGACTCATGCTAGGCAAACTACTTGAAATCTATCACAGGGTTGGATGAAAGTGTTAATGATGTTACAGTATCAATTTAACTAATAGCCCTTAATCATTACTTGGGGATTTTGGATTTGGAACAGATTTGGGCTTTTGATAGGAATGAGATGACTTTTATTTGTTTTAAAGCGTACTGCTTTCTCCAAGAATGAAATCCTGAGCTTGGAACAGCAAATAGGATTTCAGGAGCCCGAACTTCTAGTCCCACCAGAGAATTCAGCTGTAGGCCACTGATACCTCCAGGTGAAAGGCAGCGGTGCTGTGGTGGTGTTTTCTTGTGAGGTGTCCCCCCCAGTCCCATATTGGGTAACATGCAAACATCTCCTCCTGTGTTGAAGGCAGCATGTCGCAGAACTGCGGTTAGATACAACCCCGTCCTAAGTTGTAAGTGGGGTGGGCAGAAAATAATACTCGGGTAAATAGACTGGTATTTTGGTTTTGTGCCATTTATACAGAATAGCCTTTGGTCAGTGATTACAGAGCATCGCTGTATCCTGGAGATATCCTTTGGTGCCTTCTGTAAATACTTGCACCTTACTCATTGTGCTTTCATAACAAGTGGAAACACTTTCATTCTAAATACTTTTATTCTTACACTTGAGCAAGGCATGCGTCTATTAGTAGTAGTACTGTCAGGCTTTTCTTGGATGAGTTGTGTATGTGTGCAAATGTTTAGGCATATAAATATGTGCACTGTTTTGCCGTCCTTCTGAATCAAAAACTTAAGTTTGAGGGCAAGTGGTGTTAGCAAGGAGTGCCTAGTTTGTGCACTGGCTGCTTGGACTAGAAAGGAAATGCTTGAAGTCTTCTGGAGAAGCTATTTTTAAATGACCTTAGCTTCTTGTGTAACCACAGCCTTACACTTGTGTTCTATATTATAATAGAAAAACTACCTTTCCTCTGTCAGTTTTAAAGAGAAAACAGAAATTCTCTCTCATGCACAGGCAACTGCTTAATCATGCTTTCCTGCCTTGGTAAGAACAGCAGAAGATTTTTATGACCAGTGGAGCCATTTCTTACCCTCTGAGTGTGGGTGTCCTGTGCTGGTTACTGTTGTCGTAGATTAAAGACGAAGAATAATGGCAGGCATGGTTGGAAACTATTCCAAAACTAACATTGTTCCATTTGGTTTTCAGTTTACTTCATTTGTGTTAGATTTGCTTTGTTTTGAAGCCCCTAAACAATTCTGATGGGCTAGAAGCTAATGGAAGTGTGGTAAGTATGCATTGTTGCACTTAGATATGCAGGAAGGAATATTTTTCCAGTCTCTACTGCCTGCTAAAGGAAGAGAAGCCTTTTGGCAAAAAGAGAAAGGAAAAACTTTACTTGAAAAGAACCACTATTAAAATCATGAGACTTGAAAGAAATCTGTAGGAAAAGCTGAAATGAGGGAGGAAAAGGGGTTCCTTCCTTCCCCTCCTTCAAGGAAATTATTACTGTTCAGTAACGAAGGTCCCTCTCATTTTGGATAAGCAGGTTGGCCATAGTACTCCGTTAGGGGGACACTGTCAGAATAAAATTCCCCTTTCCCACTGAAGTGTTGTGTTTTTCTATACAATATTAACTTGCATCATTACTGGGATGTGCCCATTGCCAAGTATGAGTTTGCAGTAGTCATTGTGCCTTCCCAAGAGGTGGGAAGAAGAGAAGTTAAGACAAGTACAGGTTCATTGCCTAGAATACAGTCTTATTAAAAACTGGTTTGTTTCCACGTTCCCTGAAGAGTATCTATTACTGGGTAAATATTTGTATGTTCTGATACAGCAGTGACTTGTTATATCTTTTTCTGGCTAGTCCTGTGAAATAGTGCTCTTCTATTAGTGTGGGTTAAAAAAGATGCAGAGAAGTGTTGCAGGGATCCGGTGGCTCTGTCTGGTCTCTAAAGGTAAATTAAGCATCCTTTCTTGTTTCAGAATAGCACTATAGATATGAAGCAGTTAACCTTGCAAGCAAAACATTTTTGCTTTACTGCTTCTGTTTGCAAGGAGGATTGGCTATTTAAAGCTACCAAAAAAAAAGTAAAATATACGTTAAGTACAAATTTCTCTGCCAAGAACTTTAAGTAACCAGACTTCAGTTTTGACAAGGATGTATTTTTTTAACAAAGTGTTTAACTTCCATTCATTGGAATCCCATGGAAAACTCATACCCTGTAGCTGCCAATTTTCTTAAGCTTTGTATCAGGCTGTGGACATCAACTCAGACCTTGACAAGTCTGACATGTGACACTCTGCTCACAAGCAGCGTGGATCTTGGAGAGAGTCTTTTTTTTTTTTTTTTTCCATGTGGACTTTTTGCTAGGATGGCTGTTCTTGTGTGCTTGAGACCTTTAAACGATATCAGGTGTAATCTTTTTGTTTCCTTCCAAACTGTTTCACTACAGCGAACCCTCACCTATCTAAAAGATGTGATATGAAAACGGACTTAACAGGGATTGTGAGTGGTTCTCTATTCTTAAATTTATTGAAAAGCTGGTTAATGTAATGAAATATTATGGGTGCAGTTTATACTGGAACCTAAATCTGTCTTGTGTGCTAGACTTGGAGTAAGTTATTCTTTTTGGCTTGGCTTCTTTAATGACAGAGAAAGAAAATGATGACCTTAGGTGCACTTAAGTAAGACACTGTATAATTGCCTACTGGAAAAAGCACATCTTTAGCGTGCTTTCAGAAGAAAAAGTAAAGTTGATAAACTGTATTTGCATCACTAACAAAGTGATGCCTGCAAACTACTCTTAATATTAGTGGAAAGTTGCCTTTTTCTTAAAACTCTATTGTTATAAATCTTGAAATTATTCATCTCAAATCAGGTCAGTTAACAAGTGAGTAATGATTGTAAATGATAGCTGTTGCTTACACTTCTTTCACATAGCATTTCATCTGAGCAGGATAACAATTTGTGTTATGCTTGTGAGTCAGAAATGTACTGTTCTGACTTCTGGTAAGCAGACAGTTCCACAGAATGGTTCTAGTAAAACTATTAGAGGGATACAGGTGTGCACCATCAGTAAAAGTAGTTGGGTTGAACTGTAATAAAATATCTTCTGACTGGTATTACTTTGTCTGGCATCTGTGGTTGTCAGGAAGTAGCATATGCCACATCAGTGTTTCTAAAGCTAAATCTGTCTGCCATGGTGACTTTGCATTTAAATGCAACCGTATCCTTCCCATCTAGTCCAATGTGAAAGCTGAAATCTAGTCTGTTTGGCTTCTGGCTTATTCTCAGAAATCCCTATTTTGCTTTGAAGGAAATAACCTGGGCTTTTAGGAAGCTCTTAGCTTCTGCGCATCTGTTGCCAGCTTTTTTTAGACTTCTGCTTCTCTTGTTCATCTTAACTTTCTAGGTATCAAGCCTGGAATTGCCTTGCTCTTTCTGCAGCCTTAAAGCACAGAGGTTCAGAGCACTCCTGGTGTTTTTGTTTGGCATCAGAGAAGACATGGAAGAAGGAAGCTGAACTTACTGTGTGATGCGTGGTCAAATAACTTTATACTTTTTTCTCTGTCATGTTGGATTGCTCTTGAATGGTCTATCTTCATATGTATGTATATACATGCACACAATTTCAGTTCCTATTTCAGTATCTTTGAAGTCTTTGAGGATGGATTAATATACTTTGTGTGTTAACACACTTTGTTTAGGACACCAAAGCTCTCCGGTCTTTATAGTAGTACTTGATTTTCGGTAGTAAGTTCCTGTTACTCTTCTTTGATCTTATTCCTTCTGTAGGAGGGAGAAAGTGGGTTTTCTTTACCTTAGAAGCTATTAAACGCACAATTATGCCACTCTCTGACATAG
Organism: Oxyura jamaicensis; assembly: GCF_011077185.1. Taxonomy (NCBI): domain Eukaryota; kingdom Metazoa; phylum Chordata; class Aves; order Anseriformes; family Anatidae; genus Oxyura; species Oxyura jamaicensis. The sequence continues at coordinate 80,221,208 of NC_048894.1, forward strand.
TGATTAATAAGCATAGAATAATTTGCTGTTTGTTCTTTCTGGAAGTCAAGTGCTTTGAGCAGTGTTTGTTAATACATTGTAAGATGTTTTAAGCTGCCATTCACTAAGTGAATTTGATGTTTACTTACAACATAGGCAAAAAAGTGTGCCAATGTTTCTGCAAACTAACCCATAAAAGGCACAGTAGTCAGTAAGGCATGCTGTCTGAATCTCGCATGTAAAGCAAGCATGCTCTGGTTGCTTCTTTGGAACAGGAGAAACTTGACAGTGTGATGTGACTTGCCAGTCTTGGAAGGACCTTAAAGACCACTTAGTTCCAACACAGGCAGAAAGACCTCCCACCAGACCAGGTTACCCAAAGCCCCATCCAACCTGGCCCTGAACACCTCTGGGGATGGGGCTCCACAGCTCCTCTGGGCAGCCTGTGTCAATGCCTGACCACCCTCAGAGTAAAGGATTTCTTCCTTATATCTACCTACCCTTTAATTTAAAATAGATACCCCTTGTCCTATCACTACACTCCCTGATACTTTCCCCCTTTTTCTTGTAGAGGCCCCCTTTAAGTACTGGAAGAACTTCAGAGGAGTATTGGAAAAAGCTTTTCTGAAAGGTTGCGGGGTGCAATGGCTTAATGTCAGGTAGAACCAATGTCAAATCAGTTGATCAAATTTTGAGTACTCAACTCTGTGTTTTTACTTAAATTTCCATGCTCAACAAGCAGACTAAAGATTTAAGGAATATTGTAGGAATTGGCAATCTTCTATTTTGTGGTAAACTACATTCAGGGAGCAGTCTTGTTCTTCACATTTCTTTACTAAATCTTATTCCCTAGATTACTGTTAACGTTGGCCAAGGGCAGATTTGTAAATACTAACTTCCCTTCAGAAGGATTTGTTTAATACTGTAAGAATAATTGCTGCATCACTTTATTAAGTATGCTGCACTGGTGTGTGGCTAAGCACTAGAGCAAGTGATTTCAGTCTTGTCTTGTTTTTTTTTTTAAACAGTGTATGAAGAAAAGAAGTAATTGCCTAATGGGTAAATTTCTTAGCATATGCTTTAACAGAGCAATTAGCTTGTTTCTTGGATCAAAGTGGTTTCTATAATGGGCCTATTTTATAAGAATTATTTCTTAATTCTAGTTTGCATTTTATATCATTAGTTTGGCATGACTGGTTAGACTTTTTTTTTTTTTTTTAATTGTAGTATTTTTGTTGCCTCCCCATCTTTCCATTTGTCCCTGCCTTTTCTTTCTGTTGTGCAACTGGATATTAAGTCTACGTTTTCCTGTGCTTTAGTTATCTGTGGAACTTCCAGAGTTCAAGTGCATTGCAAGAATGCTAGGTGGCTTGTCTTCTGAATAAACGTGTTATTTTGAAAATACTGATGTTAGGCTGTATATACTATGGATGTAGACCATATTCTGAAGAGGATGGCCCGGACAGTTGAAATAACTGTAAACTCTCTTGCAGAAATGGTAAGAGGATATTCTAGTTGGGTAATCCTGATCAATAGGCTAAGTTGAATGCTTAAAACTGATCTGGCACCCCTAGTTTGCAGAAGTTCAACAACTCTTGTCAAGAGGTGCTGTTTGGCTTTAGCGTGTTAACAATTTAATCTCATTTACAGCGAGTCATTGGACACTAGTGTGACTGAGATTTGATTTTTCTTGGAAACAAAATCCCAAAATGAGGAAGACTGCAATGATGCTATCTGGAGTTTGTGGCCAGAGACCATTTTTGTTCTGCTACTGATTTTTAGCTTTCCGAAGCATAACAGCTTTGTGAGACTGACATGGCTGTCACTTTTGTAACTAGGAGTCATCAGGGCACTGCTGAACCTGATAAATCTAATTCTGCAATTGCTGCATGTGAGAGTGAGAAGAGACGTGTATGTGAGCTTTTAGTTTGGGAAAGAGGCTGAAAGTGAAACAAGGAATGTGGAAATGCAGAAATCCTGAACTGCTGTGACCCTCTTCTAGAAAAAAAAATAAGTTTTTGAGTACTTCTGGTGTCTCTGGAATTAAAAAAAAAAAGGTAACAAAAAGCTGTTTTAATATGCTAATATGCTTGGTACTCTTTCCTATTTGTATGATTTGTGTAATTAATGATTTGAGACTAATAATCTTGGTCTTCTGCAGTGTGAATGTGCATTGAACCATGCAGTAGAGTGGAAGTTGAAAATTGTATGAGTTTCCTTGAGTTTTAGTCTTTTAGAGATTAGCACCAGAGAACCATGGCATGCAGAACGTTCTAAGGCCTTGGAAAGAAAAGGAGGACACTATTAACTTAGAGGCTGTGAACCTTTGTCTTTAAAAATGACTTGTTTCCTTTGAAATTTGTCTTCCTTAAATCTTAAAATCTTTAAATCTAGGAATTGAAGGAGCTTTTGCAAACACATTCTTCTAGTGAATGCCAGTGACAGAAACCTGAGCAATTTTTCATTTCCCTCTGTGGAAAGGGAATGCTTGTTTTAAGGTCTGCTGATGCTTCATTAAGGAGTAGGGGACAAAAAGAAGTCTCCATGCAATGCAGATTGAATTACAATAACCAGAAGGTTATTCTTAACGTAGTAAAAATGATAGCTAAGTGAAACTGCTTATTTACAAGAACTGAAAATAATTTGCACTATTAAGGTTAAAAGGGAGCATTTGGTATGACATGTACTCCATTAACACCTCATTTTTCTTAAGGATGGATTGTCCCTGAGGTGGTATGTTAATTGAAAAAACAGTGGTAGTGCATAGGGTTTTCTTAATTTAAAAAAAAAAAAAAAATTGCTGTGACACCAGTCTCTGCTGTCAGTTTGGATTCAGGTAGGTTGAAATATCACTCAGTCTTCTGTTGGAATTGAGGAAATAAGAGGCTTCCTCTTAGCTGCTGAGGGAGTTGTTTATGAGGAATGTCCAGAATGGGCTGTGGACTCCTTGTCACTGTTTTCTAACAGGACATCCACCCAATGTTTAATTACTCTCAGCTACAAAGTGTGGAAGTTCAGTTCTCTTTGGAACCAATCCAGTATTTTGATTTCCTTGATCAATTGCCAAATTTGTGAAAAGGTTTCACGCCAGGTTAGAGTTCCTCAGTTCCTCCACTTTTCCTGTGTCATCATGTAGTTGGAGCAGAACAGCATCAAAGCTTTCAGCCATATTTTGTTATACAAGTTTGATTTCTTTATATTTATACACATGTCAACACAACCAAACATGTACAGAAGGTTTAAGAGTGTAATCAACTTCCAGCACAGTGACAGCATGTAAGTTTTCCTGTGCAAAAGTGGTATTTCAGTCTGGGGGGAGGAAAAACGTTTGTCCTTTCTCCAACGTCTGTGTGGTGTATTTGCAGGTGTGAGAAGAGGTCTGCAAACAAAGTAGATTAGCCAGTGTCACTTAAAAATATTTTTTATTAAAATGAGTATTAATTTATCGTTAAACTTTGACTTGTGCATTGGTTTTCTGTGATGTCAAGTGATGACTGAAAATGGGTTGCACCAAAACCAAGGTGTCACATCGAGCTGTAGCCAAGCAGTTTCTGCTCTGGGGACACGAGTGAAGAATTGCTGTTTCTCGTGAAGGAGTGATACCTCTTCCAGCCCCTGCTCTACCACAGACGAAGAAGCTTTAAATCAAATCCCAAACACTTGTGCCATGAGATGAGGGAACATATAGCTGGCTGATTTCTTGCAGTTGAATCATCATGTTGATTATTCCATTAATGTTGAGTACAGAGGTAGAAGTTAGAACAGTGTACAGGTTGACTTGTTAAGGCTGAATCTTAAAGTTTCTCTTGTATCAGAATGATGCGATGTGGCCCTCATTTGCATCTTTTACATGAGAACACCTTTATTTAATGCAGTGGATAGTCTGGGAATTGTTTTTAGGGGTCTGTGAACTGACATTGGTTCTAAAATCTGCATTAGTCTCCCTGGTATGTGAGATAATCTGTTGTCAAGTCTGTTCAAGTTTTAAAATAGGCTAACAGCTTCAGATGTTTTGATGAAAGCCATGCAGGAAGATACTTGCAGCCTCTGTTACAGACCTGTTAAGCTGTGCTGCGATCAGTAATTCCATCACTGGGTCTTCAGGATGTCTGTGATATCCTAGGCTATACTCCACTATTCAGCTGCAAGCTGCGAGAAGTGGTGCTGGTGTTTTAAATCTAGATTATTTTGGAGGTGGAATGCTACATCTGTATAAATGATTCAGCCTAACATAATATTGAAGGATTCAGTAGTATCTTAGAATTGCCTTATACTTTGAAATAGGAAGGAAAGATGCAATTACTTGATCTGAACAAATTTGTTCTGCATGGAGTACTGACTTGCTGTGACTGTTTTGTCCTAGGCAGGCAGACCAACGACCAAGATTTCCCCTATAATCTGAGGGAATTTATTCACTTTGAGTTAGACATTAATAGATACATCTTACCCAACCTGGACTGAAATGTTTTTAGGGAATTACGAAGTAATGTACTGATATTACCTCATATTGCTGTAGAGCTTTGGAAAATTGGTGATATTTGATCTGAAGAAGAGTTGTATCTGTGCTACGTTGCATGATCCTTAAATAGCGTGTCTATTAGTTCAGAGTGTTTGCGCTATTAAAAACAAAGCACAAGCTGCCCTTCCTTCTTCTATGATCTGTTAATTTCTTCTGAGCTCGTGCTTTTCATGAATAGGAAGGGTAGTAACCCTCGGACAGCCTACTGATTTGCAGCGTTTTGGAAAACTATAACCGCTTACATTTCAAAGTGTTGTTTGTGTAACAGCAAGTGGGAAGGTTAAAATGCTTGCACTTAGTTCATTGCAATGTATATATTAGTCTTAGAATGGCCATCTAATATGTACACAAACCTCCTGCTTCAAGCAATTTGAGTATATTTTTCAGTAGTGCAGATGTTCTGCATAGTTATTTTATTCAAAGAATTTTCAGTAGTGGAGATCAGGTTTATTCATCTGCAGTTCACAGATCAGTAAACTTGGTGTGGTTCTCGAATTCGATAATACTTTAGTAATGCTATAGGATTCTAGAGTTACCTTCTACCCTTCAGCAAATTCCGTCTTCAGGAGGCATAACTGAAATAAAGCACCTGAGACCGTTCTCCCACTTTGGGAAAGGAAACTGTGACTGGGCTATATATATAGCCTTCCTTTTCTGAAAGCCATGCAGAGGAGATCCATGGATCTGGGTTTCTAGAATTTTTTAAGTCAGTTTAGGATATTTTTATTAGAGAAACAAGTATAATTCATTTAACATGCATTCTAAAATCTCTAATTACTGGTTGTTTTTTCTTGTAAATTATACAGTGTAAAGAAATTATAGAAGAAAACAATAGTTCATACCGTAACATTTTTTTCCATAATTAACTATAAAATACTACAAAACCTTCTGTGAACACCAAGTGATACACTGAAGTTTGGGAAGTTAAAAGAATTCTAAGAATAAGGCATTGCAGTTTAGCATCTAGTGTACTTGAACTTCTGTACTCTCCCCTTTTGTTATAACTTGTAGCATTTTTTTTGCATGATAAAAGATACTCATTAAGTTTCCTCATTTTCTTGGGAACAATATGTACAGTGGCATATATAGCAGAAGAGCTATATAAATTAGCTGCTAAGCTTTAATAAAATATTCCCAATTCACGTGTATTGACAAATTGCTCATAAGAAAAAAAAAAAGTTGTTAAGAGTTAAAAAGAATCTTCTTGTAAGAAATAATGATGAAAAGCCTAGAGAAATGTTGCAATATTTCCTGTATAGGCTTGAATTTCATATGGAAAAAAGATGTGGGAGGATTGCTTTAGACAGCAAGCTTAATTTTTTAGCCTAGTTATTGTGCATCTGGTGATATCAGGAGGAAATAATTTTATAAAGAGAAGGCCAGAGAAAGAAGCGATGAGATGCAATAGAACTTCTTGCCAACTATTCTACAATGCTCTCAATGGTTGTTGACAGGGAAGCTGAAGGCTTCTTTCTGAGCCTTTCAGTTGATTTAGTACTGCTCTCTGACTAGGTTACCCACAGGTCTGTCTTTGTTTTCATGCTCTATCTATAAAGTATTACTATTGTCAGTAGAATAATCCATTAAGACTCTGAGTTAATTAAAACTCTTCACATAAAACGCTGTCAAGGGTCAGTTAGCAGTCTCTGAATGAGTCAGTCAGTGGATCCCATAGAGGCTGGTGACATTTATATTACCTTAATAGTCTTTCCATTTTTCAGTGAAGCTTTTCTTGTGAATTTCAGTCAAATCCCGTGCAATTTGAAATGACTTGGTGCAGTGCCTGTTGCTTCCACTAATCTTAACATCAGTTCATTCTTGTTCGGTAACAATAGATTTGAATATGTCATTTAATGTTTCATGCAGGAAAAAAAAAAAAAAGTCTTCCCTCCTTTCATTCTGGTGGTGTGAGTTTGCCTGAGTTTCTCCTGAAACAAGCAAATGCATACAAATGTTAATGAATTTTAGTTCCTGATGCATTTTCAGGACTGTTTGCATACATTGCTATAGTGTGTGGGGGTGTTTTATAACCAATCTTATCATTTTACCTGTATGGGGAAAAAAGCTTAAAATCAGCCTGCTTGGAGGAGATCAAGTCATGCCAGAGGCAAAAGTCAAGACACATAAGGCTGTTCTTTGCATGTTTTATACTAAGAATGTCAGTACAGCTAAGTCTTTGCCTTTTGTTATGACATCTTCAGAGCTTTAGTTCTTTTCAGCAGAATGACATAAAAACCTCATGAAATTACTTTGTAATTTGTACTTTAACTGCGTGGCATAAGCAAGACAAATTTGTTTTACTTAGACACACAATGTGTTAAAAGAGGGGTTAGATGCCTTTTAGTATCTGGCACTACGTGTCTCCAAGTTGCATTGTATGATGCATTTGTGTCAATCTGTAAATAAACACAAGCAAAATGAAATATTGTGAACGTGAACCTGTAACTAACCTTGTTATTAGCATCTAAGACACTTGGGTGAGCATGAATAAATAAACTATTTTATGAAAATGGTCTCTTTTTTAGCAACGTGAAATGCTTTTGACTGACTAGATATGAGCCTCATATTCTGTATGTATCTGTGGGTATGTGGAGAAAAATGCATGAAATGCATGAAGTACAAGGAAATATCTGAAACCACGTATGAAATACTGATTTTCTAGGCAAAGTAGCAGAGAAGAATGAAAATGTGACAATAGTGGTAACTTGGTATTCCTCATATGAACAGACGTACAAAAACTGTCACAGAAACCAACAAGTTTACCTCTCCTGCATGTCAACAGGCATGCAATGAGCTCAACCTCTGCTGGTCCTGTGCCAGTAACTTTGGAGAAATTCTCACGTTGCATTTCAGCATGATGAGCACCCCTCCTTGTTTGCCTGTGCATCCAGGTGGTAAGTTAGCCCTCTCCCTGGGACCAGTGCTGGTTACTTTCTGATGCAAACTTCAGTCACCTGATGGTTAAATTAGTTTGCCAGGCTCGGATTGCACTACAGAAGTACATGTGAATACCTGGAAACACTTTTCAAGTTTGGATCTGAACCTGTTTTCATGTAAACCTCTGTCATGAGTAAAGTAGAAATACCTGGAAAAACTGAATATTCACCCTGTGGGTCTAGGAGGGTCTAGGACTGTTGTCACTTCTAATTTTCTCAGAACTGGAAGAGTTCATATTCCTGTCACAAGCCATGCGGATATGCAGAGTGCTTGACCTAAATGTTGTGTAGGCATTCAGCTGAAAGGAGATTCTGGGAATTTTGCACCGTCTAATGCTGTTCTAGTCCTTCAACTCGTTGAGCTTCTCTTGAAGAAGCAAAACCGTATTGACAAACAGGACGCCCAAAAACCTGAAGCCGCAATTTTTGTTTGGATTTCTGCCACAGGAGCAGAATGGAAAGCTGGATGGCTGCCTGTATTTGTGGATGGTCTGCACACAGCAGATCACACAGATGGTTGCAGTGCTAATCACAACTCTGGATGAATGAATGAGGCAGTGTTGTGAGATGGGCGGTGTGCTCAGACTCAGTGGGGGGAGAAAGGGAGGTAGCTGTGGTGCCTTAGATCCTGAAGGCTGGTTTTTATTTTTATTTTAACCACTATCTCAGAGCAGTTTGTTGTAGCATTCTTTCTGAGTGTAATAAATCAAGTAACTTCCTCCAAAAATCCTGCTGGTGTTAACCCTCATTTTCTTGGAGGGTGGAGTAGAGTTAAACCTAGCTGTCTGCTTGTATACGCCTCTTAGCTGTCAGCATATTTGCTGATGTTTCTGTTGAGACAAATCCTTCAGTGTATTTCCAGATGCCCAAATTAGATGCAATCAGCCCCTAAAAAGTAAGGATGCTCATCTAGGCAGTCCCAGGTAGTACAGTTTGAGGGCACCAGGTAACGTAATCTGGTGTTTAAGTCACAATCCTGTTACAATGCCTCTTGAAACATTCCAAGTAATGGATAGCCCTCAAGGGGAGGGATGGGAGGAAAATGGATCATGCCCTTTCTCTTGGAATAAGGTAGAAGGAGAAGACAAATGCTCGATGCAGGGTAGCCTAGTTGATGTGGTGATGACAAACATTTAAAAGGCTGCCTAAATTAGTTTTCCATGTGTGATCTAGTTCAGTGAAAACTTTCTTTTTCTGACTACTTTTAGCATGTTCTGATTTGGTGAATAAGCATTCAAGAAGCTTCATAAGATAGAAGATGCAATTTCTTGATAATCTGTTGTCCTGAACTGCCTGTCTTAGCACAGGCAAAAGCCAGGTAGCAGCTGAATCTGCAAATATGAAGCATAAAAACTAATCCAAATAGCCATTTGCATGGTGGTGTTAATCTCTAATTCTTAATCATATCAAAAGGACAACCCTGGTACTTCTTTTTAGGAACTTCTCATGTATATATATCTGATGACATTCTCCTGAGGTGTTTAGTATACTGTTCAGAGGAAATTGTCATTTTGAATCCCCATTTCTGAAAATGTTGGGAACATTTCTTGTGCTTTGCTTTATGTGCATGTGATATTTAACGAAACCAGTGGAGTTTGTTTCCTGTGAATGATACAGAAATTCTACATTTCTTTAGGAAGCAACAAAAAACAACTTAGTAATAAACTTGATACCACTTTCTTCATGCTTTACTTCTTTGCAAACTGCTTTATTTGTTCCGTTAGTGTGCCCTCATGTCACTTGGCAACTAAACTAAGGAATTTTTTGAAGATTTCAGCTGGTAACATTGTGACGCTGAATTGCTTGGCTTTGGTATGCTGTTATGAACTCAACCAGGAATAAATGTAACAGAACAGCTTACAAAGAACGTTAGACAGGGAGGTTTCCTTAGTATTTCCTGTAGTTTCTAGGGCGCAAAGTGATTCAAACGAACTGCTAAGAAACCTTGAGATTAGAGGAAATTACTATGAATACAGACAAAAATGACTAAAATGTGTCCTATGTACTCAGTCTCTCCACAGCTTGTAAAGTCAGTTAAATTTAACTAGTTTCAGGTTTTGTGGAACAGCAAATGAAAGAAGTTAAAGAAATGTTTGTGACAAGCTCTTTAAAGCAATTTGTTTTGATGCTTCTTAAAGACTTCTTTGTAGAAGTTTTAAATAGTTCTTCTGTTTTCAGAGATCTGTGTGAAATTGCATAATTCATCGGAATAAAACCGAACTGGAAATACTTAGACTTTACGGTTGCTTTACCCTGATTATAGCTCTGCCCTAATCATGATTAGGAAGCCATTCATAAAGCAGCTGCAGACCAGCTAGCTGAAAATTCTTGTGATAATTGTACTTGAACCTGATACTAGGGGGCGATGTGCTAACTCAGACTACAGGTGACTTTTAGTATTTTATGAGTTGAATAGGTATTTTGTTGGCAATGTTGTAGTTGCCTATTCCAGATCCTGCTCATGACAGATTGGATAAACAGACATGATTGCTCACTTTCCTTTTCTAGTTCCCCTTAGACAAAAACCTTGGCAATTGATAGAACAGCATGTTTTTTTTTCCCCTTTCTAAGTTGACAGGGGAAAACTGAAGTTGGGTACACAAGGCATTGTGCAGGATCTGTAAATAAAAGATGACCTTCGCCAACCTTTTCTGAAAAAACATTGCATCCCTTTGCAGTCTATCGCCTAGATAATTCTTATCCTGCTCGGCCTGCCTGGCTCCTTGCCACCAGGAAGCTCAGTTCATGCGGAATCTGAGCACTTGATTAACAAGACCTAGTCCACGTGGCCTTGTGGAAGAGAGGCGTCAGGTCTCATGTCCACTTTCAATCAATTTTAATAAATATCAGTGCTTTTATTATATAGTTAGGCATCTTCATCAATGGCTGTCAGCGCTTGCAGAGGAAGGTATGCACTGTCTGAATCAGTACTTGCATTCATTGGTAAATTATGTACCAAATCAAGATGTACCAGCTATGTATTTATTTACAATTGGACTATATAACGTAACTGCAACAAAATAATAATAATAAAAAAATCCTAGACTATATAAAAGCAAACAACAAAACTTTTGAAGCATATTCAGCCTCTTGTCCAAAAATATCTGACAGTACAGATTCTGAGCATAATAAAAATGTTTGGCAAAACATGGATTTCAGAGTGTTGTCTTTGGAAAAACTCTTTAAAAGCATTCTCTTTGAGTATTTGTAGATTGTGTTCCTTTGACTTGCCTAATTGTTTCCCAAGATTTTGTGACGATGCTCTTTCAGAAGGCATGGGAAGGGTTTGTCATCTTAAGAGTCCTATCATTTGTGTGTCTTTTTCATTGTTTTGAAGCATAGCTTTATGGGTTTATGACTCAAAATACTTAGCATGCCCCTGTTTCACGTAACAAGAACACGTGTAGGCTGGAGATTAAGGAACAACTCCTAAGACCTCTCCTATTACGTGAAGAAAAGTTGATACTAACAGTTGAGTAAAAGTTATTTAAAATGTAATATTTGTCTAAATATTAATATTTTCTTTCATTGGAGGTTAGCTTACAGTCCTATTTTTTTATTTGTTTGTGGTTTTGGAAATTTCAGTTGGATAATTCCATTTCTGTCCCTATTGTGAAAGTATCAAGAAGGTTATGAATTTTGAGTTATTGACATGGTAGGTAAGGATCTTTGATTCCTTCTGTACCCATCCCTGGTATTAAGAGAAATCTGAGCAGCTCAGAGTTTTGGGAAGGAAAAAAAAAAAAAAAATCTGTTGCAGTTAGGCTTGTCTGCCTCTTGGTCTCTGAATATTCACAACAATGTGTGTAGTGTTGGGGGTCACCTTTTAAACATCTCTCATACTTTCTGATCTTCACTAATAATCTTGAAATGAAGAGAGAGGAATTACATGAACAAGCAGAGTTCCTGAAAAACGGTTTGTGCTTCAGTGGATGTCAGACCAGTACAAACTGGGCTTCCACCATACTGAATGGGAGAAGTAATGCCTGAGAGTAGATGATCAGCTGCAGCACAAGGGGTCTTATCCTAGGGTTTCAGATGTCCAGGAAACACTGGTTGCTCCTATGACCTGTATGCTGTATCACTGCTCTGCCAGACCACCCCGACTATACTGTGGTATCAGTTTGGTGCTGCGTGTATCAGTGCTGTCGCTCAACCCAAGCAAATACTGCAAGACTGAGAGCTGCTAAAGCTCAGAAATACCACCTGAGCATTCCTGACTGCATTTTCAAACTTAGAACCATGGAAACATTGAAGAAAAATGAAGTTGGTTTACTGCGCATTGCTTCTCTATTGCAAGTGTAACATGCTTTCCTTCTGTTCTTGTTTGTCTGTAAATAAATGAAGTTTCAGACTAGATTCCAATGTTCGTATTTAAAGCTGTTGTGTACAGAAGAATGAATTCAAACCGTTTTTCTCTGATGTACATTCATTTACATCTTCCTCATTAAATTTGGTCTCATGCAAGTGAGATAGCGAGCGTGATGTTTATTTTGTTTCTCTGAAATAACAAACCTTGCAATTAAAAAAAAAAAAGGTGTGTGTGGGGGGGGTTGCAGTCAGAGGAGAAGAGGTCTTGGGCTAAACTTAAAGTAATATATGCTCAGGCAGTGAACATCGGTGTCAGAAAGCCTACTGGATTATCAGCAGGGGAGGCTGGTGATATGATGGTGAAAGCAGCTCTAACCTCGGCAGCTGTAGTAGGCTGCTGTAGCAAAAAAGAAAAAAGCTCCATTTGGGAACGAAGTGGGTTCTCATCTGGTATGACACGTTTTGAGCTATGGTCATAGGTTCGGGTGGCTTTCCCAGTTGCGGTAGTAGCAACGTTAACTGCTTTTGCTTTGGTGTCTCTAGGTTGTTGATGGTAGAGATGCCATGTTAAGATTATGGCTAAGGCTTCGTCTTTTCCTCCTTGTGTCAGTTCACAAATTACTTAAGTGCTGTGATCATAACAGATGCTGTGTTTCTTCCAAAACTCTTTCTGGACTTCATGGCTTTTATCCATTACAGCAACAAATCCTGACTCTTTCAAAATGTGAGGCTAAAATCCTTCTTTTGAGAAGGTGCCCTGCAGCTTGGTTCTGGGCTCACTGGTTTCTTTGCTCTGTGCAACCAGGTCTGCTTGTCTGAATTTCCACCAAGTAGTGTTTGGTCTTTGTTATTTTGCATTTGTTTGCAGGTTGAGAGGTTTCAGCCATAAGGTCTGATGGATTAGTCTGGGTGCTAGAGGATGGGCATATCCAGAAAGCTCTTGGCTACTGCTAGTGGGAATTGCTGCTACTGCTTGGAAAGGTAAAGGACCCCATGATACCAGTAGTTCTTTGAAAGCAGGAGGACAGGAGGATGGACAAAACCATCGTCTTGTAGCTGTTAAGTGTTCCAGGTTTCCATTACAAATACTACATAGAGGTTTTAATTTTCTTGTGGACTGTCGTCCCTGTGATTTGTGTTGCCATGTTTATAGAGCTGTTAGAAACATTTGTACAATCCCTGTGGTTTCACTAGTGAGACAGAAAAATACAGCTAGGTTTTTCTCAAATTTAGAGTTCGTAATTGGTTTACTTTAGTATACTGCCCACATTCATATCTGAAGAAAGATGTAATGTATTATGGCTTATTACATGAATTCGGGAAAGGCTTGTTCTTTAAAATCTTTAAAGCTGCTTTACTGATACTTTTCCTCTTTATAAAAATAATTCTGTGGACACATCTGAAAACTAGCAGTTATTTTTGGGTACCTGAACGTTTGAGTGTTTAGAGGGCACGATTTATTTATTTATTTATTTATTTTAAAAAAGCCTGTCAAGCACCTGACTGTCTTCACTGGGAAATTTGTGGTAAGCATATTTGGAAATAACACATTAGGTATCAGATTTTCTTAGTCATTAAAAAACAAACATATACATACACACCTTAGCGTAATCAGTTTGGTGTAATTCATTTTCCCAAACTGTTTTTTTTTTGTGTGTGTGTGTGTGACAGCTGCAGGCTGTTGGATATTATAGAATATGATTTAGACTGATTTGATATTCAAAAATATCAAATCACTTAAGCAGCATTGCGTTTTCATTTGGTTCTCTTTTTTTGGCTTAATTTAAGCCAAAATTCGTAACTGGTTGCCTCTCCTAACTGTAAGGAGCAATTTTAATTACACAAGGTTATTCTCTTTGTATTGGCTTTGGAAAGGCACAGTAAGTTTTTTTAGACAAGTGTCTATGCCCAGGTTCACGGTAAGTTAGCTATAAATATTGATGATCTGTGTAACATTGTTCTGGATAAAGAGAAACTGTGAAGGGAGGAAGGAAGAAAAACTTTTTGCTGTTGTATGTAACCACTTGCAGTTCTTAATATAACTTAATAGTTTACCAGTGGAATAGTGTATGAAGTCAGAAGGAGCTCAGACTCGGAAATAACATGGTGATTCACTTTTCCAAAGCAACTTTGCTTTTCTATTAAATGACTCTTAATTGAAAAAGGACAGAGTAATGCAATTAGAACGCTTCTGTTGTTGCTAATAATTCTTCCTTGTGCCTAGTTTTTAGTTGTACTGCGTTTAATGCATTACAAAAACCTTCAATTGTGAGGAATGTTTTTTTAAAATAAGATTTTTAATATTTATTACCTTTTGACTTTTGCGAGAACAAAAGGACACTTGTTTTCCTATTCTTACTTGGCCAGAACACAAATCTGAATAGCAAAATACCTACTGCATTCGTAGGGTGGCAGCTTTAATAAATCAGTTAAAAACTTCAGAGTTCATAGCTCTTCTTTTTTTCAGTATGGAGGATTTTTTAATGTGTGCTTTAATGCTTTACCTCAAATACTGCCATGAAGATTTGAGACAAAGTCCAGCACTGTTCTGTTTATAGTAGCTACAAAAAAATACTTACTTCCGCCATAAATCACTGAAAGCGATTAGAAGTATGCATTTTCAGCAAAAAATAACATTTCACTGTGTTACTCTTTCAGATTTATTTTTTTGAAAGAAGGATGCTATGTCATGCTATAAATAAATGGTGGTTATTATGGATTGTTATTAAAATCATTTAGATGTTGCTTTAGAATGGTATATGTTCACTGCTCCAAAGGATCTGTCACCACAGTCCAGCTTAAGTCACTGAAATAGCATTAGCCTACAGCTATGCGGAAGTTTAAAACTTGATGAAGCAACTATTTATTGTGGAAGGCTACTAGTGCCACCAGTTCTATGTATCTCAATGGAAGTATATGTTATTCCTTTAAATCAGGATAAGGGAATATTGTGATGGTGCAATGTTGGTGAAAAAATGCTTTAATTAAGAAATAAAAACCCCATGTTCTATGACTGAATGTATACCTCTTCCCTTCACGTTCCTTCCCCCAAACAGGCTAATTAAACCTACCAAAATGGGACTTCAGAGCACAGCTATAGCTTGTAATTCAAAAGGAGTTTAGGACTGTTATGAATGACTTTGATAATTGACACCATCTATATTTTGACCTGCCCTGAACTCACCTTTGTAGTGTTATTTGTAAGGGTATGTCATTAGCCTTTTTCAGTTGTGAACTTTGTAAGTATAACCATCTTTGGTCTTTGTGGAAAATTATGGCATTTTTTTTCCCAAAAGGAATAACAAAGTCTGAAAACCTGGTATAGGAGCTGCAGAAAAGTACAGAGCAGGCCTATAAGCATATGACACATGGACAGATATTTCATCATACCTACCTTTAAAATATAAAAAATATTAAAAAGATAGAAACCTTCCTCAAACAGTGCATCTGACTGAAGTTGTTGTATTCTATGTTCTCAGGCTCTCCTGCCAATATATTTGCAGATGGGCAGGCATTAGGAGTGAGGAAGACAGCACAGTACTCAGACTCTCTCCCCTGCTGTGTTACCCAATGAGGTGCTGCTTTTTCTGTGGTTGTCTCTCTTCTGGGCTGGAGCCAGGTTTTGCAGGTTCTGGCTGATGCCTACTCTGTTTCAGAAAGAAGTAGAGATCTGGACTGTTGGTGGACAGTTTCGTTAGGATCTTCAGCAAGATTTCTTAGTGATTTGTATGACTTTGCTATAAAATTGCATGTTTGTGTGGGATGTCATCTTCACCACAATACTGTGGAGATATTTCCTCTAAAATGTTCAGACCCCCACCCCAGTCCTCTTCTCTGAGAGTCCTTTCTTTTCTGTGTAATGGTTATAGTACACCTGCATCACTTGTGTTAGGTTTTTAATTCCTTATCCTCCTTCTATAAAAACAAACAAACAAACAAAATTCTATTATTTCCCCCAGAATTCAAGGAATTATAATGAGAACTCTGTGCATCCTGCTCCTGATTTCACTTGTTTGTTTGTCTGGTGCTTTGTTTTGCTTCTCTTTCTTTAGTAGAAAGGAGCTGTAGGGAAGGAGGATCCTTCTCTAGATTACAAGTGTTCAGGTAGGATGTGTAACTTAGTTCTTGATTCCAGGAACTCTGTGGGGAGGATATTGGAACTGGTCACATCAAAGGAAGATGTCTTACATTTGAGATTGCTTTTACAGCCTTATCTGAATGTGTCAGTATGTTTGAAATTAGGCTACGGGTACAAATGTGATTCCCTGTGTAGAACAGTACAAAATAAATGAGATATGGATAGTTAAACAGGCTATTTAATTCCCCTTACTTTCAGTTTTCTGTATAAATTGTCCTATTCTTTGCTCATAGATCAAGTCAAATGTTACTTTTATTTTAGATGTTTGTGGTGAGACTCTGACTCTTGTATATGTCTCAATTTCTTTGCTTTGTTGGAAGGGGTTTTCTCTGATAGCAAGTCAAATTTTATTGAAGTTCTTGACATTAACTACTGTATTAAATATAAAATATTGCATCCTAAGGTTGTCTCACTCTAGTGTATATGGCTGTTTTCTTTTGTCTGGGAATTTTACAGACGTTGTAAGACAGCTGCAGTTGGAAACCTGCTGCTGTGTATTGGAAGCCAGCTAAGTATCATTCTTTGCATATGCTTTCAAGCTTCTTTGGCTGAAGGTGGTGAAGTGATTCTTTAAGTCTGATATGTCAGTGTGCTGATGAAGAACTGTTTTAATTGAGGAGGTTTATGTAACCACTCTTGTCAAACTGTTTTGACTGTTCAAAATCGTCTGGAATATCTGCGCAGAGCCAGGTCTAGGATTCTACCTGAAGTAGTTCATAGCCTATTTTCTTTTATTAAAATGGATGTTTTTTTCCACAAAGGGAAGTACTTCTGTCTTCTGAGGCTTTGTGACTCGAAGCAAAAGCTGCTACCTCCAACAAAAATTGAACTTTCTTACTAATTATCTAGTTCCTTAATGTTCCTTTCCTGGTTTAGTGATCCTGGAACCCTGCTGTATAAGTTGAAATATATAAGTTAAATATAAGTTGAAATAAATAGCTCCAGTACTAGAATTTATATGCATAATGTAGGTTTAAACCACTTAACAGAGCTTGCTTAATAATTCCTAGATCCTTGATCCTGCTAGGAAAAGATTGAAGCTGCTATCCTTACAAGCTGCAAACTCTTAGGCACTTAGCTGATTACCATTCTTACTGACAGCTGCTATACTGAAAAGAAAAGGAAGGAAAATGTGAAAGTTGGGGGCTTTCTGTGATAACGTGTCATAATGCAGGACAGCTCAAATCTGCATTGTGTGCGATTAGCAGACAGTAAATCAGCTGTGCCGTGCTACAGCCAGAAACCAGTAGCTTTCACACTTGCTGCCTGTTTCCCACTCATTGTGAAGCCCTGCCCTATCACTTGATAGACCTGGAAAGGAAGCACAGAGGAAGCGAATGCCACTGCTGGTTCAAAATGTTCCAGTGCGATTGGAAAGTCTGAGCAATGGCCTGGGTGAGAAGAACAAGACCTTATTGACAGGGTTCAATCCTAGTCAAGTCTGTTTCACATCAACTTCCTAAGCAATCACGGCCTTTCTTTCTTCATCTCCTTTGCACTCTCTGCATTTCCCACTTCTGCCTCCTTTTCGTTTAGTTTAGTTGAATGTGTAACCAAGGAGTCTTAGGGAGTTTTCCCTGATCCACCTCTGCTAAATCCTGGGGGAATTGCTGAGAGAAACAACTACATTAAAGGCTTTTGGGCCCAACCACACATTTCTCTAGAGTTTCCATTGCCTTTTCTTTGCTTCTCCCTTCGATGGGATCTTGTTCTGTGTGACATCCAGGAGCACATACTGTTCCACGGATTCCATGGCACACATGGCTTGTTTTTTTTCAGATCAACCAGTGTCATGGTCTGTTCTGGTTACAGGCACTGGGAAGTTGTGAGTAGGAAGTTGTGAGCACATGCACATTGTACGTGCATTGGGAGGGGTATGTGTAAGCTGAGACTTCTGTGGTTTCGGGCTCTTCTCGACTGTGTAAGACTTTGAAACTTTTGCACCATCAAGGCTCCAGCGTTTCAGCAGCGCTGGAGTTTTAAACATACAGTAGTACCCTGCACCCTGCCATTGTGAGTAGATTTAAGCATGATTTTGCCATCAATGTACTACCCTCCACAGGCCATCCTGCTGCTTTAGGGCCTCCTGGTGCTTCTCAAATTTCTTTCTTCACTATGTTATTCTCCTTAGGCAGCCTGAGATGAGAAAAGTTCATTTAATCTTAGGTGAGAGGTTGCTCTCTGGAAGCATGGCTTAAGAAAAAGAGGACCCAAGAGCTGTGTGTTCAGTTCTGTGCTTTGGTGTCTCTGGCCAGGATCATGTCAGGGTAGATGCACATAACAGAGCTTAAGCATGTAAGCAAAGGTGGTATCCCATGTTTTTGTGGTATTCCTGAGGCAAGGCAATTGACTCTGGAATGCTCTCACATTATTAAAGGAATAAATTAATTCAAGAAAGTAAAAGAAACAGACTTTGGGCACGACTGATATTCACTGCATTGGTTAGTGCTTATTCCAGAAGGGTAAACTTTGCTGGATTTGTGATGGCACATATAAATTTGAGGATAATGTGTCGTTCTGTATTTGGTAATCCTGGCAATAGTGATGCCAGGAAAATCATTTTCTTTCAGGAAAACATGTGCTTTGAAGCACTTGCTTTTGGGGAGTTCTGTAGTTTTTTTGACAGGCATTCAAAAGGGGGAGGGGAACGGGGAACACCTCTCTACCCTCAATGATATACAAACTGTGGTAATGGCCTCTATTCAGTAGTATAAATATAAAGTGTGCTAGGGATGTTTTTTGAAAAACTCAGTAAGTCAGGCAGAATGATTGCTCTTTAGACTGCTTGTGGAAGGAGTGTGTGCCCAGTGATGTGTGTGACATGGTGCTACAGAAGCCTATAGGTGCGTTGTCAGTGCACTAGGCTTGCACGAATTTCTTTAGAATGTTTTTCCTCCCCTATCTCCAAAATAGTTCAAATTCAGTAACTGCTGCGGTTAGGATATTTTGGAAAGATGTCCCCAGACACTTTATAATGGAACTTGGGAAGGGATTCAAGAGACAGGAGTTCTCAACCAGCATTTGTAAGCAAGTTATTTTAAAGTATACTGCCTCTTAATCTAAAATTAACCAAAAAGCATCTATAGCATTCTAGGTCAGTGCATAAATCTAGGGAAGTCAAAGTATATGCTTGCAATGAGTTGACTGAACGGCAAATTTTGTCTTCCCTTTTTTGAGAGAGTAACCAGTCCAAATCTCCCAGGCCCATTCACTGTGTTTCTAACACTTTCCTATATCTTTCTCTTCCCAGGATGGATCGTACTTGGCTGAGTTCCTGCTGGAAAAAGGCTACGAGGTGAGTGACTCAGTGACCAACTGCAGGCTGATGGAATCACTTGGATGCCGCTGCTCTAGCTTCCTTTGCTTCTGTCCTCTGTGTATGTTTTCCACTTAACCCTAGATAACAAATCAAAACTCCAGAGAGGAATGTGCAACACGGCCTGTAATCATGCCAGCTTATTGTACTATTTATCATCTAATGTCCACTGGTGGATTCCCTCTTCTCCTCAGGGTATAGCTGCTTTGCATGTTTCCCGCCAACTCAGATAAGCAGTAACCTGTGCGAGCCAAAACTGTAAGGAATTAGGGCATAATTTATGATGCAATGTACCACATAAAGGAATAAGGATCTCTTGTTCTTTTTGTCTCTCTTGACGCTAATGGCCCTCTTATTTTAACAGTTGTACTTTAGTGAAAACCTTGCATTTTGCTTTCATTGTATTATTGCTTAGCAAATGATTTTATTGACCTTTTCCTTAAAATAAAGGGAATCAGATTCTTTCCTACTGTGTAACTTAACCTGCCAATCACCCTTTTTTTCTGTGGACCACCAGTGTAACAATCACATTATTATGGAACGATTCAGTGGGTTTGAACTGTTGTGGACACATGTCTGGGAACACTAGCCCTATCGGTCATGAAAGATGCTTCCAGAGGTATGATGGTAGAAGAAAAAGGAAGAAAAGGGATGGTCGAATTAATCTCTTCACAATGGAGTATTTTCTGGGTCAGTAAAAGTTTAGTGCTCACTAATATTGGCTAATGATGTCTGTTGTAACATTGCTTTGTAGCTTAGTAAGAAGACTCTTCTCAGCAGGTCAGCACTTTCCATGCTTTCGCACATGGTCAGTCTTGCCTTGCTCATTACATTCTTTCTGCTGCTTTGATGATTGATCTAATTACTGGTTTTTCAGTGTTGTAAATAGATGATTTTTACTATTTCTCCATTCCACTTGGGGATGAGAATTATCATTGTGGTTGCTTCTTCTAGCTTGCAGGTAAAAGCATGTGCTCTTTCTTAGTCCACGATGAAATGAGAACTGCTAACTGCAACTAAAATGAAATATAGATCCGTATATTTCCTCATAT
The DNA here is from genome assembly GCF_011077185.1 of Oxyura jamaicensis. NCBI lineage: Eukaryota > Metazoa > Chordata > Aves > Anseriformes > Anatidae > Oxyura > Oxyura jamaicensis. The sequence continues at coordinate 80,241,459 of NC_048894.1, forward strand.
GGAAATATATAGATCTTTTTCATAGTAGCAAGATAACAATAGGAAGGTAGAGGGTTTTTCCTTTTTGTTCCTCAAATCTCCATCTATTTGTTGAAATTCTTTATTGTATTCCTAGCTGGAAACCTCAGTTCCTGAATAAGTCAGTGCTGGGGTAAATGTGATAACTGATTGATTGCCTCCCTAACCAAGGTCATTTGTTTTACTGTTCAGTTTTTTAATTGTGATCTATCTAAAGATCAAGCCCTATTGAGGGAAAATCCACCGATCTTACATTCTTAACTAGATTAACCTGTTTGCACACATTTTGGCTTGTCACAAAGTTTGCATTTCACCTGTCCCATGCAGACAAAGGTACCTTTCATCATTTTTACAGTAATATTGCTGTCATGGGTTAAGCATTTGGCAGGCTTTCTTTCTCTTGTATGTGCATACCAGAAAAAGGAGTGGGAGGTTTAAAAAAAAAAAAAAAAAGTTGTTTTATTGTAATGGCTGGATGCAAGAGGCTCCCTGGATTTGTTTGAAGCATTTTGAAGTCCTGGGGTGATTGCATTTAACACATCTCATTGGTTAAATGTTGGTATCGCAGTCATTCAGCTGACTCAAAGTTCTTGCAAGTGCAATCTTTCATCAAGCATTGTGTTGGCAAGGTCTGACCTATTGGTCAATCATTTGTGTGAACTTGATTTTCAGCATGATTTAATTCAGAGAGAATTGAGAGATTCAGAGGCCTCATCTGCATTTTAGGCTAAAATGTCTGATTTTGCCAGGACAGTTGAAGTATTTCCATTAACTTCCTTTTGAATAACTTGATACTTTAAAATGGTGAAGTCTTGTTTTGTTGAGCAAATCAGATGTTCATTTCAGCAATCAAAGTATTACCAGCATCTTTTGCAAAAGCGAAGTTGTTATGGAGGTATCATGTTTGACAGCATTTCTCTATAAGCCATATGTCCCTATGAATTGTCCACACATTCCACAAATTATCTTGATGGGGGTTTTAACTACAGAACTTAAAACTTATATTGATACATTCGTTGTTTGGGAAACAATTTTTCATTTTTTGCGGCCATGTGGCTAAGATCCCTGTTGATCTTCAAGATGTAGGTATTCTGCTCAGTTGCAGGATGTTTAGCATTTGAATGCTAGAACAAGCTATGTTATGAGGCTGTTGTGTAGCTGGGCAATAGAAATTTAATGCAAGGAAATCACATCTTAGATTTGATGTGCAAGTTGTAAAGATGAATCTGTTCAGCTATAATTACAGACCTTGTCACCAAAATGTCATTCATAAAGCAGCAAGCTGGTCTCACTCTCAGGTTGTAAATACCTTTTTTTCAGTTAAATTTCAGACTTAAGATGGAATAAAGTGTTCTCTGTGTAAATAACTGTAGCTTTTGCCATGTGTAAAACAAAAACAAAACAGAAAACCAAAACAGCCCACCAGCCCTTCCTGCTGGTGTATTCTCACCAGCAGGAAGGTAAAGTTAGCATGAAGTGAGCCTGAAGTGATGGACCAACTTAACCAAGCCTTGGATACCTCAAATTGTAAAGGATCACCTTCAGAAATGAAGAATGGTGGAGGACAGTCAGATGCTGAAGCTTGATTTCACTTGTGCAAACACAATTCCTGAAGCAGGTAACCTAAGCAAGCTAATGTGAGTTTGGCAGCAAGCACGGGGCTATCTTACATAAGGAGAAACAGGATCGGTGTTAGAACATTTTCTCTAATGTATTAGGCACAAACAGGCTTTTCTTTTAACATTAGTCAGAACTGCTGCTTTTTTACCAACTTATTTACAGTGGCTGGTTAAGGGAAATTCCCAACCTGTGTTTCAGTCTTAGGCTTGCCTGTGTGTCTTGTAACCCATCTGAGAACACTGACTCATGAGGTTAAAAAAAAAAAAAAAAAGACTGACTGTTCTGTCTGTTCTTCCAAGACATCAGGGAGTGAATAACAGCTGTTTTCTAAAATATATTTGGGCCTTTCTGCTGCTGCTTTTTCTTCCTCCCTTCCCTCTTCTCTGCCCACCTCTTTCCTTCCCCTAGTCAAAACTCCTAGTTTTTCCATGCCTGTCACCTTTGGCTCCAGAAAGGCTTCTCTGTAACCAGGTAGAAGTAGTTAACTTGGGATCCACGTATTGCTTCTCCAACTCTAGTGATACTGGCGAGTTCAGCTCGCTAGGAGATACGCTGCTCCTGGGCAATTCAGTGGGTTTTCTGTACTGTGTGTGATGCTTGGGCTGCTAGTGGTGTCAACAAGGGAGAAGGTGAAACCGCTCAAGGGTACTAAAATAAATGACATCATAACGCATCTCAAAGTATTTTGTTAGGATTTGGACCCTACAGGTCTGCCTTTACGAATGGAGGCAAACTGATTACTTGATCGAAGGACAAGGTACATGTGTCTGAAGGGAGAGATGATGGGTCTTCTGTTCTTAAAATATCACAAAAACATAAACATAAAGTTTTAAAGTTTAAATCATTTTCCCCTCTTATTTTTACGATTTCCTTTTATATTTTTCCTTGTTTAACCCCCAGGTGCATGGAATCGTTCGTCGATCCAGTTCCTTTAATACAGGCCGGATTGAACATCTCTATAAGAATCCGCAGGCTCACATTGAAGGAAGTAAGACTTTGTTTTTACATTTACTGTTTTTTTAGTCTACTTGTTTGGTGAAGAAAGATTCCCAGATGCAGGAAGGGAATCCCAGTTTCCTCTGGTTGAATTGTATTAACTAGTAGTTATTTTTAAGCCATGCTTCATATAGGATTTGTTATTTAAAAAAAAAAAAAAAAAAAAAAAAGCACTTAATAGCTAAGCTTATTGTTATGTTAGCTTCTATCTCAGGAAAGTAATTATTTTTCTATGATCAAAATGTGACAAAGCATATACATATGTGTGGCTGTATTACCAAGAGGGGAAAACATGAAGGGCCCAGGAAGATACTTCCTGTTAGGCAGAAATATTGGTGTGGTTCTTGCATAGGCTGTAGCAATTACAAGGTGGCTGGCTCTCCAAAGAGCTATAAAAGTTTGAAAACATTAAGATATTGGAACACTAAAATGTTTGAGGCAGGTATCTTAAACATTTTACCTACAAATTATTTACCAATATGTTATTGATGCAGCTAAATTGGCTTTTACATCGCTGACAGCATGAAATCTCATGTTTAAATAAGTGTTTGTTTAATTGCTAGTTTTCTTTTAGTTTTGCAGTCTCCCTTCATAGTTTCTGGGCCATATTTTCACAGATTCTTCACAATGGAGCTAGTCCCACTTATACTGTACAAAATATTGTGCAGTAAGAGATATAGTAAGAGAATAACGTGATATGTTACTGGGCTCTCCTCAGAACTGTTTCTAGAACAACTTGTATCAAGAAGATGCATTTATTTGGTTCTTCAGTTCACCCAGCAACCTCCTATTTATTGCATGAACCTCCTTCGAGGGGTACAACGTTAGTGATGTTCTTCACCCCACTTCTGTTTCATCATGAGCTTCTTAGTATCTGATGGAGGTCTGAGGATAGCCTTATGTGACATAAATAAAATATGATAAATTCTTCCTGATGACAGGAAGAATGAATGCTCAAACCATCAAAATGTCCCCACCATGGAAACGAGTACCCGTTTTTCCTGAAGGAAATGCATTACTCTTGGAAATTTGCTGAAAATAATTTAATGTCTACTTTGCTGATAATTTGGAGATCAGAAATGATTATACTTTAGTGCACACCCAATTGTTTCAAAGTATTTTGCTGTAATTTTCTCCTCTTTGTTTAATGAGGAGAAAAATTATTGGATGGTTCCGGTTCAGCAGACGTTTGGAGGACTGAGCTTTTGAATGAAAATGTAGTTCTTCATGCTAGGCGCATTTTGTAAAGTTGTTCACGCTGACACTGCCTTAAAGAAGGCCTTCCCATTGGAGGTGTTATCTCTAAATATCTCTGTGCCATAAGCAAATCTCAAGTCTTTTGAAGTCTGCTTCCCACGATGGTCCAACAGAACATAATTTAACAAATTGTAACAAATAATGCAGCTTTTAGATTTGACTTGATTCTTTGCATGTCTCTTTAAAAAAATGTTTTGGACATGACTTCAGTGGAATTCACTGTGAATAGTTACTACTTACTGTACATTGCTGCTTAAAATATCTTCATGAAGAATACTGAACCCTGTGTATCCAACAAGGGAAACATAAGAACTGTATCCCATGACTTAAATTTATGGCTTTCAAGGTAAAATCAGGCTAAATAAATAAATAAAAGAGCCTATATATTGTGAGGTCCATCTTGTGAATATGAAAAGGGATTTGAGAAGAAATTCTATATCACAAATAGTATGCATACCGACGTTTAAGGAAAGGGATAGAGGAAGGGAACAAAGAAAGCAGACCTGAAGTGTTTCACCCCACTTAATCTCATTTTCCTTTAACTGAAGAATGTAGCCATGTGAATTGAAAGAGGAGGAATTGCATTTGGAATCTCAGGAAAGGCTGCTCCATGGCAACTGGTTTGAAACAATGAGTTTCCAGGCAGTACTAGAGGAAGCAAAGAAGCAATAGTAGTTGATGTGAACAAACTCTAAACTTGTTTGCCGTGTGTTCTTCCCATGAAGAACTGATTACACATTGCAGGGGGTAGATGATCTTCATAGACAGTGAATCTCTTCATCCCAAAAAAGCATGAAAAACAGGAAGGAAAACAAGGTTCCCTGAAGCAAGCCCTGCAGCTACTGCTTGATGAGGAGGCTTTTAGGTTGGACAACTTTGTTAGCAACTTTATTAATATCTACCACTGCTTACCCAAAGGTGTTGACATTTAATCTGTAAGTCTTTGCACCAAATAAACCCCACTTCTAGTAGGCCTTCCCACTTAGTATATTACTTTTGAAAGACCTCTTTTTCTCATGGATCAGAAAATGAACAAGACCTACCCTTCAAAAAAGGCATTCAACCAAGAAACTTTGAGGATGATGGTAGACCAAAACAGGCACACAGTGAGAGCTTTAAATATAAATTAATCATGGGAGAGCATCTCTGCTTAGTTCAACCCAGCTGTCAGCCCCCTTTCCCTTTGGGAAGCTCCGAGACCACTCTCTGGCCTGGGGATGACAGCAGAAGTGGATGTCCTTGGCATATGAAGAGGGAGCTCTTCTGTGGCATCTTTTTTGCTCTGCTGCTGCTGAGCTTGGGGAGGAAGCTGTTCTTTCAGGTCTGGAGCCTCCTCTTGTAATGGCATCTTTCTCCAAAGTGTGCTCTCTAAAAGGCTGGCCCAGCACTCAGGGATATTGCAATTAACTCCCAGATGAAGTAAGAAGAGGAAGAACAGGGCTGTCCCAATTGCCTCGGGGAAGCTTTCTTTTCTGGTGCATTTCAATTCTTCACTGCTCCCACCAGCCCACAGAGTTGTCTTGAAAAAAATAGCAACTGCCATCAGAGAAAACATTAAGCAGTGCTTGCTAGTGGTCTCTGTTTAGTGTTGCAAGAAGAATGTAGCAGTCCTTATGGAGATCTGAACACTAACAGTTTTGAGGATTACAGGTTAACACCAGTATTGAAATATTTTTGGTTTACAACCGTTTGGGATGTTGTGCATGCTACAGTCTATGGGCAGAACTTGAATTTCATTTGGGAAGCAGAAGAGTTGAATTCCCTGCAAGTGGAAATATGGTGGGGTTCTTTCACATAGAATTTGTGGCAGTAATGAAGGTAGTCCACATCATGGTTAATAGATGTGTATGCAGATAGCTGCTTGCCATCCCTCAAATTAGTCATTTTTTAAAAAGAGAATGGTAAGGTATCTTTTATCTGTTAGCCACAGCTTCAACTGGGTCTGAAGTCTTTTTCAGAACTGTTTTTCAAGCAACACAGACATGCAAGCAGACTTCAGGAATATCTTGTGGCTTGCTGGACTCTATGACTTTATCAACCTAAAGAGCCTTAATCACCTGTTGAAACAGGAGGAATGTGCAAAACTGAACACCTGAGAACTGTGACCTGTTACTTGCCTCCTTGAACTGGTTAGAAGAAAAAATGCCAGCTTAAAAACGCAACCGGCCTATCTGAACAGTGTTTTAAAAACGGTAGTGTCTTGTAATAAACCTTGTGCTTTAGTGTGGGGATTGAAAGTTGTATCTATGGATGATAACTACCCCCAAAAATGTGATCATTGTCAAGTGAGAAGAAAGCAGAATTGTACTGAAATAAGATTTCCTTCATCTCCAAGAGGAGATGTAAACATAAATTGATTACAGTCAAAAACATTATAAAATGAAAATCAATGTAAATATGGCATCTAAGTGTAAAGACTTATGGCTCAGGCAATGGGTGCCTGACTAACCACATTTGAGGCTTGTGTGTAATGCTATGAAGAATGTTTTATTGATAGTTACAGTTTTCTCTGAAATGACTTTCCACTGTGTATCGCGATCTGTAAAATACAAAATTGGTTGTCATGCACTGAGTTGTACATTAATGTTACCTTAATTGTACATGAATGTCACCTAAATGTTCACCTTACAGGAAGCCTAGGCATTTTTGTCCCTTTTTTGGTAGTTGTGTTATGAAATTATTTTCAGTGAGGGGCTTAAACATTGGTATCATTTTGGAAAGGAGGAGAAAGCTGTTATGTGTATGCTTAAGTTTGCAAAAATGTCTGCAAAAGAAAAATTGGAAGCCCCAAACTAAAATGCTCTTTTTTGTGTGTGGTTGAAATTCATTATGACTTTGATCAAATTTATATAACCTGGGTTAATGAAGTGTAAGCTATTGAAGAGATGATGTTGCTAGGTTGAATAATAAGGTTAAATATTGCTAGGTAAATCATGTTATTCAAAAGAGAATCTAAAATGGTATTTATTACTCCTGCAGGGAAATAAATATTGTGCCTAAAGAAGAAGAAAAGCAAAATTTTACTTAGCTAATGTTCTCTCAACTTTTACCAATAAGTGTTTCTTTGGACTTTAAGCTTGAAATAGGGTGTGGACCAAGAATGCTGTATTGTTTTGGTGTTAAAGTATATTAATGTTGTGTTCTTAAACTCTGAAGACATGAAGCTGCACTATGGTGACCTCACGGACAGCACCTGCCTGGTGAAGATCATTAATGAAGTCAAACCCTCTGAGATATACAACCTGGGAGCTCAGAGCCATGTTAAGGTAAGTAATGTCTAGCACTGAGAATGAAGAATGTTCATTGCTGGTGGCATACTGCTTTGATTGTTTTGGCCTGCAACATTTAAAGCAATTTTAACAACATTTTAATATATTAAATATTGCCTTAAATCAAGATAGATGTGTTTTCTTTGGTGCTGAATTATTGCATGGGTTTTGGTATTGAATATGTAATAAGATATCAGAATTGGTGGGGTTAAATTACCATTATCAACAAAACCGCTAGGTTTAGAAGTCTAATTTTTCTACTATTTGAAACAACTTCTGCTGTGCAGCATGCCACAGATCAACCCTAGTGGAGAAGTTATGCAATATTTAGCTAGGCCAGACTATGATTAGAACCACATTATTCTATTTGCATCAATATTCTATTTGCATTAAAACTGATGCATATATCTATCATTTGCAGAAATGCTTCATGTATACTGGTTTTCATGCACTTGATAATTTTTGAAAGACTGGCCTATATATAGAGAAAACAGCCTTGCTACTACTTACAGCATTATTATTTCTTTTGGTTGGAAAGTCAAGTTATGTAAACTGAAACTAAAAGTACTCGACCAGGGCAAATACTGCTGTATCACAATGGAGTATGAACAGTAGAGCAGACAACTTTCATTTGCGTTTTGCATATGTTAGGCTATATTGCTTTATTTTCAACTCAGTTCACTAACAGGTGAACTTGCAAAAACCTCATTCAGACTCCATGTCATGATTACAAACTAAAACCGACGGCCAAGTAGCAAATTGTTATGCTTACCTCCTTCCTAAATGCGTGCAACAGGAAAGTGTCCTGGTTTCAGCTGGGATAGAGTTAATTTTCTTCCTAGTAGATGGTATGGTGTTGTGTTTTGGATTTGGGACGAGAATAATGCTCATAACAACCAATGTTTTAGTTGTTTCTGAGTAGAGCTTACACCGAGTAAAGTGCTTTTCAGCTTTTCACACTGCCCTGCCAGGAGGAGGCTGGGGCTGCACAAGAAGCTGGGAGAGAAGGGAACCAGGGACCCAGACTGGCCAAAGGGATGTCCATGTGTTGTTATGATGAGCAATACAACTGGGGGGAGTTGGATGGGCAGGGGGCTGCCGCTGTTTTGGGACTAGCTGGGCATTGGTCAACAAGTGGTGGGCAAGTGCATTGTGCATCTCTTGCTTTGTGTATTCTAATATTAATTTCCCTTCCTTTTCTGTCCTATTAAACTGTCCTTATCTCAACTGACAAGTTTTACCTTTTTGCAGATTCTCTCACCCGTCCCACCTGTGGGTAGTGAGTGAATGGCTGTGTGGTGCTTAGCTGCCTGTTGGGTTAAACCACAACAGAATGTATTCTTAAGCAGTAAAATTCCCTAGCCTCTCTTGAGGGGAAAACTGAAGGAGCATTTAAGCTTTATGAAAATGAGTTTGGCCTCAGTTTTGTAAGTCAGCCTTCCTACAAAAATCAATGTGTCACTCCTATCAATCTGCAAGCCTGGAAACCCACAAGGAAATCATGCTGAAAGACTCCAGATATTGACAAGGCACAGACCAGAATATAGAGATGAAATGGAAATAATCTTGCTTTCAAATTGCTTGCATGATTGAATTATCCAGTTTGCTCTGTGCTACACATGGGTCTGGTTAGGTTTATTAGCTTGGGTACAGCAGCGTAGGAACAAGGCTACATGACTCCAAGGGCAGCTCTGGTCCAGAAGGCAGTTTATCTGCTGCTTTGCAGAATGAAACCTGAACCAGCAAACCTTGCAAGTTATTTGCAGCCTATGGTTGGGTGTTCCAGCACTTTGCTTCTTAAACCAGCATGCTGGTTAACAATCTCTGTGGAATTGGCTTGTGCCCCTAGGGATTGTTAACATGGTTCTGATGTTCTAGACCCAAACTATATCCATATGGTTGCTGCATCTGCCAGCAGCTCAAATCACAGCACTGGAAGGTAGTGAAGGGGTGGTGGTCGTGGTTATGCAGCAGTAGGTTCTTGCATAACGCCGCCATGGACTCTGGGAAAGTTGATTCCTCAAGTATTTCACTGGATGAACTTTCTGAGCCAGTGTGGATCTGGTGCCGAGTCTGGGTTTTTAAAGATCCAAAGTGCTTTGGAGCACAGTGAGGAGACATCAAAATGTCTTTTTCAGAAGCTAGCTTGAATGCAGCAGACTAATACTTAAACAATGCTAAGAAGCTGTGCTGCACATAAGGTGAAGTCTAGGCAGGGGCTTCTTTAGGGGGTGCTTATTGTGCTCCTAACGTCTCCAGTAATGCTTCTGTTGCTGCAGCTGGGGGAAGAACCTGGGTACCCCAAGCCTGACAGAGGTGACTGGGAGACTTCACTATCGTATTTATAGTACTTAAAGCTGTCCAACAATTTTTGCAGTTTTAAAGCAATTCCCAGTGTTAGAAGAGGAGAGGGGTGAGAACCTGAAAACCTGTTAGAGGTGAATGTCTTCGCTCCAAACCGAACATTTCTTGCCCTTAAACTTTGCTTATGTAAATTTACCCCTTCTACCTGCATGCATCATGTTTGGGGAAGGAAGAAAAAGTCTTCTAATCATAGTTTGCTTCACATTCAGGTCACTTTCAACCAGTGACGTCTTCAGTATTTTTTTGGTGGTGTTTATGTTGGCTTGTGTTTATGTAGAATAAAGTTTTTTTTTTTTTTTTTCCTAGTGCTCTCACTTCCAGTTAGTTTTATGTGAGCCCATGCTGAAATGAAGGAAAACAAAATAATAGGAAGTTGGTCTGGTTTCCTGTAGGAAACCAATGAAGATGAAATTGGTTCTTGGAATGAACCCACGGTAGTCTGGGAAATACTGTCAGAGAAGACGTTTTTCTGAATCATAAATGGTGAGGATTATGACTCATAAAGTAGGTCACTGAGAGGCTGATCTGATCTTGTGCATGGGAGAAAGTGAGAGAAGGCTGAAACTTACTCATGATTAAAAACACTAAACTTAACAGAATGATATCATCAGTAGGAACAAATTATCCAGTGTGCATTCCTGTCTGTTTTGATGAGGAATGGGGATTAGCTATCCGTACTGTAACTTCCACACTGGGTGTTCAGAAAACAGTAGCACATTCACTTCGTAGCTACTAAATAGGCAATTTAGCCTCATGTTCTCCATCCAGTCTTTGTATGTCTTGCTGCTCTTGCTTTTGGTGCTTTGGGAATCCACTGTGCTAATCATGATTTGTTTGCATTGAAGTTTTGTTGGAGTAATTGTTTACAGTGTATTGACTCTAAATAATAGATTATTGTGCATAGGTAGCATGCAGATGGCTTAATCTAAATAGTTACCAAAACTCTGCTTGTATCCATCTGTTAAATGCCTTCAAGTTCAATTATCCAAATGCTAGGTTGGCTAAAGAGTCCTTTCTTCATGGTGTTTCAGTAGATGCACACAGATGTAAACTTGGAACTGTTTTTCTCTAAAGGACAAGGATTCTTCCACTGACTATGCTGTAAGATTTATACTTTGAGTTGTGTTGTACTGATGGTATTTTCCTTTCAGCACTTTAAACTGCACTGAGCAGTTACATATAGGGCTGAAGAAGCGACTCCAGTTTTGGTGCTGTTGTTATCCTAGTAACCATGCATTAAATAGGCTAGTCCCATGGGTCTGTAGTGCAGATAGCCACAACTGTTCCATTTACTTCTTTAAATTGCATTGAGTTGGCAACCTGGATTTTGCCTACTTACTGTTGGGGTTTGTTGGTAGAAATTTTATAGCAGATGTGTTTTATGAGATGAAAACATGTTGGCTTTTCTGTGATAGACGTTCCTTACATATGCAACATTGAAGGGCAGTATCTTACTTGCATGTAACTATATTTAAAGTCAGTAAATGCTCTGTTCTTTACCTGGCAAGATGTGTACAGGTTTCTTTTCTTCATCTTTAGTTTACATTCTGCTCAGTTTTAATTAGTTTTAATTCCTTGTAAACATATAGGTGTTAGGAGATGTGCAGGAATTAATTTTCAGCCCACAGTAGTGGGGTTGGATGGAATGGTAGTGGGGGCATTGGGATGGACTGTTCTTGAGCACGGAAGAGGAGATCTTAGAAAATCAGTGAGCTCTTCTAGATCCCTCTTCTTTTGAGGGCTGTATCCAATGGTATCCTACCAAGCAGATCCCTGAACAGTCCAGAATTTGCTCTTTTGAAGTCCAGGATTGTCATCCTGCTTCGTGTCTTGCACCCTCCTCTCAGGATCAATGAACTCTACAGTCTCAGACACTGCAGCCAAGGATGCCCTAACTAGTTCTTCCATGTCTGTAAGAATCAGGTCTTTATAGGATTCCCCCTTGTTGGTTGTTCAGTCATGTATGTCAGGAGCTTATCATTAATGCACTCAGGAAACCTCCTGGTTTGCTTGTGCCCTGCTGTGTTGTTCCTACAGCAGATAGAAGGATGGTGAAAGTCCTCCATGAGGGCCAAAGCCTATGAATGTAAGGTTTCTTCTAGTTAGCTGATGAAAGGCTTTCTACTACATGTTGTAAAGCCTACTTGCATCCCTGGACTGCTCCTGGCTTGAGGAGTCCAGAACCTTGTGGAAGACAGAGCTTCCTCCTTTCTTCACACTGCACTCTTATAGGTTCCATTTTCCTGCAGTTGTAACAGTGCTTTTGAACCCTGCTGGGGGCGTGTGGTGGTGTGCTGCTTTATGGTGAGGAAGGCAGTGTTTGGGACACAGCCTCGAAGCTAGTATCCCTCTGTTCAGGGTACACGTGTATCAAATATTTAGAAATCTTGCTTTCTCTCTCCTGCAGGTTTTATCAGAGATACTAGAGGGACAGTTTGCTTTCCTCACCCACTTTATATTCATGTAGTTATATAATTGAAAATAATTTGAGAAAACTCAGTGTAGGAGACAATGTTGCCCTGAGGTGGTCTCATGAAGAAGGTGAGTACTTAGCTATGAGGAAGGTCAAGGCACAACCTTAAATAACATAGCCCAGAAGTAAGGCAGAACTGAGAACCAAAGTCTCCTGACTCAGTTCTGTGATGCTTTCAAGGTCTGTAGCCAGGCTGAGGGAACATGCCTTCTGTGTAGAACAGCTCTTTGCTAGGACCCTTGTTTTGAAAATCCTTGAACTTGGTTCAGTTTAGCTTTAACCATCTCAGTAACATTGCACTAAGGTAACTTTAAGTTAGGCATTGCCTGTTTGTTATATTAGTTCTGAAAATAGTGTTTGTTGGTTTTTTCTTTGCTGGAGATGTGTTTTAGTACTGTAGCCCATGTTAAACAGAAATGTTTCCCACTACTTTGTAGGGTGGATTTTTATCACAAATAAATACCAATCAGTAATCTTAATGCCACTTACGTGCTCGTATACTAAGTGTATATTTAGGCAGATAGTTCCAGTTCTGCAGTGCTGACTCGTGGCAAAAGTTGCTTTTTAGTTTACAGTCTCACCTGTATGAAATTGCAGGCTAGGTAACTCAAGGAATTAATTGCAATTTTTCTAAAATCCTGCATTAGTAACAAGGCTTAATTGTGCATTCCATCTTGCATAATGAATGTTCTGTATACCATACCTCATGGTTCTTATTGTTCAGTATACCTTGTTCTGCTGTATTTTTATTGCATAGGTTTTCTTATAAATATCACAGAAGCTCACAGCTGCTTGGAAAACAAATGGATTTTTTGCATTTTGTAAAACAAGTAGCTTGGCTGTTCTGCGTAACAAGATCCAGTCTACGTAATTGAAAAGAATATTAGCAGCACTCTTTTGTAGAGATGTAATACTTATTCATAGGCAAAAATAGGCCTAATATACCTTAATTTTATGGAGTTGAAGAATTTTATATTTATGCTTTATAGGATATTTTATTGTCTCAAGATGATATCAAGTTGCTCCTAATTTAGCATGTATGGCCGTTCACATTATTAGACAAAAAGTTAGTTCCCCAACCTGATCTGTGCTATAACAAGGCTATAAATAGAGAACCTTTGGCCCCAGGGTACTTCTGCTTAGCATGGGATCCCCGTGCAGCCCTCTAGTACCTTGTTTTGTGGCATGCTTGGGTACCTGTCCATCTCCTGTCATCTGATCGTTCGTTGTGGCAGCTTGTAACACCAGCCTCACAAACACAGCCCTGCAAGAAAATTGTTATGCAAAACAGCAACTTCCGTCCTTTCACATTGCCTCATGTGATGGTATCTTGGTTATTAGCCAGGGAAATCAGAATTTCTGCTGTAAATGTAGAGGAGAAGGAATTGGCTGGGCTACTTTCTGTCCCCCAGAATCCTTTATTGCTTTTGCTGGTGGTGGTAGATACCAAGGATGTGATCCTGTCAAGTGCTGAGCAGTTTTAATGTAGCTCAGCACAACCTATAACTGCTTTAACTTGAGGCAGCTGGAATTACTTGGGTGTTCTCCTGAGTTCTGTCCAGGATGCTGTGCCCTTGTGGGATGAAGTTGTAGTGCACCAGAGGGCAGAATAAGCCTCCTGAGTGCTGCTTTCTAAGGCTTGCATGCAGTGGTCTTCTGTGTGTAGCTTACAAACTCCTTAAGCAATCTGACTCTTTTCTAACAATCAAATTTTAGCTAGTTTTACACTTGAATTATTCTGTGTGATTTTTTTTTTGTTTTTTAATGTAATACTTATATTACCTGTTCAAACAGATCTTGTGTGTGGCCTAGAAAGAAAGGCAATTCCAGTAATAAGTAACAATTGCCATTTTGTATGGTTCTTCATTTGACCCACTAAATATTTATGGCACTTCGCACGGTCTTTGTAATTGTGGCCTGTATGGTCAGACTAAATAGATTTAAACCAAAATGTTTAGTAGCTTAGCGCGACTATTAATTTTATTAAGCAGATTAACTTTAATAGCTAAATACAGGCATTAGGGCTGCGAATACATGAAAAGAACAATGGAATAACACCCTTGGTGTTACTAGTATGTATTAGAGTTATTAGCAAATATAAGCATTAACAAGTAGCTCCCCAAACCAAGTACTCTTTATGTCAATACCAATGAGAAAATTAGGGTGTTATGCTTATGGGCATGTTTTAACACCACAGAATATCTCATGGCTGCTGTGTGCTAGTATTGTCTCTGTGCCCTCCTATTCTACCTCTCTCGCTTTCTCCTTACCTGTCCCCTTCCCTCAACAAAAATCTTCTCCCTGCCCATGCTCCCAGGGAATTCCCCCCCCCCCCCCCCCTTCTCTAGAAAACAGCATGAGTTTGTATGCTTTTTGGATTCCAGTAACATTTATTTGTGGTTTCTATGATAACTTGTTAGGGTTTTGCTTTTTTGATCTTTGCCTTTGTTTTTTCTTACGGATCACTTCCAGGGTAAATGCAAAGCACATTTTTACTAATAAGTTGCTTTCATTTTTTTTTTTTTACATGATGCATGTAAATAATCATGCTTTTGACAAAACTAAAAAGTATTTCAGATTTTAATCAGATGTCAAAAGGACCAGACTGAGGACTTTTCCACATGGCTTGGAAATTAAATAGCGAAATGTCATGGCTCTATAACTGAAGATTATAGATTTCTTTCAGGTTTCTTTGTGGCTTCAGTGGGTGTCTCTTGCAAATGCAAGTAAGGGACGTTTTATAACTGCTGTTCCTGTGTTGTGCAGTTGCATACAAAGCAGGCTGAACCCTGTGATGAATGAAGTGGTGTTTATCTTTGTGACCCTGATGACGGATAAAGTACCAGCTCCTTCATCTCCTGCTTTGTGTGTGGTTTCTGCTTTAAGGCTCCATAATTTGACTTCCTGACTGACTTCTGAATTTTGAATCTGGGGTAGTAGCAGGGGGCTGCAGTGGAATCCATGTTCATTCAGTGCCGTGGCCCTGATTAGGTCTAGGTAGCTGTTGAAATCAAGCCCTCAATTAGCTCTGCTGCTACATAAGTAAATTAAAAAAAAAAAAAAAAAAAGCTTCAAAACAAATTTCAGAATTGGAATCTTGTTTGAGGGCATAAACGATGTTAAACAGAATGGTTAATAAGTATGTTTTCATATAATTTGTGCATCTCTGCTTGAATTGTAGCACTTCTGAAGTGCAAAAAATAACTGATGTCTGAATCTGGGGATGAGCAGAGGGAAGTGATGAAAAGGTCCTTAGCAGTTTTCCTTCTAACAGCTGCTGTAGGGGAAGAAAAAGCTGGTGGAAAGGGAAGGCAAACACTTGTGGCATTCATGCAGTTGTATTTTTTCTGTCAAATAGATGGCAGCAGAGTGTTGTATACAATAGAGCAGCCACATCGGGTAATGGGAATGAAAGAGGAATGACACTTCAAGCTGACTTGTATCAATTGCAGCCTTGAACAACTTGTAGTTAGGCATAAAATAGGAAAGAAAGCTACTATTGATAATGCGAGCGCAAAGAGGATGAAGAAGGGTATGAGATGCTATAAAGTACTGAATTTCTGGAATAGTCCCAGGTGGCAAAACTTAATCTTTTAAGGTATGTCATCCACTCATGCAACATGATTGAAATCAGCTAACATAATATGCATGTCAAAATAAAGAGACAGAAAGAAAAAGAAAGTATTCACAAGTTGCAACTGAAAGTAATATACAGCTGCCTTGGGGTACTGTAGGAATTGGCCAGAATGCCTATTTTTTAGTTAAGCAAGTTAGAGAAAGGAAATGTCAGTCCTCAGTCAGGCGAGCATTCTTTGGTTAGGTTTGCTCAAATGTCAGCTTTTTTTTTTTTTTTTCTTTTCTTTTCTTTTTGTATTTTTTTTTAAAGAAAGAGCTGCAGTCTGTTATGCCCTGATCCCCCAAATTAGATTTGCTGTTAAAATGAGCCAAGGTGCAGATCTGTCTCTAGAAGTGTTTGATTAATAATAGCTGTACAATGCTTGACTTAGTATTTATTATGTACAAAATAAATGGCTGCAAAACACAGTCACCTAGGCATTAAAGAGGCTTTTGTATGCTCATCTGCTTCTAAAATTTTGTAATAGGGCTTCCTCAAGATAGATGTAGAATTGTCTATATTGAAGGCTTGGACTTTGATGTCAGTGATTGTTCAAGACCTGGGATTTTAAGATCTTGTAGAAGAAAAGGAGCCTTAAAAATGAATATTATAGTGTGACTAAAGTAGTCTAGAGATTATGTCAAGGCTGGAAAAGCCAAGATAGGGTGCTGTCTTAGTCATAAAACACTTTATTTCTGATATGGCTGTGTGAGTGCTACCATCCTGTGTAAGCATTAGCTTCAGTGTTTATTTTTCTGATGTACCTCATTAGAGTTTTACTTTCTATAAGCAGATGCTTTTGTAACCAAATTGACTGAAAAGCTGTTATAACAACAGCTTGGTAATATCTGGCAGGTTTCTGTTGATTACTAATGTTTCTTCTTTCTCATACTTGGTGTTTTAGCAATCCATTCACCTCCTTCATCAGGCTAATAAGAAAAAACAACCTATAGCATAATTTATTTCTAAGAATTTGGAAGAAAAGCATTTAATTCACTTTGAAGTATATCAGCTAAAGCTAGCTGCTACAGCATACTGAGATCAGAGGGCAGTGTAGGTGACTTTCGGTATCGTTCATGAATCTATGGAGAATGCTAATAGAATAGCTTTGATTTCTGGAGTTTATTCATTATGATTAAATTGTTGTTCATGCAGCTGTAGAGTAATTCTGCATGTGTTTTTGTTTTCTTCTTTTGTTTTTTCTGTAAAATTGAAGTGCTTTGACAATTCTAAGAAACTGTTGATTATATGCAATTATATAAAATACCTGTTACTTGAATGGTAAGCACTGCTGTTAGAGAATACACATGATTTATTTTAGATGAGTAATAACATGAAGCTACCTTAATCCATTTACTCTTGTTAAGTTTCAAATTAATTTGTTATATCACATTTAAAATTTCTTACTGTGCCTCTTAGCACACTTCAATTGTTGTATCTTAAATTATTGGAATTAAAAATGTTCTTATATATTTAGAAACCATTAACTAGTTGCATTATAAATGAAATTCTGTGAAATACCTGTGAATACATGATAGTACATGCATTGTTTTGGTTATTCAGATAAACTAGGTTGGAAAAACAGATGTTATATTTTTAAAATAAGCAGTTCCCAGGTTTGTTCCCCAGTTCTTCTTGGGGCTAAGTGCTGCAGGATCCTATTTAAGCAAAACACCATTGAAATGAATGCTTGTGGGGGGGATGGTGTCTCTTGCCTCTTTTTCATTGAGGTAAGGATGTTTGCTTGAATGACATCATTTAATTTTCTCAATTTTTCAAATGGTGTATTTGCATAACAAAGCAGTATTTTTTCCCTTTAGGATCATTAGTACTGCTGGGGTGTATGTGTGCGTGCATGTTTCTATTCTTCTTGCTGAGTAATGCTAGATTTGTTCTTTGTTCTGCGTAAGCTTGGCTTTGTGGTTTATGCAGCTTTAAAAACGTATGTTGATCCTCTCAACTTCCCTCATCAGTGGAAGAAATGCAATGTGCATCTTAAAGATACTTGGTATGTTTTATGGGCGTACAAAACGAAATAAACTATTTTGTTGTGAAAATGTTTTTGCTTTTTTTTACAGCATAAAGCAGCACAGAGAATGTAAAGCACACTGTTTTTGCTAAAGAATTGTTGCATTGAGATGTACACTCTTAAAATCCTAGAACCTATGATTAAGAAATTCTGTGTGGTCAGTAATGACAGCATGCATTTATATTACGAGGGATTAATTTCACTGTTAAATACAGTCTGTGGACACGAGTTTCTATTTTTCTTTTAACATTTTGGAAATTGAAGATGAAACAATTTAGATTCTGTAAGTGTAATGAAACTTCTTGTTGCCTCATGAGTTTGAATAAATTTTGGGAATGTTAAAAATAGACATCGTTGTTCAACATAGTGAAGTTTAAATAACAGGCAAAAAGTCAATTGTCATTTTGGGATGTTTAGGATCATTTACATTCTCCTGTTTTTACCAGTATTCTATACAGATTCCCTCAAGGTCCTTGCTTTTTAACTGTTTCTCTTCTGTAAGTTACTTAAACTGTTTACTTCATGTGTGTTTACTTCGTAAACAGTGTCCACTTGGTATTTATTGATAGTCTGTCCAAGTCAGGAATCAGATTGTTTAGTGTTGCTACAGTTAGATTTTATTCTGATGCTGCTGTATTACGCTTTAGCAGACGGAAAAACATTATTCAGGAAATGGACTGGTTCTCCTCAGAAATGAAGAACTATGTATTAGGAACGCTTGGGTCTGGGGAAAATCTTGATCAATGTTTGTGCCCTAATGTGCAGCTTGTTTTGTGAAGGAGTTGGGTGTTTTTCTGAACAATAAGCTGTTACGCAAAATACTTCTTTAAACTAAGCTCTTTCCATTGTGTTAAGAATTCTTCAACTTCTCTTAGTTTTTTCTTTGCCATTTTCTGATGTGTAGCTGTATCGAGCATCTTTGGCAATAGACTCAGACTCCGGAGTGTAATTAGGAAAAGGAGGAGCAGTCTGGTGTCTTTTCTCACTATATAGCTATCCATACTAGCTTTCCATTACTTTATTTTTTCATTAAGTGTTTACTGAATATATTGGCTTGAATAATTGCATTGTGAATGCCTAAACTGCATTTTTGCTATAACTGTGATGCAAAGAAATAGCATTTTAATTTTAGCCAGACATTCTTGCATAATGTTGCTTCGTGGTGATGCAATTTCACTGGCATAGCATCAGAACAAAGAACACAGCATCAAACAGGAATATAAAAACAAATTAAAGGATGCTAGAAGTTTGAAGCACTGCTTTAAAGATTTTAATATGCTTAATATTCTAGATTTTTAAAAGCTTTTTCTGTGTTTATGTAATAAGTGAGTTCTGTGGAGCATTTCTAATTTTATGTTGGTGTAATACTTTCTTCCTTTGACTTGTCTCTAAAACTGCATTGTGGCAAAGAACATCCTCTAGAAATGATGTATTTTAATTACAAGACATACATATGCGACCTGTGTATTTAGTTAGCTGGGTAGTAAAATTTAATTGCAAAGCTTGAAGAAAAAAAAAGCTCCTGAAAACACTCTATACTTTCAGCCCACTAAGTGTATGGAGCTAGTAAAAGATTGTTTACTAAAACCATGTTATCTAATATACCAATTCCACTAAAAATAGACTAAGAATTGCATTGAGTAGAGGATAATATAAGATGCTAATCATTTATGATACTAATCTCTTCTACACTGTAATCTCTTCAATGTATAAACTTCAATTATAGTAGCAGTTCTTGTCAGTTTTATCTGAAATAAAATGGTATGTAATTCTTCCTGCTGATTTCAAAAGGTACAACTTAATTGAAACAATATGGTATGTAAATAGCTGATAAACGAGAATTCTTTTCAAATGTACTACACAATTCTGTAACAACAAAAAAAAAAAGGAAAAAAAAAAAACCACACCACCCTTCAGGTCTTTTGGCAAAGTAGATTTTTTTTCTGAAGGTGGTGGCAGTAATTCTACTGAAAGAGAATAGAGCTGGTTGATTTGTCATGAGGTCTGATCCAAAGGCCGCTGAAGTCAATGGAGGGGACTCTGTACAGTGCTTGGGAGTATTTCTAACTTTTTTTTTTTTTTGTTACTGCTCTGTTCTGTGCCTAATACTTTGGTTTTGTTCAGATTCTAGTATTTCTACATAGTGTGAATTTTTTTCTTGTCAGATTTAGATGCTTCAGTATTGTTACTGAATATATGAAATTAGCAAGTATTTACATTCTCCAATGTTACTATATTTGCTGCAATATTTTTATTCAATAGCTTAGTGATGAGAAATACGCATTAGGAAGTTGGACTGGATGCTAAGTAAGATTTAAAAGAATGCCGTACAAGTCAGATGAAGACCAAAACTTGAGGTAGTTTTTGAGAATTGCATACTGTTAACCTTGTTTAAATTGTCTAAGTACTCTATTACTTAGAATTCATTGCCTTATATTTGTGGTTAAGGTAGTGAACTAGAATTCCTCTATAAATATTAGTGTAGGGTATTCTTTATTTATACTAAAAAAATCAAAGCAAAAGACTTGAACTTTCTTTTCAGTGCTTCAACTTAAAATAAATAATTGGAAATCTGATGATTAGCATCAAGTCATGTTGAAGACAAAATTTCACAATAATGACATGCAACTGATCAATATAAATAACTTATGATAGTGTCAATGTAGATTTAGTAATCTAAGAACAGTAATACTTTTGCAATTTAATGGTTGAAAATGCATGTAACACTATCTAACATGAAAACCTGTCCTCATTCAAAGGGCAATTTTGCCATTGATTCTGAGGTTCCATATTAAAGTTGAAATATTTTTTTTTTAAATCCAAGAATGCTTTGCTGTAAAACAAAAGCGTAGGTGGAAGGGGAACCAAATGAAGCTTAATATGGTGAGACTCATGGGGAAAAAAAAAAAAAAAAAAAAAAGAAACCAGAATTGTCTGCTATATATTATCCTTTCTGTCAGCAAGTATAGATTAAAGTTGACTTTGCTTCTGTAAGCAAATGTTAAGGTGTTTTTTTTTTTTTTTGGGGGGGGGGGGGGGGTTGGGTATCTTTCTTAATGACATGTTAGTATTCATATTTACTGTTAGATGTTAACATGTTCACAATGTGTACTGTTAATAAAGTGAAACATGTGGCTTTCCAATGCCATGGAGTATAAATAATTTGAAGACTTAAACATCACTAGAACAATATCTTGAAAATAATTACATTTTAAGGCAAACAGGTAATTGAACCTTAATTTAGATGTAGCTTAAGTTTTAATTTATGGTTGGATTTTTTTTAAAGTAGACAGGCACTTTTGTGGGATGTGGAAGGATGAACACTTAATATTAAATTCCTAAAGAAGAACATTTTCTGTATTATAATTAAATGTTGTGAATAAAGACATTTCGAATGTTTTCAAGTGGCTTTCATTCACTATATCTATGAGTTTGAAAGAACTTCCCAAGGTATATGTGCATGTGTAGAAACCTGGCTATCACTAGAAATTTGCTTAGGTGTGCCATTCAGTTCATTTGCGTGCTCATCTCTACCTGTTGTGTAGACTACACTGCAACACTGCCAGCACAGAAGATATTTTTTCATGTGTCTTCTAAGCTCTGGGAGGGCTCTGGTGTGGCTTCTAACATCTCTTTTGGACTGCAGTACGTGATGATAGAGAGTGCTTTAAATGAAGCAGTTGATAAGTAACAGTATTTTTGGTCTACTTCCACTAGTGTACTGTTAGATACCTTATTTTCAGACTAAGCTTTCTAAGATGATTTTTGATTTTATTTGGACTGCTGTTTGTACAGCATTTTTATTGTATGTCCTTGAACATGAGTTAGTGCTTTTTTTGCTTAGCTTTCAGCCTATGTAAAGCATTTTGTACAACGCCATTAGATTTGCATAAAATCAAACTATACTTGTTAAATTAATATCATTTTTCTCATGCTATAAAATTGCAGTTAAATGTTTGATTCAAATGCAGGTGCATGTATTTTTAAAATGAAGCACAATTTATTTGTAGGCATAGCCTGTAAATGCAAACATGTACCTTAGGTACAACCTCTAAATGCAAATCTAAGCAGCATAGATCTCTCTGATAGTCTGTACTGGCCTGCCTGTACTTTGTTTCTTCAGTAAAATATTTATTAGTACATGTAATAACATACTTGTACATTGTCATATAACATTTAGAACCAGTTTAAAAAAAAACTGCTTAAGAAATTGTGATTGGAAGTGAGATGGTAATCAGGAAATAGTTATTTTGTAAATGACTAATTTAAAGGATTTTTGTAAAATGAAAGATCTGTAGAGTTCTAGTCACTGTATTTCTCTTAACATAGAAGCATATTGCAATTATGATTAAAATAGTGTTGTAAAGTAGTAAATTGCTTTCCTGACAGACAGTGAAATCTGGAGGGTGTACTATTTGCATTGTTGTTTTTATGACTATTAGATGTATTTTATCTCAATTTTTATTTTCCTTCTCCCTGTTTTTTATAACACTGTGTGGGAAACTGTTATGTAAAAGATGCATGGAATTACTGACTTACTGGCAGAGTAGTAAAGAGTGCTCTAATTGTTTATTAAATTTAGTTACTACGCTGTGCACGTTCAACTGCATTGCTATAATGTTTAGTTGCAGTGTGTGGCACAGATGAATTACTTGGAATGCCATCAAAGCTAATTTCTACGTATTAATAATGCTAAAGATTTCAAGTATTT
The DNA here is from genome assembly GCF_011077185.1 of Oxyura jamaicensis. Lineage (NCBI taxonomy): Eukaryota > Metazoa > Chordata > Aves > Anseriformes > Anatidae > Oxyura > Oxyura jamaicensis. The sequence goes on from NC_048894.1 coordinate 80,263,812, forward strand.
GTCATGTCATGAGCTAAATGTAATGATAATAGTACAAGTGTAGTAGATTGGGTGTTGCATTACTATTAAAACTTATCAAGTTAAAAGTACAAAAGCCAGACTGAATGAATTAGTCTTTCATCTTTTTTTTTTTTCTTCCTCTTCTGTCACTTTTTGATTTAAGTTTTCTTTTCTTTTTTGTTAGATGGGTGGTAAGCACGGAGAGTATGTGAAAATGTTACACTTTGGAACTGATTTAAAAGACTTTGACTAGAACCATCTGTTCCTACCTCCTAATCTTCAAGCTCTTGAAAAATAGGCCAAACCTTATCCCAGGGGGTCCAGTGGATACAACTATCTTCAACAATAATAAGATGCAAAAATCCAAAATACACAGATACCAAAAGCTCAATGATCTGTAGCAACCTACTCGCACTTCTGGGTACTTTTTTGCAGCCCTGGCTTTCTTAGGTGGGAAGGGAAGTATAGGATACATATGGGGAAATGGGGAAGCCACCTATTTGTCTCCATGTTAAACAGTATGATACTAGCACAATGAAACTTGAAACATCATCACCTTGCCTGCCTACTACGTGAGCATGTTTCCACTTTGACAGAGGAGCTGATTTTCTGTATACTCTCTTCCCTCAAACTGTGTTACCTTGTCCTGGAAAAATGTTCAATTTTTTCATTTTAGGACTAAAAGTGAGTCTGAACCTCACCTTTTAAATTTAATAAAATAAAATTAATGGATGCAAAGTGATTGGTGACTCTTTATAAATACACATCCACGTAGTATGCAAAAAGCTGGAGCTGGCCTCATTCTCACCAATAAATGCAGTTATGCTGTGAATACATTCACTCTGAGATCTCTGTTTTTGTATGAAGTCCACTCTGAGAATGTGTTGTTTACTAATGGCATATCTGGGCTTTATCCCAGGTGCTGGAGACATGATCCTCACCTTTCACAACATGAGCTCTGCAACAGCTGTGTACCCACAGCATCAATTCAGAGGGTTATGGCTTCCCAATGCAGGTCTTAGCAGGAATCAGATCTTAGGCTATTGTATTTCCTTCTGGCAGAAAAGCTCTCTAGCCAACTTTCAAAACCAAATTTGTGTATTAAACTTCTTGAAAATGAATGATATTGTGTATCCCTGTCAAACCTGAAGAAAGGTAGCTGTTGGCTAGTGTGGCCCCCTGATCAAGAAAGTCAAAGAAATTATATCTACACAAGTGCCTACATGGAGGGAAAGCAGGGAAGAGAGGCTGTTTGTTTGCTGTATATTAAATACTTTGCATACTATAGGTGCCACAGAGATTTTTTTTTTTTTTTTAAAGCATATTAACATTGTAATAGAAGGCAATGAATTATTTTACTGTATGTTTCTCAGGTGTTGCTCAGAAAAGGGAGATCCCAAGCATACAGAAATGTGTGCTGTGAAAGTGGTGTTGGTACCTGATTAGATAGTTTCAGTCCCATCTAGGACTTGTAGCACAGCCTGTGTGCCCTAATACTACTCCTGCTATTTTGGCTTCACATTTTTTTCTAAAAAGTACTACCATGGAGTGGTTTAGGAATAGCATTTTTTTGGTTGGTTTTTTTTTTTTTTTTTTGTATGCTACACATAAAGCTGAAAACAAAGCTGGCTGCAAACCAGTTGTGTCCTCAGGTTGCTTTACTACCTTCATACTGTCATCATGCTTCACCTCTGACTTAAGGGCTTTAGAGAGCAGCTGAGAGTGGATACCAAACTGCCTCTGCCCTTTTACTGCCACACCATGATTGCCTTGGTATGTAATCTTAAAAAAAAAAAAAAAAAAAAAAAGTCCTCTGCATTAATATAAATGTTTATTTTTTCAATTTCTTCCTCTAGCGAGGCACACTTTTCAGCCCTATTCTAACTGCTGTGCATAAGATGCTGCTGTTCCTTGAGCTAGCTCGTTTAAAACCAATTTTTGCAGAGTATTCAATCTGCTTCTGTAAGAATTGGCTTTATTTCCACAGTGAAAAATGGCAGAGCATAACTGCATCGACAAGTAGGAGGACGTGTTGGTTGTCCATTTGAACAGTGCTGCTAATACAGATTTCAAGTTCCATACAGCAAGGACTATAGCTCCTCAGTGTTACTGCCTTTCTTGCAAGGTCTGCCATTGTGGCACCTGACGTGCACGGCAATGGGTGTTCTACGTGAAGTGAAGAAAGCAACAACTTTCGTTTTCTGGCTTCCTACTTCAAAGAGCTGCAACGTAGAGGTTCAAAGATAAGCAATTCTTAGAACTGCTTACGTTTCCCTAGCAGAATGTATATGTTGTAGTCATTTAGTAGTAGCATTGCGTGGGTCACTTCATACTTGCATATTCTAATGACTAGGTTATGTTTATAAAACTGCTTTGGAAAAATAAATTCTTTAGTTTTGTTTTTAAGTGTTGTGTTCTGTGGGAATAATTCAGACTTTGCAATGTAATAACTGTTTTTACTTTGTCAGACACTATTATTAGCATGCTCCAGACATGACATGATTGTAAGCTAAGCTAATGAAGATGGCTGGCTTTTTGTTGTTGTTTGAAAAACACACATTTTTTTTTTTAGTTGTTCTTTTATGTTTACTTTCTTTTTGCCTAAGACAACAGGGTACTCTTCCATTTCTGTTGCAGGTGCATACAGCACTTGATGTATCCAGTTAAATCGGCACTCCACTTAATGTTTCTTATCATAGCCAGAGCCTGATCCTTTGATAGGAGTAAGAAAACATGATTTCTCCCATCTCCTCTCCCTGCAGTGTCTGTAGGGAAACTGAAATATGTTGCTTGAATAGGAAGCAAGGCAGTAGTTTTATTAAACTGTGAATGTTCACGCTGTTTTGATCAATACCAATAGTAATTGTTAATTCAGGTAGTCAAGATAACGGTACTTATCTCAGGATCAGAAGCATAGGCACAAGGGTAATGGTTGCAGCTGTAAACATCTCTAATGCAGCTATTGCTTTAGATGTTTGCACTGAGGGATATTATTTCCATTGCGTCTTTGACTAATGTGACTAATGTAGTATGCTCTTTAGAAAGAGCTGCTGGTCCCTGTGTTTACTTATATAGTGTTTGGCTATGTAGGAATCCTGTCAAACCTACAAATCACTGCTGTTAGAAGCCATGACCAACAAAGCCTTGTGTAACATTGATATTGCAGATTTCACGAGCTGACACGTTTCACTTCCAGTTCTCCCTTTGGTCTAATGAACTGTTAGGATGTGGGACGGTTCTGTAACTCAGTTTATTACAATTTATTTCAGGATGTTTTGTGTAGATATATTTTCATTTCAGACTTGAAGTAATTTAAGTAAGTGATGATAGCGACATATTAAAACAAAACTGCTATTTGGATAATTTTAATTTACAAATTGGAGGAGGTATCTTGACAGAAAAAATAAAAAGTACTTTCCGAATAATGTGACACTCTCCCTTCTTAAATGAGCAAAACGTTTTATACCCATAAGCTTATAAAGGCAAAAATTTTTAGTATGGAAATGAAGTAATTACGATACACGCTCAAGTATTTTTAAGTATTAGGCATGTGTGTAATACCGCGGTTTTCTAGACCTTTTGTGACCCTGTTGATTTCTTGCAGTTAAATAACAGTAGGTATATTAGATACCATATGTAATTTCATCAGTATGCTTTAAAAGTAGATAGTGATTGCTAAACTTTTTCTTGGTCTTTTGTACAATAAAACAGGAAACAATTTGGTTGGCGACACAGAGGTGGAATGCAGTACGAAAATGAAATAAGATAAAACTCCCTATGGAGAAGCAGTCTGCATGTTACACCCCGAAGGGATGAATGCTGATACTGTGCACGAAGGGCTTCTTTAGAGTCTTGGAATTTCTAAATATTTATTATGGCAGTATAAAATAGTTGAATTACATAATGTGTTGCTGTTTCCTGCTTTCTATATCCTGAAAATACTTGATTATCTTCAGCTTAAATACTTCTTGTAGTTGTATTAGAGTTTTGCAGATAGGAGCAGTGAAATAATCAACATTATTGAAAAAAAAAAATAAGAGCAAAAGGGAGATTAAAAGGGCACATACTCTAATGGTTAAAGTACTAGGCTAAAAGTAGGAGTCTGGGGTTTTAACTCTTCTCTCACCAATAACTGTAGGGAAAAGAAGGCAGCCTGAAGTTCTGATATATGGAGTGCTGTGATGCTTGTTACAATCTTTGCAATTCATTGTGTGAACTCCTGTATACTGCTATTGTGATTTATTTAGACAGCTGATTTGTTTTGAAGATTTATGATGCAAACAGATACACCAAAAATTGTTTTCATCTATAAAAACTTCTTCAGGCTTTAAAGACCGGGGCCTCTGTTCTTTTACTTTCCTCTCTTGGAGAATCTTTGAGTATTACTTTTACTGCTGTTCATTGGTAGCAATGGCATGGTAAAGTACAGATGTCAAGCTGCTAAAAAAACTGAACAAAATGCACACTGGAACAATGTATATGCAGTTATTGAGTTACTAGGCCTGATACGTTATGCTGGTTTTACCTTAATATATTTACTTAAAGCTTAAAATGTATTGGAGATGGTTGAATGGTTAGCAGAAAAAAGGGAGGAAGAGAATTCTGTCACAAGTAACAGAGGATTTTAGTATTGAGAATAACTTCAAGGGGAAAAACACAGAGTTGTTTACAGAGTTGGAAAAACTGATACTTATTAAAGAACTGCATTTGTAGGTAAAAATTTTTGGATGTACCGTGTGCACATCTTTAGGCAGCCATGTCATGCTCTAAAACTGAAGTTTTAAAAAAGCTGTGTTTTCTAATCTTGTGAGTCCAGTCTGTGCCATGTTGGCCTGCAACACGTGCTTCTGAAGCTCCTGGAGATTTTCAGCAGCTTTTTCTGTTTGGGCATAGGAGATGTACCAGAGGCAGAAGCTGTGCCAGCACTTCCCCACTTCTGTACAAGCTACTGATCTGGCAAAGAATAAATAAGTCTTTAATAAGATCCCACTTGGTTTCCTATTGTGCCGTTGCCACCAAAACTGCCTTTGTCCTCCCAGATGGAGCTCTGAAATCACTAGAGTAAAAATCTGTTAGCTGCTTCTCAGTCTCAGTCCATCTTGGATTTAGCCCTAGTATTTTTCTGAGAGTGTGCTGCCTGCTCTAGCTGCTAATGTTATCATCCATCGCTTTAGGGGGAGAATATGCGGGGTGGTGTGATTGCAGCATGAGGTTTGGAGTAGGTAGCTGTGTGTTATCACAACTGGGATTCAACAAATCAACACGAGTAGATGTACATGTCCTATAAGAGGAGCCACTGAGCTGGGTAATAAACTCTGGCTTCTGTTCTCCTACCTTGCAGAAGAACTGGTGCACCGTCAAGCTTCCACATCTGAATTCGCACACTTACTGCATAGAGCTTTAAGGAAGAAAACTCAAATAATTCTTAAATCTAAAGACAGATTTTAACTGAGCAATGGGAAGTTGCGTTGTAGGACTGCAGAGTTGCATTGCCCTTCTGAGCATACTGGTTTGTTTTTTTGTTTGTTTGTTTTTAAGTGGTAACACAGAGCTAAGAACTACTCCAAAAAGTCATAGTTCCTGATTAGTGCTATTTACCTTTGTATTAGCTATTCTTGGAAAATGGCCTGCCTCTGTCTGCTCCAATGACAATTCCATCCTTTTGTTGACTTCTAGAGGAATAAGGTTTGTGTCCCTACGAGTAAGAAAGCTTATGGATTATAGGTTTTCCCAGGTTGTGACACCAAAATAAAGGTTTATGAATGTAGCAGGCAAAACACTCTCTTAGTAATACCTCCTGTGTAGGCTTTAGTGAAATGATGTGCAAGCATTTTCCCGTTACTTGAGTGGGCAAACTAGAGTCCATTTTAAAAACAATGTCCCAAGTCTCTTGGGTACAACGTGATCACTCCAGAGTTTTATGATAGACTGACAGCTATGTCTTGCTGGGTATTGATTCAGGCTTCCTGTTGACTCACTGTTCTCTGGCAGAAGGCTAACATGCTTGGTTTGGTTGGTGCATAGCTAACAGAAGGAAAGGGAGCTTGTTATGACTAGGTCTTGTTAATCTTGTGACTTTTCTTTTTTGCGGTGGCCAATAAAGAGCAGCACAACTCCTCACACGTTTCACTGGTTACTATGAGTCAGATATTCAGCTGGAACTGAAGAAAGAGACTTTGATGGTATCCAACCATTAGTCTGCTGCTGTACAAGAAACATTCATGTATTACTAAGGTGGTTCAGAAAAGCTACTCCTGGATGTCTGATACAAAGCCAAGTCCTTTCTTTAAAATTAAGTGACTAAGAACCTGATGTCAAATTACCAGGTGAAATACATACTGGCATCTATGTTTTCATGGTATCCTTTGCCATCATGCTGGGACAGTGACTCTCACAGTTTCTGTACTGATGGGCTACTGTAACCCTTTGCCTTTTTTCATGGAGGACTGTAGGTGTTTCTGCTGAGTTTTTAATTAAGAACATTTAAAGGAGATATGGTTCTGTAGATCAGACTGTTTGTTTTAACCTTGTGGACCATCAGAGACAGGGTGTGTAAAACAATGTGCTGAGGAATTAACTTAATGTAGCTGAACAGTTACATTTAATAAGCAGCAATAACTGCTTTGTGTCTCAGCTTCATTTCTTGAAGATGTAATTACTAAAAACTTTCTGCACCCCAGTGCTGACCCTTCTTTTTACTCTAAGGCACAGATTTTCTACGGTTATTCTAAACTGTAAAACATCAAAAGTCATTTACAGTTTTTCACCAGCGAATATGAAAGCATCATTAAAAATGTGTGTATATTTTCCTTTGTCTTTAATCAAATATAATGACCTGTTATAATCCCTTAAGATGCAAATTAGAGTATCAATTAATTATGATATTAAGACTACAGTTCTCCCCCTGAGCTTTTCTGTATGGGCCGAAGATGTTAGTACAGTTCACTTCAGCTGCAAAAATCAAAACAAAACATTGTTTACTGTTCAAGGTGCAGTCTGGTATGAATAAAATACTTCTTTAGGATTAGGTGAGCGATTACACCTTCCTTTCATTAGGAAAAAAAAAAATAAAAAATGCATTTTTAGGTCTTCAGCTATTACACAAATCGTCAGGATGCATTTTTTCTCTACAAATAAGGAGTAAAGTTATAGTACTACTAATGATGTGCTTCACAATTTACTTAAGTGTTTGGCACTTTGAGTGAAACCACAACAGATGCATGGGAAAAGTAAAAAACCAACCAGCCAACCAAAAAAGCCCCCAAACAAACACTCCCCTCCTGCTGATGCCAAATTATATGTATGGGAAGAGGGAATGAAGAGAACCTCTGTGTATATAAAGAGAGATGTGGGAAATTTAAAACAATTTTGTGCTTGTGATTTAAAAACAAAACATCACCTTGAGATGTACTGGCGAGTTCATTCATTAAGAAATATGGCCAAGAGGACTAGGAGAGTATCTGGCAGATATTTTGGTTCATGGCAGAAGAACAAGAACATATAAGCTTCTTAACAGGACAGAGTGATACTGAGGCATCAGCCAAATCTGTTGTGTTTAGACAAGTATGATTTTACTGTTAACATAGCAGATGGAATGCTGCACTAAAACTTCCCTTTATTTAACATGCAAAGTAAAAGTTACTGATGTTCAAAGATTTTGTATAGAGGCTTTCATTTTAACATGTGTAAAAGAGTTAGTTTGCCATATAACAAAAGTTTCTTGATTCTGCTTGGAAGTAACTGTAACTCTGTCATACGTGTGCAATTAATGCTTATCTAAATAGGTAAACAGTGTCATACCTGATATTATCCGTTCAAAGTATAAGTGAGTTAGTTTTTATATTCCCTTGTGTTTCATTGCTTTTTTTCTTTAAGCAGTAACTTTTGTTAGTAATAGTTTTCTTCCTTTTCCCTTCCTTTTGTTTTCAGGGGATGGAGGTGTGGGAAAGGGGAAAGGGCACAATGAAGAGAAAAACAGTGTTTTTATAGCTTTTAAATTGTCCTAGCCAGTCACTGACGTTCACGCCTCACTGAGATAAAATGAGAATGTTGGAGTGCATATTTAGCTGGTAGTAAAACGTGTGGGACAAGATCGATTTCACAGTGTTGTATCCATAGGCTGTTCCCTCAAGGATGGGTAAAAAAAGGCGGCAGTGCCACATCTGCGGAACAGATGCAGGCAGGAGCAAAATCATGCTCCTCTTGGGAGGGCTTGGACAGCACTATAGTGAGGATTCAGAAATGCATTTACAGGAGGTATTCTGCCCGAAGAGGCAAAAAGATTTTTCTCCTAGAGAAAATGATGATAATTTCAATATTATTTAAAATGTTTTCTTGTTTTAGATGTATTTTTTGTATATGCATGCACATAGTCGTGCAGCTAGTCAACTAGCTTCTGCCTTACTCAAGTGGAACTACTAACTGTGCTAGACTTTTTCTCCTTGTACCATATTTTCTTGTTGATATATGTAAAACAATTCAACCGTTCTGGCAACCCAGCGCTCATGTGAGTGAGTACCTTTTCTGCTTTGTAAGTACTCCTGCAGGGGCTGCTAGAATTTAGCCTGTGTATAGTTTTCTTGGTATCACCAATACAGCTACTCAGAATCGTGTGGTTTTAGCCATAGTTGTATTTTGCCTTGTATTTAAGACCTTAGTGTATTGTGTTCTTTCCCAAAAAAAGCTTCTCTGCAGTCTTAAGGAGTAGTGATATTTTTCTTTTAATGAAGCATTTCCATTTTTTTATTATAGGAATCCAGGAGCCGGGGCGTTTATAAAGCAACAAGCTGTTTCCCCATTCTCTTGCACTTAATCCCCTCATTTACACAAAAGAATTCAGTGGTGGTGACCTTACATTAAAATTTGGTAGGGAAGACTAATTGTCTTCTGGTTTTGAGATGTTTTGGTAATGCTCTTCTGTAGGCTATCAGATAAAACCCTAAGTTTTGTTAAACTGAGGTGATGTTCCACTCACTGTAATGTTAAAAGGAATTAATCTTTTATAAAGACTGCTAAACTCTTAACAGATGTCCTATGTATAATCTAATTTAGTTCTCCACTACTGGAACACCTTTTTTCCATATATCATGGCATCTTTAAAAAGAACCGTGTTCACAGATACATGATGATTGTTTTGTTGGACAAAAATGCTAAGAATGAAATTTTAATTTGTTGAAATACATTTTACCTTACTCTTCTGTGCAAAAACACCTGTTGAGCTTTCCCCTGATTCTCACAAACAGCTGACTGGAGACAGATCATGAAAGTTGGTCCTTGACAGAAAAGTACTGAGAGCTTTCAGTGTCGGATGAAAAAAGTAACTGGCCGCAGCTCTGGTCCTAATTAAACTTTACTGAGCAATTTGTATTACAACTGAAATAATAATAATAAAATCATTTGTCTGTTTTAGCATCTAATTTTCATCTGACTTCCGTTAGCCTGCTGAAGTTGTTTTATTTGTGTTTTCTGGTTATCCATTTAATTAAAGAAGCACACAGCGTATGGGCTCAGAATGCTGAGAAAAAAGGAGAGGTAGCCTACCTAGACTAAGAAACAGGAAAGAAAGAAAGGTATTTGTTTTGACGGTCATAGGCAAGTCATGGTAATTCTTTAGTGAAAGTACATTTCTTGACATTTTCAATGCCAGAAGAGGTCTGTAGCTGAAAACTACATTTCCTTTTTCTTAATTCATTTTCAAGGAAAAAATTGAGTAAAAAACTTACACCATTAGTTTGTGGCATAAACAGGCTTGCAGCTTCCATTTTCTGATCTCTCATATTTTTAAAGGTTGATTTAGAATGGACAGTTCCATGCTCTAGAGCATCATGAAGCTGACAGAGGAAAGGGAAACTGCAAATCACAAGTATAAATTTTTGGGGAAAATGTTATAACTATGACTGAATGAAACTTTGAAGACTTTCATTAGAAACATTTTTTTCGAGTTAAGTTTTGAGCATCTTTTTGCCGTGAGCTGAAATTTTAAGGACAGGCATAAACCCAGGGGATTCGCTAACCTGTAACCTTCCTAGAAATGAACAGAATGATGTTCTGAAATCAGGTAAGGTTTCAGACCCTGTTATGACGTACACATTCCTTAATGTTTTGGGGTCCTGTTTCCCTTTGTTTCTATTCCCTTTCTATGGTTCTACCAGAGGCATTGTGAAATTTCTATGTGCTGCAGCCTGAAATCAATTTTGTCACAGCAAACGAGAGTGGGAGATGCCTGCATCTCCTGCTGGAGCTCAGAAAAGCTGCTGCCTCATTCTGACCTCTCTCTTTGGGGCTGCAGCAGCCAATTTGGCTCTTAACCCCACTGACTTTCACAGCTTATGGGCACAGGCACCCTCACTTGAGATTGTTATGCTGCTCCCCAGCAATCTGCACCTCTAGATTACTGCAGCTTTTGCCTCTGTGTAAAACCAGCCATGGTTTTGCCCCACTGGGATGCTGTGGAGACCAAATGTAACTGGAGATGTTTGGAGAGGGGCCTCCTGGGAGAGTCCAGAGCTGTTCTTGTGAATCCAGCATGCAAGTGGCATGTGCATGAATTAACATCACTGGCTGCAGGTGGGAGTCGAATTAATTTTCTCTCTGCAATGGCAGAATAATACAAACATTGCAGTGTAAAATCAAAGCTGTTAGCTAATATTTCAATGTAAGGGTCAGTGAGCCTCTGAAACTAAAAATACATTTTGAAAACCAACAAAATTTTGTGAAGGCTCATGTAAAATATTAAAAACACCAAGGAACACTTCAAATTTTCACCTAGCTGAGGTAGGTAGTTGTTCACTTTCCACCTTCTTTCCTTTTCTTGTAAAAGGTCTTTGTGAGGTGGGGAGAAGTAGATTTAACTTGGTGAGAGAAGAGCAAAGTGAAAATTTTGCTCTCTTCAGCATATTTTTTTTTTTCAGATATTTCAATCTGTTTTCATTTGCAAAATCCTGATGGAATGATCTTGAAAGAGTTATGCCTGTTGTTCTTGGCATTTAGTGATCTTACTCCATGCAGTGTGAAGGACCTGCTGCTTGTCCCAGAAATTATAAAATTGAATGGAGATTGATCTTGGATGTGTTCCAGTATCATTCCTTAAACCTTACATTTTATGAGCTCTCCCCTTATTCCTCCAATTCATCCCCCCCCCCCCCCACATACACACGCACACATTTGCAGTGACTTTTGTAGGACCAAGGATTTCACTTTCACCACATGTAAAAAAGTGAGAATGTATAGCTTGATATAGACATCAAGACTAATATGTTTCATAAAATAGTATTAAAATGCTTTTAAACTCTTGTTACTAACTGCTGTCTCCTGACTTAACCAGGATATCTGTATGTTGTTCATTTTTTTGAAAAATGTGGTCTCTTGCAGTGACCACAACCCTGGATTCCTGTTGGGTTTATAATCCTTCTAATTAAAGACCATGTGCTTATAAAAGTACGCAAATATACATGTGACAGTTTAATTTTTTTTAAGTATAGTTTATCTTTCCATAGGAATTTCTACTGATTTGAAGTCCCAATACATGAATGGCTGAAACTTTCCCTCGTGTTGAGACCCCCATGAGATGAATTCCACAAAGGCTGCCCTGCCCTGGATAGGAATTACAATTTGTATCAGTCTGTCAAGATCTTCTAAATCTTTGCAATTTTCTTTCTGAATGGAGTGCATGCTTTGACTTCCCTTATGAGATAATTGATGATGTCATTCATTCCTAATACCTTTTATTTCCTAATACCTAGGTTAGCAATATCAGTTAGTTTCCTACTGATCTGAAACAACGATTAAGTAAAACAACCACAAATTTAGCTCCTGTGCAGCAGTTGGGCTATCAATGACCTCTGGTTCTGGTTTTGAGGCCGGCTTCTACATTAATTCATTAATTCGTATAGAGAACTTTTAATAGTGCCTTTTTTTTTTTTTCCAAATAGGTGAAAGCATTTTGAATAGCTGTTTTTTGGCTTCCACTGAGTGTAGCTGTCCTGTTGACTTCCACATGCCTCCCTTTCACAGGAGGTGAAGTCATTGGATCAAGTATTTGTCGCCGAGTTGTTTCCAGAAGCTTTCTGCTGGTTTCCAATGTTCTGAAAATATTCTAGGCAAAACATCCAGCTAAGAAGGTTAAAGGATTTAGTTCGTTACTTAGCAGTATTATTGAATGTATGCTTTCTTGTATAATGTTACATAGTGTATTTCACATCGTATTTTACTCTCCAGTGTCCAGGTGTAGCTGCTTTAAGAACATGCCTAGTGTGTGCTCAGTTACTGAAGTAAAGATTTTTTTCTTCTCAAATTGACACTTTTCTGTGCATGGCTGTCTTCTTACTTAGGGATCTAAGATTCTGTCCTTTTATACGGCATTTTTATTTTCTCTAACACCTTAAATAGGCAATCTGAGGTAATGTTAAATGCTATAGTAGATTTTACTTCCCCGTTTTCTGTTGAGTAAAGTCAGTATTCCCAAGTTCATTTGAGTAGTTATTCTTGTATTTTTTTGATTTCTACAAATAGATTACATCTTTCTCTGACTTTCTCTGAATCTCATGTTCTGAATCTGGTTCCCAGTATTGAAAGACACCCAAAAGTGACAGGAACAGCAGCAGAAAGAACTAAAATAAAATTCTTAGAGTAGCCTTCTAGAGAGGGAAGTGGATCTAAGAACTCAAGCAGGAGACTGGAAAGGTTATGGGTCTGAGTTAGCCTGTTACAAAGGTGCTTAACGCCTTGAGACCTTGCAGAGACTGTATGTGGATAACATTTCTGTGGTAAACTTACAGAAGTAGTAAACCGGATGAAGAACAGTTTAAGATAGCTGCTTCAAAGATGAGAGAGGTTCCTCAGGCATGACTTAAGCTGCTCAGAGAACCTGCTTACACTGCACATTTTTGCAGCCTTACATGCACCAGTGTGACGCAGGACCTCCGTAGCTGTGCAGGTGGCTCCTCTGCCTGGTCTTTCAGAGGGCGTCTTGGACAGGGAGCTGTTAGTGCTGCTTCTGGCTCCTCTGATGGGGGGCTTCAGGCTCAGCTGAAGCTGAAAATCTCCTCAGGCTGATCTGGGAATTTACACTTGAGATAAAGAAGAGCAACTGCATGATGCTTGCAGGCCTTATGTGCTCAAATCTCTGGGGATAACCTCAGTAGAGTAAACCTTAGGTAATTTAAAATGTGTTCTTGTAACTTAAATATTATTTTATATTTTCCTTTTTTTTTTTCCTGTATTGTAAATTAATGCAACGAATATGGGAAGCGGATTGCTTTTATTTTCTTGCTAGTAGTGACCATCATCATTAAATATTGCTTGTCTTCCACAACGAGGCTTATTTCAGATCCATAAAGTGTTTTGACATCCAGAGACAGAATGGTAATGTATTATCGTCTATCTTTCCATTTATATTTTCCAACTCTGATTTTTCTTGTCCACCAAACCAAGTAGTCTGACGCCTAAGCACTCTGAAATAAAGTAGTTATTGTCATTGCTAGAGACTGTACAAAACCAAGGATCTTAAAACCAATGACAGATTGCCTGCTTCCTTGCTAAGGCACCTCATCTTGTATTGAGACAGAACTGATCTCTTAGATCACTTTTTGTCCAAGTTCAACATTTCTGTTTAAAATAAATGGAACAGATGACTTGAATAAAATAGAATCTTTTAAAAAATCTGTTTTTTTGAAATTTTATCAGGTAACCAAGAGGCAACACTAAATCATGTTGTCCGCCTTCTTTCTCTGCCTCCCACCTCTCCTGCCATAGAAAAAAATAGAAAAATATAAATCAGCACACAAGTCCTAGAGAAATGGAAAACATGAGGTCTTAAAATGCAGATATTTGTCTTTAGATCCCATTTTATATTGCAGATAATTTTTCAAGTTGTGGGGTATGTTCCACCCTGTTATCTTCCCTGCATCAATGATGTCTAAATTTGTTCGTTACATGTGTTTGTAACTATATTTGTAACATCTGGCTAACAAAAACGCTATTTTTGAACATAAACACAAAGGTGGTAAGCATGAGTGTTATTTATTGGTTGGGTTTTTAACCTCTCAGAACTGTCTCTACTCTCCATAAGCTTTTCTCTCTCTTTTTTTTTTTTCCTTTTGCTCACAGCACATCTGACACACAAACAAAAGTGACTTTTGTCTTGTAATGGAAACATGCCAAGCTGTTTGACATAATGACAGGTGGGATATTATTTAGTGCTGCTGAAATTTGGGTTGTATGGGTGCTTTGTTCCTCTTAGATTGTGTTTTGACTTGCATGTTTCTGACTGCCATTGTAGCATTAACCTTCTTTATTGGACTTGGAACATGCCTGCAAGAGTTAGCCTTATAAATGGCATCAAGTTTTTTCCTGAATTGTTAACGTGTTTCTGACACAAATTGTACAATAGGAGTAAAAAGTCTTTTCTTTTGTATATTTTTCCATAGTAAATGACTTGTTAGATTTAGACATGCCTTTTTTTTTTTTTTTTACGTTTCATGCTGAGGTTGGACTATGCTCATAAATAAATTATTGAAATTCTGTTTTCTTCAACAACATCTATTAAAACTGCTGTAGGGAGGAGAGACGAAATTACACAACTTCCACTTCTGGTTGTCATGTATTTGGAGAAGTCTTCTCTTTTTGTTAGGGTGGGGTTTGGTACTGGCAGAGTGCATGTTTGTTACCTCTGTGCCAGAACATCTCAGCAGGAACCAAGCTATGATGTCACGCTTACAACAGTAGACACTTGTTGGCCATCAGGATATTAAGCAAATATGCCATTTTTATGCACTATGTGTTTATTTAGATTGCATGTATTGTTGCAGTGGGTTCTCTTTTGCATGTACTGGTTGGAAAGATATTTTGAAGGGATGGTCTTCTGCAAGTCGGTAATGCCAAATATAAGGGACTGGATTACTTAGTTTTCCTGAGGGCTGGGGCCACAGCTCCACAGGACCTCAGCGTGCTGTGCGCTGACGGGCTGAGGTACCTTTGGGCTTGTCCAGATACCCGGCATGCCGTGGTGCTATAGCAAGCAGGGCTGTAGTACTCTAGGACCTTCTTCTCAACCTTAGTTTTGCTTAAATGAAAATTTGTACTAAGGCTGGGCTCTTCTGTTCCTTTGTCTTAGCTTTGCATTAAGCACTACCTTCAATTTTTTTTAATAGCCTCAAGTTTTCAGGCAGGTAAAATATGTAGCATAAAGCAAAGAAGGAAACTGGGGACAGAAGGGGATGAAAATTAGCATCTAGTTTTCTGTTAAAATGAAAAAAAACAGTTTTAAGTTCAGTGATGTACAGAGGTGTTAATAGCTTAGGCTGCCTTGTATTCAGGTTATTTTAGGCTGTGTTGTAATGTTATAACCTTAAAAAACATTGGAAAAAAAAAATGTTCTCAGATGCTGGACCAGGAGGAGTGATGAGGAGCAGCCTGAGGAGTCAGGTGGATATTAAACCCCTAGACCACAGAAGACATTGTGGTTTAAATTTAGCGTTTTCAGTGTGTCAGCCTTTAAGCAGAAAAAAGGTAAAGCTTGAAATTTGTCAGCAAGAACCCAGTTGTCTGTGAGTTAAGGGAAGGGCCAGAGCAGGTAGGGCCGTGTAGAAGCTTCTTGATTTGCCACACAGAAAGCAGACACTAATACAGAAACAGGAAACCTGGACTTTTCTGAATCGGTGAATGTCAGGACCAGATACTATGCAATGTTAATATTGCAGACTTAATCCAGGGTTTGGAATTCATTGCAGTATCTGCAACGTGAAGTAAATTAATACATCATTGAATTAGCAAGGAATCAGAAAGAGGTCCCAGGCCAGGTGGGTACCTGAATTAAAAAGGAATTGGCAGTGAGGGAACTAGTGACTTCCCAAGCCTGGTGTGGTGTCAAGAATCTTTATTTGAATTGCTGCTGACAAATTTGGCGTCTTTGAAGTTGTCTAATCCCTTTTTAATCTATTTCTACTGTTGGCTCACGTATACCTTGTATAGTTTGTTTTTGACATTTGCAGGCTAGGATACATATTGTGTTGGCTTTGTTATACTTTAGTTTTAGGGTAGTCATTCTGTGAACCATTTAATAAATCCTATTTCTGTAAGATTTCAGACTAAATTTAGATAGACATTTTAGTTATGGAGTTTCAATTGCTAAGTTTGTAAATATCTTTAAATATGTGGATGTTATCAGGCTGTATGTGTTGTTCTCTTTTCAAGATAAATGTAAAAAGTATTCCCAAAAACTAACATTCAGAACTTTACTATAAAGTTATTCAAAACTAACTATATAGCTTTTCAAACTATATCAAAGTATATTTTTAAGTATTCAAAGTAACTTCTGTAATCTGTTAGTAATGCAACCTTTATAATTTAATGTTCCTAATCTTGTTATAGTGCGTGGGGAAAAAAAAGCAAAAAAGCTTCACCTAAAGCTGAAATCTGCCATAATGTTTAAAAGGTGGATTTGTTTCACTGTTCCTCTGGTGAAATTTATTCTAACCCATTGCAATCCATTGCTGTTCTCATTTACTGTTCTGAAAATCCACAGAACAGAAGAACAGTGTAAATGCTTTTCAGGATGACTACAGCAGAGATTCATAAACGAATCTGTTGGTGTTCATTCTTGATTAACTGCACTTTTACGTGTGTTCTTTTGTAAGTTTTCCTTACAAAGATGCAGGCAGATGAATGAATTATCATGTAATAAGCCATGTGCCCCATGTGTGAGTTGCTTGAACTGGTGCAGCACGGAATGAATTGGAAATGAGCTGTAGGTGCATACAGGGAGCTATGAAGAACCTGAGGCAGTAGGAATTAGTGCTTGGTTTGTGCCATTGTAACTTGCATGCATTCTTTGTAAGCTGGATAAAGATCTTGGCATATTGCTACTGCACTGACTGGCAGAGAAATCTTTTCTGGCTTTCACTGAAATAAATTCAATAAAATAAATAGTTGATTATAACCTGAAGTGGAATACAGAATCTAGTGGAAAAATTGGCCAAGGAAGCTGAATTTTATTAAAAAATATTACAAGTACAGTAGTGGAATAAAGCAGCTGGGGTGTCTCAGTTTGCTCTTTGATGTGATCTGTGGCAAGGGTATAGTACGTATACTGTATGCTTACATATGTGGTATATATGCTAGCAATCAAAAGAACACTCAGAGTTACCATACCAATATGAAAATCACACAGCAAAACGAGAAACATCCAAAGATGATCATGTAAATCTGAAAAAATAAATTATTTCCCTGTGTCAGCAAACGTGTCTAATTGATTCTACACAATGCACGGAACACTGATAAATAGTAAGTTGGAATGTAAAAGAACATGCCAATCACGAGGAATAGAAATTTAACCTTCATGTTGGCAAACATACAAGACTTCACAATTCTGTTAAATGCAAGAAAAGATAGACTGACTTATACCTAGAGCAAAATGTGAAAAACAGGTATGAAAGCTTTTCCTAAAAACAATTAGGAAATGTCTTCTAACATTTGTTTTACAGATTATTTCAATGATAACTACATATTTAATTCTGGCAGCCTATTTGGGGCAGGAAAATTGACTTGGAAAGGCCATCATAACTGAGTAGGTGGAGATATTTATGTATTTTAATATGTTGAAAACAAGAAAATGACAGGTATTACCAATATGAGAACTGCTCTTATATCATCTCAATGAGCGTGAAAGTGTTTTGCGAATTAGTAGAAATAGATTGCAAATACCATTATGAGGCAAATGAGCAAAGAAAATGAAATTTTATTCAATTGTGCTAATGACAATTTTCCTATTAATTTTAAATTGGTGAATTTCTTCAAGCTAAGACCCCAGACATTGTTTAATATGCCTGTAGCACTTTTAACGTGATTCTTTTCTCAGCAGAGGGCTTTTCAAAGAACGTTTGATACAGCATCTATACTTCTTGAGAATATCAATGTGATGGCGAGAGCAACACAGTTATTTTCATGATTTCATGAGATGGTTATGAAAATGCAGCTTCCAGGCCAAAGCAGTGTCAAAATGACTGGTTTTAGAAATTTGACACTTAAAAACTTCGTGGCCATGGTTTAGAAGCAGAGGCAGTCAGCCATATAGGCCTTTGCAACATTGAGGAAGAACACTAGGCAGCTTAACAAAATAATTACAGTGCTAAATCCTGGACAACAGAGTAGCTGGAATTGAAACAGTATCTATATTACGACCTTTGTGATTTAAGTAGCCTGAAATGAACTTAAGCAGTGATAACTGCAAGCAGTAAACACTGAGTAATATGTCCCATTGAAAAATTAAACCTAAAAATGTATTTGTATATTTGAAGTGTTCCTATTAATATAGATTTTAATTAAAAAAAAAATCCCACTTAACTAGTTCAATAGAACAGCTCTAGTAGGGGCATTCCTTTCAAAATTAGCCTTAAATGTTTTAGATGTTTTTTTAGAAAATCTATTCAAAGTGTTCTTCCTTGGATTTGCATTGCAGTGGTTTCTTGAGAATTAATGGCGGAGTGGGGAATAGCCATGTTGTTTTAGGCATCTAACTTGAGAGGAAATCAAAAGATGCTCACTGGGGACCTAAGCTCAATTAATATCCAGTGAAGAAGGAAAAACGCCTGTCAGGAGACTAGAGAGAATTTGGGGTACCACACTTAAAAGAATGAGGCAGTGCCACCACCTCAATGGCGGAACCATTGGAGAACTTCAGCCTACTATTCTTGACATCCTTTCCACTCTTTTTTTTTTTTTTTTTTTTTTTTTTCTGTGAGGGAGATCCATTTCTTTTGGTTCTTTAATTTCCAACTGTTGGTTTATCACCACTAATCTAGTAAATAGATTAATTTCCAAAAGGAGATATAATTTTGGAAAGTTTAACTATGAATTAACTATCTTCTTGAAAGAAAGGAACATATTAAAATCACTTGGGTGTAAACTTGGATTCAAAATGATCAGACTTTTCTCAGCCTCATCTTTTTTCTTGTCATTAGCCAGAAAAGACAGTTGTCTCATTTTATTACCTGTATTTTTTGCCTTGATCCATGTTCCTTTGTGGAAAAACAAACTGCCATGTTGTAGGATAGATGAAGTAGTGTATTCTCTATGGTGAGGGTAACTTGTTTAATTGAAGCTAAATTCAAAAAGGGAGATATGCATGGCAGACCTTGGAATTTCATTCTCAGATGTCTTTTATGTTAGAAATCAATACTTATAGTTAACTGCATCTTTTCCTTTTCTTCTTTTTCTTCTGATTAGGCTTCTCCCCTTCTGGAACAGACTGAGTACTAATAGAGATGTCCATGTTTTACGGTCCTTGAGGCTTTAGGACAAAATAAATAAAACAATTGCTTTGAGTGCTTTATACTTTCTTTTTCACAGGTTTTCATGAAATGTTTTGAAGGATATCATTGGAAGCTGATCTGAGCTTCAAAATACTCTTTTGAAATCTTCCTATATAGTAAGAATATATAAAGCAATGGTTTACTCATAAGTTGAAAATAAGATCTGAAACTTTCTTCTATTTTGGTCTAGTAACACTGGTCTGCTACTAGTCTAGTCTGCGCCTCCACCTCTGTAGCAGTGTTTTGGCCAAATGTGAATTGGGACCATGTACTTGCTCATAGAAGGGCTCTTAGGTTTTCCAGCATAGGTTTTTTGTTTGTTTGTTTGTTTGTTTTTTGACAAGATCATTGTGCTTGAAGATCTTCTCTGTTGTTCTTGGATAAAAATCTATTTTCTTTGATGCTAGAGTTAAAATGAATATTGTTTCATACTAAAACCCTAAAATGTTAACTATTTCTCGTTATGTAAAGAGCTGTTTTAGCTATTTTTCTTTATAAAAAAAAAAAATCATTTTGCTTTTTCCCCTCTTCGTTGTGTGTTTAACTTCCTTGGCTGACTTGCCTTGTCATTAAACTGTTTAACTGTGGAGCTTAAGCCAATGGAGAAACAAAGTCTGAATAGAAGACGAACCAATCAGTAAAAGTTAAAATCACATAGTAGCCTATTGCTTCTAAGCATAAAACCATACCTTTTCAAATGACTCCCAGTAGAATTTGAGGAAAATATTTTAGAAATGATGACTAAAATCATATTTTAATATTTTAAGTGACTGGCTTTTCACCAGGTCTGGCCTTGCAAATGTGACAGATCAGTTCTGAAACACCTGTATCCAAGTGAACCAACGATACCTTTCAACACCTCCAACAACTAGCCCAGTCCTGCAGCTCAGGCAGGGGCTGTAACCAAAGGTCACGATGTCGTCACTCTGCCGTGGAGGTGCCTGGATTAAAATGTCCTCCGGTTGAGGGGAGAGAGGAAGGAGGGGGGGATCTGTCATCCTGGAGGCAGGATTTTGAACAGTGCAAATACCTCAGTCACTATACCCAGACATGACAGCATGCAGCAAGATCGTTACATGAAATCAGACGTACAATGCACAGTGGACTGCGTGACAATAAGGTAATTGTTGTACACTGAGAAACTAAGGAACGGACTTCTTGTGCTTAATACCTACAAAAATTGCTTGTGAAAGAGGCACGCATAAAGGCAACATTATATACTAGATTATAGGTTATTATACTAAGTGCTGTGATTTTTTTTAATTTATTTCTTTTGCCAACATGCCAGAGTGGAGGCTTATTGCTCTCTGTGTCCCTTTTGGCACTGCACATGAGCTGAATTTCCCTGCTGTCCGTATTGGCCGTCATCTTCCAGAATTTCAACTAGGGTGGGTGTTTAGTTTTGTAGCTGCTGGTTTTGAATTGGATGTCCTTCTCTGGTACCACACGCAATGTGGATTTGCTGTTAGCCTGTGCATGTCTATAGGTGGAGGCTTGCATGAACTGGTGTTAGAGGAAATCTTGACCTTTAAAGGGAAGCAAATTGGGAAGGGGAAGAAGTTGTCAGCTGTCGGGTAATTACTGAATTTTAAAGTTCATAATATGCAGAGGATGACAGGAAACAGCACGTTTCACTTTTTTTTTCCTAGATTGTATGATATGACACTTGGGATTATGAATTTCCAATAGAAATATTATACATCTATAATTCCTAATAAAAACTTTATGCTGATTGTCCTTGAAAAGAAGTCTGTCCTGTTTAAATCAAACTCTGCAAGTCATGCTTGTACACAGTTCTGACTAAACATATGCACGTATGTTCCAAAACTCCAAATACATTTTGCCTGAAATTAAGTAGTTTAACTTGATTAGTTATTTCTTTAACTGAATGGTACTACTTTGTGGTACTACTGAAGGTACTACTAATTGCATTAAGACACCTTATGAGCAAAATGAGTCTTTGTTCACTAGATGTGGCCTTTCTGACGTTGCATGATACCACTTGGGTTTGGTAGCAAAGGTCATGATTGGCTTTAAGAGCGCATAGTCTGTTGTTTTGGTAAGCCTGTGTGTTATTCTTGTGAATGGGGTTATTTCTGATTTCAGCTACTTCAGCATAATTCCAGTGACTAAACTCTAAATGATTTTTTTTTCACTGAAATTGCACTAATCTATCAGTGCTGTGGATTCCATACCATTCTTTTTCCTTTAGCAAGAAGCTGTAGAATTATCAGTACCAATGTATCAAAAATTGGTATCCTCAGAAGAGCTATCTTTTACAATACGTTATTGTTGTAGAAGTCATTAATGCTAAAATCTATTAACGTAGCCTATTTTTTCACTTTGACCAACCTGTGGTAGGGATTATCTAGTTAATTAGAAGGTGTTTGAGAAGCCATGCTATGATTTGTAGGTCAACTATAGACATGTGAATGAAACAAGCATTCAGCTGAAATGGAAACAAGCATTCAGCTGAACTGAGCCCTTCTCATATTTAAATTCACCAGCCAGAAAATACCACCATTTTTTTCCTTTTAATTCCTTATTCTTGCTCAAAGGTACATTGAGAGCAGAGTGGAGATGCTTTAACTTGCTAGGGCCTTTTCTTCCAAAGGATTACTTTTAAATACTGTGTGGCTTGAAACCATTTACTACTTTTTTTTTTTTTTTTTTTTTTCATAAAGTCATTCTGCTGTACAGCTTGGAAATTGGATATCTACTTGATATTACAAGTTGGAATTGTTTTGATATGTAAAAAATATAGCTGGCCTCCTGCCAAGAGGAAGATTCCCCATCAGCTGGTGACCTCTCTTTTATCTCTGTGTTTGTTTTGATATGCTTTTGGCATATGCCTATGTAAATGTTTTATTGCATGACTACCATGTTTTTAATTAGCTGGGTATGACCACAAATATGGAATATCCCACCCTAAATATCCCAAGTCGTGATTTTCTCTTTTCTTGGTCTTCTCTATCCTGGAGGAGCAGAAAGAGAAATGCTAAAAATGCCTGTTGTGTCTTTAAAGCTTGACATAGGGGTTCACACATTTAAAACTCTGGGCCTTTAAGTATGTTTATATTTCCTGAGGAAGCTTGCAAAAATCTGTTTTTCTCCAAGTAAACCCACATGAAGCAAATTTTTACTTTCCAATAAAAATTGTGGTTCCCATTAATATGATTTTTTGGAATACTAGCAGTGTTAGTGGATGATGCCTTTTGCATCGAATCACGCTATCAAATCATGTTGTTTTCATCTATGGAAGTATCTAATTTTTTCAGCATAACAAAGTAACTTTGAAAACAGTAGTTGTATATATAGACTTATCTGAAATAATGGTAATTAATTGTATGTACTGCTGTTGACAGTAAAATTTCATCTTCGGCAATATGATTCAGAAATCATGTAAAATGAAATGCAATAGATACATTTTTGATGGCTTGAATATACTGTAGGTAGTCTATTTTTCTTTTTTTTCATGTTGCAGGGTTGTATTTAAAACAATAGGGCAAATATCTTGCAAACACATTCCATAGCTGTCAAAAAAGTCTGTGACATGTAGTATAAAAATTCCATATATTATTATTGTCAGCATAATTGGTATATTTCAGTTTGGGTAATAATCTCTCATTGGAAGAAAATCAGTGAGCAGATGTGCAGACTTCAAAGGAACTGAATCTTCCATTTACTACTCTGTGTTTAATTAGAAAGGTTTCTTAGTTTAGTACTATTAAAAAAAAGACCATATTTTTAAAGTCACGCTTACTCTTAAGGTATTGTTTTGTGCAAATGGTGCATTAAGGAAGGCTGCTGTTGTTCTTCTTTCTACCTTATAAATATAAGGTAGCTTTCATAATATCCTCTGTGTGAAAAAGGGGGTTGAAAATACTGCTATACTGATTATCTGCAGAGGTATTCTCACATTGGTATGCAGAACATTGTTCTGCCTGTAAGAATAAAGGCATAGTTTTCAAACTGAACAGAGCAAACTTTAGAGCATGGAGCCAGGAGATGTTTTTTCTATGGACACTGGCCAATGTCAATTGCATAAGGGCAGCAATCTGGGGCGTGAGTTGGGTATCAGTTTTGTTACACATTCAAACTACTTCTGAATTTTTTTTTTTTTTAATCTTTGGAATTTTTCCAAATGTAACAAAAACAAGCAATTCATACTCTTTCTATGGCATGCCTTGCCAGTAACTGAAGAGTGTATGTATCAGAATTAAAAGCCTGGTATAAACCTAATCATCTACCCCAACAACAACAAAAAATTAAAAATTTGTCTGGGATTTCCCTCTGAAAGACAGGGGAAATATATTTAATACTTTGGAAATAGTACAGACAATCCATATTGGTGTTTGTTGGAAAAGCATCTCCCTGCAGCGAATAACAATTGGTTTTAAACTGCAGAGGAGCTAAAGGTCACTGTAAAGTGGCAGTCTGATACCATTATACCCAGCAGATGCTTTTTTTTTCAAGACTGAAAATGATAATTTCAGGGCTGTGACCCATTTGCATTTATTTTTCCAACAGGAAATTCTGTTATCTTAACTGAGATAATTACCCATGCTCCTTTTCTGAAATTACAGGATTCCAGTCTTTACAGGCATTTAATAAAACTGCAAGGTTTTAAGTACTGAGAAGTGTAGACTAGTAAACTGTAAGTAGAAATTTTATTCTTTTCAGTAACTTTAAGCCTTGTGAAAGGTGCTTCATTCTTCTCCATGGTGCTATTTTCTGTGTGATACCAATTGACTGGGGAAGTTTAAATCAGCTCCTGTATATATGATAAAAGAAGAGGCAAAAGAACCTTTATATTGTGATGACACGTAATAAAGTTGTCAAAAGCAGACCAGACTTCTTTCCTAGCAATCATAAGTCAGTCCCTTACAGTATCTACATTCCTACTGCACTCCTCTCTTCCAATACAGGGCAATAATGTTCACATTTCTCCCCTTCACTCTGTGTGCTGTGACCAGAGGAAGGTGGGAGCACAGGAGATGGTGGTGAGGCTGGAATTCCTCCAGAGCAGTGGCATCCAGCTTTTGGAAAGCTAAAGGTTGAATGTAGACTTTAATGGACCATGGGAAGGAAGTGGTTGCTTTGACATGGAGGCAGCAGAATTTGGGTGCAGGCATACTGTACTCTATGGAAGACCCCTGTGTAGTCATCTGGTCAGTAATAGGGGCTGGGGAAGAGTATATGTGCAAAGATGTAGTGATGTTATGCACTGTGCTCTGGATATCTTCAGCTGATCCCGCATAGTCATGTGTGATGGGCTAAGGATTATAAGCTAGGTAAGTTACTCCTGCTAAGGTTCTGCTCAAAGCATCATTTCTAATAAAACTTGGTTTTCCATAATCATAAGGAAGTGTTTCTATCTCCGACATTTGAATGTTTCAGGGACCGCCACTCAAAGAGTTTGAAATAGGGGTAGAAAGAATGGGATCTCGGTCATCTTTCATGTGAGGAGAGGTATAAAGAAGCTAGTCTGGTTCTGACAAGTTATACTGTCAGTAGGTCTTTCTACTTTGATTATTCTATCAGCCTCAACATCTCAATATCTGTGCTGACTGGAGTATGCTGTCACCTGCAACTTAGGTCTGATGCTTGAGTTTGGACTCAGTTTGATTAGGGTTTTGGAAACAGTATTCTTCTGGGCCAATGAAATACTTGAGTCTTGCTAGTTGTAAGCAGGTGATAGTATTATGGAAGATTGACAACTCTGCAACATCTGAACGCCAATCCACATTCCTGAACTATATCCTACCTAGTCATAACTTGCACTCCTACCTGAAATCTCATAAGCAGGGTAGCTCTTCTGTGAAATGGCTATATTTTAGGTTTTTTAAAACATTGGCAAAAAACAACAACAATAACAAAAAACAACCCATGTATTCCTAGCTTTGATTTTGCAAAAAATCCTGAACCGTATTTTTGGGTGAAGTTGGAATAAACAGAAACAATAAGAAAGCAACTACAGCCTTAGGCAGAATGCAAATATCGAAAATAGTGGCTTCATAAATGGTTAATGTTCTGGAAAAGACCAGCTGAAAACAAAACCTTACAGGGGAGCATAGTGGAGCATGCTGGGCAATCTTGAGACAGGGCGTGCCTGTGCTTCTAAATGAATGAGAGCAGACTGGTGGTATGATATGAGAAGGTGTGATTTCAAACTAGTTTCTGAATTTTAGCAGCTAAGACTCAGTTTCAGTTGGAAGTTCTTTTCCTTGGGGCCACACCTCTGAAAATATCATAACCGTATTTCCATAGATGTATGAGTCCTGTGGCGAATGTAGGATCTGGATTTAGACATTTGAATAATTATGTTGGTAATTATGGTAGGATGTAACAGCATTATTTGAGATGAAAGAGTATTTTTTTCTTAATCTTCAATCTTTTTCTGGCAAGTACTAAGTTTTTTTTTTTTTTTTTTTTTTTCTCCTGTTTTTTGACTCCCATTTATCCCCATGGGAAGTGACATAAAACCATTGCCTTGGTGGCCTTCTCTGCTTGTTTTTGGGTTCACTGTGTAGGACACGATGTTTATTAGCCACACAATTCTGAAGCTTCAAAGGAGTTTCTGACAGGCACATTGGGGGACAAAGTGTTGATATTCATCAGACTGCAAAGTCAGTATTGAGTATCTTGGAATTAACCTGGCATCACTGCAAGTAGCCTTGCTTTTGTGTTTTATAGGTACATAGTTCTCCTTTTGTATCTTTCTTCAAATCTTTCTCCAGTTCTTGTAAAGATTTATTTCCATTACACTGATGCTCTATCTCTGTAGATATTCAGAACTCAACTGGACAAGGCCAGCTGAGATTTTATACATGAACGTGCATGTGCCCTTAGTTCTGCACAGAGGATTAAGATTGTTACAAAGAGTTTAATCATTAATTGGATTAAGAAATAGTAAAAGTGTGGGCACTGGGCTTACTCAATATACTGTACTGCAATGGATCAGACATGCTTGAAATGAGGAGATCTTAGTTCTGCTGGTCTCATTTTTTCTACATAAGTTTGAAAAGGACAAATTGGTAATAAATAAATAAAAATATAATCAAAATTCAAGTGAACGAGTTTAAAGTTGGTCAGAGACAGAAATAATACACTACTGTGAAGTTAGGAAATTGTGTAATATCATCATTTTGACATACATTCCTTGGATATTCAGTCTACATTGTGTTTTATGGACTGAATGAGTTTTCTATTGCTCCTTTCACATGGTGTGCTCCCTTCTGCATAAGATCCAGAAGAGATAACAAGGTCATTTTTCAAAGTAAGATTTTCAGACGTTTCATTTTACTGTGATTATATATATTATAATGTAGTATAGGTATATTTGAGACTATATTATATGTAGTGTATGTATATTTGAGGCTGCATTTTACAAGTAACCTGTTTTTATGTTGATTAAGAGCATGTGATTTTTTTCCTCTGTCTTAATTCTAGAAAGCCCTGCAGACATCCTGACAGTTATTTCGTGATCCTGGCACAGAATTTGTTTAAAGTGTTTCTGGTTAGAACCTTATAGCTTTTAGACAATATGTAGATACTATTCTTAAAAGAAAGGGTTTCCTTTTTAGCCTGAATATGTTTAAAGCTGTGACAATTTCCTGTCACGAAGTCGCTGTGATAAAATGGACTGAAATACTTTTAGCACGTTTGGATACATATTCTGTAAATATTGCAACACCAAAACCTTTTCTTGCCAGAATAAATAGGCAAGTAGCTATTTTCTTGCCCTGGCTGTTGGAAGAGAAAGGTGAGATTGGTGGCAGAGAGGCTTGTTTTTCAAGATGATGTGGGGAGGGCAGGTTTCACACCCAAGCATACTACTGTAATACGGTAATCGATGAAAACTTGTCTTGTAACTTCAGAACTAGCAGCTGAAAGATGTGTACTTCAGTAGCGTAATGGAAAACCTGCTTTGTAGTATGCCTTACTTTTTTTTTTAATAACACAATACAGGTTGAGATAACTATCGTAATATATTTTTACAGAGGTATTTTGCCTCTGAAAGATGAAACTTCACTTGGTGGGTTGGTTTGTCTCTCAAAATTTATTAGATACTGAGACAGAAAAATGTTTAAAAATGCACTTTCACCATCATGTTTTCCTCATCCAGCTACCATTTGTGTTAGGAGTTGCGTTGAGAAGAAAAAAAACACATTGCAGTTATTTTTTTTAAATCATCTCTGATGACATAGCAATTAAAGAATTATCTGTACTCTTCTAGTTCTGAGTTATTCCCTTTTTTTTAATAACGAAATGATCACTTGCATTTTCTGTTAAAGGAAAAGTAAGCCTATATTGGCTAGCCCATTTGTTTTTTTCTACCATTCAGCTCTGAGGAAGGAGTTGAATCCTATTGACAGCAAATAGACCAGGTGAGACTTCACGACAAAACTGTCTAATAAGAAAAACACCTAATGCCAGGCAAGTGTGTTGCTCGTTACCCTGATCAGTGCTCCGTGGGTGCTGCTTTTTCAATCTGTAAGTGGCCTCTACTTGTTTCAGTGTAAATGTAGAGCCATATTTTTCATACAATATAATCCTTGAAGATATAAGTGCATGCTCAGTCTGCTTCTCTTAAAGTGTCCAGGCAAATTCCTGCCGCTAATTTGCACGTTAAGTACTAAAATGTTCCCCCAAATCATAATGTGCTGTGACTAATCAATCCATTGAAGCCCACCCTGATGTCCTGGTGAATATATGCCTTTGTACAGTGACCTCATCAAGGGAGATCTAATTTGGATCTTCTGGCACTTCTGTAGGCACTTAACATCTTTGCATCCGTAAGAAATGGAAACGGTTCTGGTCCTGCAATTGTTATGTTAAAAACAAAAAATATCCACTGTCAACACTAGTTTCATGTGAGTAATTCAGGAGGCTGCAGGCAAAACTGGCTTGTAGGGGACAGAGAGCAGTCCATACAGAAAAAAGATTGGTTTTGACATTAGTTCTCTGTCCTTTCTTTGTGTTTCCACAACAAACAACAAGCTTGGAGTCTTCCTCCATTTTTCAAATCGTTCATTTAAACCTTGGGAGTTTGCAATGAATTATTTACTGCACTTTAAAAAGATAGTAACATTCTGGTGAACAAGACTTGAGTTAGTATTAGCAGCAGAAAATCTAACGTATATTAAGGGTTTTTTTGGAGCATGCATCTGGAGAAACCTTTTTTTAATCTACAAATGTGTCTTATTCCACATCTAGGCTATTGTGCAAGTAGACATGAAGCCAGTAACTGCATGTTAAGTTACAGCAATAGCATGGCTCTCTTGGGGTCGAGCAACAATAGCTAGGTAATTTTTCTTCCACTTTCAAAGAGGTGGGGAGACAGTAGTACAGAGACATCAAGACCAGAACACTGTGGAAGGTGAATACTCAGTGTATTGGTATATATCTCCAGTGCAGTAGATTTAAATACAGGTAATGGTTTTGCTGTTTTTTGTTGTTGGTGGTGGTGTGTTTATTTTGTTATTGTTCTTTTTGGTTTGGTTTTGGATAGGTACACCTGTGTCCCACTGAACTGAAATTTTACCATATTGTTTTGGAAGGATGGAAACTCTTATATCGTTTTGTATGCACATGAACGTTTTAAACAACTTCGGTTACATGCTAAGACAAAAAATTATCTTTGTATTAGTAGTTTTTAAATAAGTACAACTTGTGGACATTTCTAAACTGTAAGATTTCTGAAAAGAGGTATAGGTTTTTCATACATGTCTACGTGACATCTGTATCTGATTAACAAGTTTATTTCCAAAAGTGCTTAGTTGAAGCTCAGAAATTAATCCCAAGAAATCTTTTTTTCTTTGAATTACTTTTTGTTAATATAAAAAAGAAAAAGGAAAAAAAAATCCCATGTGTTTCTTGCTTGTGGTTAGCCCAGACTTGCTTTTTCCAATATAGACCTTTTTTTAATGCTATACCACTAGTAACATTTTGAATTGTGGAAAACACTTTTATAAAAATGTTGCAGTGAGGGAGACTTTTTAGAGTTTTCTGTTTTTATTTCCCATATGTACAGGATATTGCTTCGACATATCAAAGAATCGGTTCTGCTGCAAACAGAAAGAACAAGCATGTACTAAAAGTAACCGAGGATGGGTGGGTAAAAAACAACAACTGGAGAGCGCTGTGCAAGAGATTCAGGTTGCTTCTACCAAACAAGTCTTACATTCATTCCTGAAAATCTCAGCCCTGGCTCTTTTGCTAGCTTTCACCAGTATTGCCTGCTTATCAAAGCACTTTATCAGTGGGGAAGGGATGTGGGTTAACCACTTCACTCAACTTTAACTTCCCAGCTAGCAGTCTGTCACCCAACAGCTGTTTTTCAATATGTACACTATGTGCTGCAGAGCTGGTTCAGAGCTCATGACAAGAACAGCATTGTATTACGGGGCTTGTTCGAGTTTGGGGTTAGTTTCCTATAATCTTTAAGGGTAGAGAATTCAAGTGCAGCTCCAAGTTTTTAGTTTAATATTTTTAAAAGGTATTCTCTTCAACGCAGTTAAATGTAAGTGTAAGTGTATATACTTAAATTATGCAAAGACTAAGCTGCGGATCTCCAAGCAATGGTATGGGGATTTTTTGCTTTCTGGTAAACCCCCGTTCCTTGCCATTTCAGCTTTCTGGAAGGTGTCAGGATATCTATTTCGAGTGCTAATGTAGCAGATCAGATCAATCACTACATCTGTGGAGTGTTAGGTCCTTAATATAGATACAGGGTGCAAATGTGTGCCTATAATTATATTTATTTCCATTCTATTTTTTCTCTGTATATATAAAAAAATAAAAATAGATTCAAAGCTAGACAGAGTTTGAATAACTTTAGAAGGGCAGGTTCAGAGCATGTTTAGAGTGGGGGAAATAATTCACCAGTTCTTCAGTGTTTGCTTTTATACTTAAAAAACAAACACAGGTTATATATCCAGCCTTCATGAGGGTGAACCTAACCCTCTGAAAACGAAGAGATTTAATGAGGTTTAAGGCAAGCAATGGAGAAAAAGTTAACACCACCATGTCTGCTCTTCAAGGTCCAGGCACGACTGAAATGAGTTGACATTCAGAGCTAATTCTGGGCCTGGAGAACCCAGAAAACAGAGGTCCAGTGTGGGGAAGGGAGGAGATTAGCAGAGCAAACCCAAGCCCCATCCACTGCAGCGGCTGTGGGGTGGCAAAGTAGAATAACAGACCACCCAGCAGTTTAGAGGGTCTAGGGGGGTTTTAACAACAGAGGAATGGCAAGTTGATATTTTTTTTCCCCACTTCTATGCCAGAGGGAGGTGTGTGGGATGGATTTGGGCACTGGATAGTTATTAATCACCTCCCATATTAGCCAGAAATGAATACAGAAGAGCTGTTTCTGAGCAAAGTTCATATAGCTCGCCGAAAATACCTTATTCATTCCCAGCAGGTGTCTACAGCACCAGGGTTCTTCACTATAATAAAGACGTGGGTGTTGCCTGGGCAGCTGCTGCTCTGTGCCTCCTCCTTCCTCCCTACCTTATGTACCAGCATCTAGCTCATAGATATATTAACATAAATGTTAATAACTGAAGCAAGGAAGTGGCTGGAAAGGAATGCCATCCTGCCAGCACAAATCCCCCCGGAGCACTGGTGTGGCCAGCTTGGGCTTCCGTGTCTCCCTGAAGCTTGTCAGGCAATTTTACGTCTCCCAGCTGGGTGAAGTGCACTGATAATCTGAGATTTTTGGCAGGCTACAGCATTAATGCTTCACCTTGCAGCCCACAGGTGCCTCAAGAGAAGGTTATCCCTGCACCACTGTGAACGTGTTGAACCTCAGGGTGGTGCAGTCTTCTGAATGCCTTCTCTTCGGTTGTCGTGGTGGCAAAACCTGTCCTCAGGCTACGGTTCACTGTTCCTCCTGGAACAGTTTTTCAATGACTTTCTGCATCTGCCTTTCTATATGAGGAGTGTTTGTCATCAGAAGGCCTTACCTAGGGATAGAGGAGGAGGAGGGGGTGTTAAATATTCAACTTGTTCTGAATTTCAGCATTTGCACGGAATACAAGTGAAGTCTAGAAACAATTTAGCTTGGTTACTTTGACGGAGCTATGACAAGGCCCGTTAATGAGTTATATATCAGTCTTTGAACTTGGGCAAATGAGTTCTGTAACCAGACCATGTTTTCATTCCTTTCCTTGAACATAACAAATGAGTAAGAAATGTGGAAGAATGAAGAATTTTATAGTATTGCTTATTTAATCCACTTCCTTATACACATAATAAATAACATTCTTTTAACATCATGGATCCAGAAGACTCTCAAAAAACGTTCTACAGTATTCATTTTAGATTCATTCAGGCAGCGTATCAGAATGATTTAATCTGTCTCTTTATAGAAGTTATATTCTACAGAATGTGGAAGAATGTGCAAATATGCTTACAACAGCTTGAAAGAGAGATTGAGGATATCTGCGGTGAATTAAATCCAGACAGGTTGTACTTACCCAGCTTACAATCGAAATACTCTGCTAGAGCTTTACTGAGGATACAGTGCTATACAACCTGTACCCCAAAAAGGGCCCTGGCATCTATCATCATACCTCCTACCTGAAAGATGTTATTTCTGCTGACAAATTGCTACATAGAGATTTCCTTCAGTGCTGGTTATTTTGCCCATTACAATGTTTATGGAAAAAATCCTCCCATCGTTCCCTATCCAGCTACTGGCTTGGCATAGCTGTTGTAGCAGATGAGATTAAACAGCCTTTGCAAGGAAGTGGCCTGAGAAGCATTAGAAAGCAGTTGTGCTGTAGCACTTTTTTTGCTGTCTCCATGGCTGATTTAAAGGACTTGATGAGTGCTGTTGGTGATCATACTAATTTAGGATGCTTTTATATTTCTGATGGAGGTGCGAGATTTAATTCCTGTAAATGACATGGACCTTCTTTCAAGTCCAAGAGAAACAGTTACCCAGGATGAAACGTTTGCAGGCCTCACAAAGAGTGGAGGCGACTTTCTGTGGATTGATGTACTGTTCTTTATTTTGGATTCTCAAAGTATTTTGCTAATGGGAATCATTCCTCAAAGGTAGGATGAGATAAACATGAGGCATGTAAGTATCATTGGTTCTGAGGAGCAGAGTACAAGTAAATTTCAGAGGTTAGCAAAAAAAGGCAGAACATATTTTTTGGGGGTACTTTTTCTAATCCACATGGTTCAATGCTGAAGTTGGATTTTGCTGGTTTTCTTTCACCATTGCACTTCCCAAAATTACTTCATATACAATGTCTGTTTTGATGGTCAGTGCATTTGATGAGCTCCTGATAGACAAAGTCTAGTTTTTGATCTTAATAAAAATTTGGTTTAGTATGTTCAGTTTGTACATAATAAACACACAAACTGACAGATATTCCAAACTTTGAAATAGAACCATAAAGGATAATAATCCTAGTTGGTCACCAAATGGAGAGTCTGGGGTGGCACAGATAAAAGATATTAAGATGGGACTCACCTGAATATTCCTAACAGTCTTTACTCCTTATTGTGAGTCAGGAAATCAGAAGCAAGAGGAGCAAGGAAAAAAAGGTTATAGACCAGGACTTGCCACTGGAGCACCGATTTGTTTTTTAAATTAGTTGTTTGGCTAACAACTATTACTGTTTAATAATGTGAGAAAACAGTAGTTTTCTTTCAGCAAAAGAAATCAAGCAAGACTTTTCTTCTGAGGATCAGATTGGCATAGACCCATCAGGTATTTTGGAGAAATGGAAACTGTGTCAGAAAGGCAAACGTTCTTTCAGTTGTTAAGCCTTAAGGGATAGCAACAGTTCACAGTGTTCAGGGCAAATGAGTATCTTGAGTATTTGGATGGCCAAGGGCCAACCTTGGGAAGGAAACTGTGTGGTAGCAGGTTGGTACACCTTGAGCCATGGCCACTTCAAAAAATACAGCAATGTGACTTGATAAACTCTGAGTTTATCTGGTGGTTTATTAACACCTTGTTATCAGAGCTGCACAGAAAAGGTGTTTTTTTTGTTTGTTTGGTTGGTTGTTTTTTTTTTTTTTTTTTTTTTTTTTTAGAAAGGAAACTATTTTTAATTTTGTTCTGCTGAATTTTATTATTGGCAACTTGTTGAGATATGGAGGCTGAACTGAAATGTTTTACACCCAAGAACATGCCCATTAGATTTCTTTTAAAAACCTTGTCAAAATAGAACAGCCTAATCTTTATTTTTGCAGGACAAATGCATGAAAAGAAAACAACCTTGTGTAACCCCCAATGCACATTACCCGTTGCAGTTTATTATAAAATGACAGATTTTAGCTGCAGAAACATTGCCCTACTGTGTAAATAAATTGTTAACTTTTTTTTTTTTTATGTGAAAGTAGAGACAAAATTCTGTTATATTCTGTTGGATGTCAAAGGTGAGATTTGAATGCTGCTGAAGGAAGTCAAGATTGAATACAGAATTTCCTTTGTATCTAGAGCAGCGAACAAACGATGATTTGTCCAGGACTGTTGTTTCAAGAATTATTGTAAACTTCAGAAACAAAAGGTTGCCACGTGCCCTTTGGAGAATCTTGTTCATTTTATCATTCCTGCAGATATGAAAGAAATTCTTCATTCATTACCTTTTTGAAAATGGTAATGATACAAACTTTGCCACCTTCCCTTTAGGAAGTGGTCTCCAAACAGTCAAAGGAAAACAGAAGAACGTTTTTGCTGTTGTGACTAAATGTAGGTCTTGTTCAAGTATTTGGCTTGCTTTGGTATCTATCCCCTCCTCACCCGATTGTGAAGGTTTACCTGGGCTGCAGGACAAAAATAACATAATTTCTTGCCAACTACTGCAGCCTTTCTTTTAACTACCTAAAGCTCTCCTTGAAGTAGAGGCTCTGAGGATTAATCACCTATGCTCTTTACATATAGTCTTCACATCACCTGTCCCTGATAGAGTCTGTCTCTTGATCATTAGTGCTATTTCAGTTCTTCTTAAATTTACTTGACTGATTCATCCTGTCAGTCCCAAAGCCATTGTTTTGTGACTTGGTTAATTTTAAATCATATTTCCCAGTAACGTCATGACTAGATTGTATTTGTCCCTATGTGAAAACAAGAGATGTTACATGGTGCTTCATTTGTGTCATCAGATGACATTCAGGTCATTGGATAACATAACTTAAAATAAGCAAAATTACCTCTTGAGTTTAAAATGCTCCCTGAAAAATGCGTGTTCAAAATACAGCTGATACATTAGAGTACTTCTTTAAGTTGATTTTGGTGTTACACTGGAACTCAGTGTGCTTGTTGTTCAACCAAGTTTCACAGTTAGTGAGGCTTCTAGTGGAGACAAAGATTACATTGCAGAATCTCTGATTCTGAAATGTGGGACATCTCTTCCCCATCTGTCCTTTTTTTTTTTTTTTTGTATATGTGGTCCTTTCATCTTTCCCTTCCTCCCTTGCCTTTTGTCTTTGCCATTAACTTCTTCCCCTTCAGTTTTTGTTGTTGTTGTTCCTTCCTCCTTGGTGCTGTCTGCACCATCTCTCTGTTATCTCCCCTTCCCAAGCATTGGGATCACTGTTCATCGTTTCCCAACATCACCAGGTTAATTCTTACGCTTTTAATCGGCGCTTTCCTCCTTTGCTCACATGCTTCAGGCAGAGCTGGGAGGAAAGTGTGAGGAGATCAGACAGTCCAGAGACAACAGACACATGATGTGAGAGCAGCGTCCTGGGACGTGGTCAGGAAAATGGCTTAATAACAGGATGTCCCATGAAACGCAGTACACTTGAGAAATGTGACAGCTTTTAGAGCCCCAAAAGGTTGTAACATCTGCACTTACTTCTTGCAGCTGCTGAAACTGTGATACTGCTTTGATTGTCTGAATACAGCGTTTGATTTTTGACAGGTATTTCAGAAAGCTGACAAATTATGTTCAGCAAAGGGGGAAGACGACTTATCCCTACTAACTTAGCATTTTGCATTTTGTTTTTAACTTCTGTAAGCCCTTTTTTATTGTTCGATGACTTGTAGTAATCTTCCAAATACGTACAGTATTTAAGGTTATCTCTATACATCTTTCAGTCAGCATTTAAGTGTATTATTTGTTCAGTTAAACGTATTTTTCTCTGTAAATGTATTATTTATCTGATAAATCCTGTTGGCTTATTTGGAACCTTCACAGCCTGAAGGGCAAACACATATTTTGGCATGGCAGTAGTTTAGAAAGCATGTATTATTTACCCATCAGAAAGTAATGGGTCCTAAGGAGCCATTATGGTCCAGCTTGTAAATCCTTCTCAGTTTGCATATTATTGACCCAATAGACAGTAACGGCTCTTGGGACCTGTTGTGGTCTATCCATATTCATTTGGTTACCGTACACGCGCGTAAAGTCTGCTTGCTGAAAATCCTTACAAATGCTTGATTGAAAAAAAATATATACAGAAAGTTATACTTATAAATGAAATTGGTTGGTTTTAATTTCCCTCTTTCCTTCTTTCCCATAAATACCTAGAGACACTTTTGAGGAAAATTGTTTGTTTTGGAATTGCACAAGCACCCAGAAGAGCTTTATCCCAGTTTATATATATATATATATATATATATATATATATTTATATATATATATATATATATTTTAAAGGTGCACTTATGTAATATAATAATAATAAACAGTCTGACTTTAGATGAATTAAAAAAAAAATGTTTTTATGCCAAGTTTCAGGTTAACAGCAATTTTCTTTACAGCGGAATAATAAACATTGAACACATCCCTGTTTAATGGAAACGTTGACACCTCCAAGGTTATTTGAACAAATAACTATTGTGTAATGAGACTTCTGCTTTTTAGAGATAGATGTTCCGAAGTTTTCTTCAAATCATCTCCTGAAAGCCAAAACCCTTTCAGATTGCGTGCATGCTGCGTGTGATCCAAGGAAGGATGTTGCAGAACTGTCAGGCTTTAGCACCTGAGAAAAAGCTAGCCGTATTGGGTGCTTCTCTGTCTACACATTTCTTACACTTGTTTCTGCAGCATGGTAGAAGAGGATAAATAAGGATTACAGCCACTTTGGCATGCAGTTGTTCCTAACTCCATGCCACAACAATTTCCTTGTGCAGCTTATTATTGCTTGGAAGACTGGCTGGGGATTTTGCTCTAAAAGTATAACAAAGGCAACCAAATAAATAAAACGGCTGGCTTTTTGTGGTGTGTGGAGCGTCAGCCTTGTTCTAGCCAATCATGCGGAGATAAATTTCTGTTTTAACGAGGTCCATTGATGTTGGAACTTGGAAACAGCAGGTGGCATTTGGTAAGGATCTTACTTGGCTCTGAGCTTGGGTGTATTGAGTACCTTGCCGAAAAGAAGGTGGGCACCACCAAGAATGCAGCCCAGCTGGATGTGATGGTCCAGGCTGCGGTGAACTAGTGTGCCTGCTTCTTTCAATCAGTTGTAAGCCAATACAGTGCAATGTCTGTTCAGTGTTTTAGGCCAGCCAGAATTTGTGGTCATCTTAAATACTCTAGGGGGAGGAAAAAAATCCGTCTTTGAAACCCAAAATGTTTTATGGAGTAATAATAATAATGTAAGGGAACACTGAATCCTGGAATTGTTGAAGAGCAGTGGGGAAACTTGATTGTGTGCGTTAATCATGATTTTTTAGGCAATGAATGACTTTTGAGCTTACCCTTGTATTTTATTTAAAGAATGTATGTGTGCATCTGTATGTATATTTTAAACTGATTACATAATTATTACGGATTTCTGTACATTGTTACTTAAGTTCCCTATCCATTCTTAAAACAATTTCTCTGGGACTACGTATGACACGCATTCACTTGATCTTCAGTGGTCAAATATGTACTCACAGAGGAGGGAAACGAGACTATAACAAAACAGTCTATGCCTTTTTATTTAAAATTTGTCAGGTACTCAATCCTTGCTGCAAAGCGGAATCCATTTTTTTTACATCTGTAAATGTATGACCTTTTTCTTTTAGAAGTAAAATAATCACTTTGTGACGGTTTGTTAAGCTTCAAGAGAGAAATTTAGAAATCCTTAGAAGACCTTAAGTCTGGCTAGTTTCTTTAGTTAGGAAGTTTAACTTGAACAAGAAAACATTGAGAACTACAACCAGTTGTTTTTGCTGCCCCATACCACTGCTGTCATCTCTGGCCTACATGCAAAATCATCGGTCAGTAATTATATCTCTAATGGTAGAGTATAGTAATCAGTGTCTGTTAATTCCTATTATTCATACATAAATCAGTTAAAAAAAAAAAAAGGACAATTATTTAGAGTCTGTTTATTTTAAAGTTTTTTACAGGTATTCCACAAGACGACGACTTCTGCCAAAGCTGAAGAAGTCTATTGCTTTTTCTGTAGACTTTGCTTATCATTAATAGAAAGCAGCATGTGTACATCCTGCAAACTCATTTCCTTATTTAAAGTGGGCATCCTTCCTTTACTGAGATAGGCTTCCTCTTTCAATACAGGAGTGAGGATGAAGCCTTTGTAAGTCCTTAAAGGCACATCCCTTCCAAATGACCTTTTGTCCCGTGCTAGTAAGCTGCATTGTTTAGTCCGCTCCATGTTCGGTGCAGCTACATAAGATGTCTTTGGAAATGAGAAAAAAATAAAAAATGGGGGGCTAATTAAATTTGGAAACACGTCATTTTCCGATTATAAAGCATAAGTGAAAGCTCAGGAGCCTGTGTTGGGCCTTTTGGCAGTCTGTTGTGGAACTGAATTCCACGGAGTAACTCGGTGGGGTTTATTCATTCAGCTCTGAGGATAGTTGCTACATTTGGGTGGAACTTTGCTTTATGGTTCTCTAAATCTTCATACAAATAAAATGCTGCACTTATGTTCTTTAGATATGTGTGACCAAAAGTTGTCCAAGTGTACGGGTAACTACATACAAAATTACAGGTCTAGATACCTTTCCTATATATGAGCAGCAACATATAGTGAGGTACCAGCACTACAACACTTCTCTTGAAAGCTCAAATGCATCTTCCAGTACCCAAACATTTGTCTAGGTTTACTTTTTCTGCACGTACTGCATTTTATTAGATTTAAGTTCAAAATAGTGTTCGTTCTGTGCTTGATTTTCCTGACAGTGTCACAGATCAGTTGCTGTGGAACAGATATTAATTTCAGGTGCTGGGTTATATGACATTAAATTAATAGGATAGGGAAGGTTAGGTTTTAGGCAATTTAATGGCAGATACAGTATTCACTAATCAGAGATGAGAAGAAAGAAGAAACATGAAAAATTTTGCTCTTGAATACTTTGAACATTATAACAAGATATGAGGTCAATTGCTCTCTCCTGTTTTTACAATAACAAAAGGTAACTTAAAAGGGAATGGTGTTTTCTGTACTGCCTATTTGATTTGACTGTGTGAGTTTCAGAAGCCTTTCTTCATTGTCTCCTCCGTGTCCCTCCATTTACCCACCCAAGAAACAGCCAGGATAACACTCATAATTAAAAAACACTCGTAATCTATGGTCAGTCACCTTTCTAGTTCTCTTCTCCTTTAAATAATAATTACATCGGCAAACTTACCTCCATCCATCCATTTTCCATAAACTTACTGGACTGCCACTGGTATTTCATAGATTCTGTTGCTTTGTGTTTTTTTCTTTTCCGTTATTGTTTAAGGTTTCCATCCTCTGCTAATCCTGTGGAGTGTATCTGTAGGCAACTGGTAAATTCTTCCCTTAAAAAGCTTTTAAAAGGGTCTCTCTTGAACTGAGTCAGCTAACATTGGCATCTGTACTCAGGCCAAGTCTTGCAGAGCT
This sequence comes from Oxyura jamaicensis, assembly GCF_011077185.1. Lineage (NCBI taxonomy): Eukaryota > Metazoa > Chordata > Aves > Anseriformes > Anatidae > Oxyura > Oxyura jamaicensis. Next base: position 80,302,910 of record NC_048894.1, read on the forward strand.
GCCTGGGACTTGCAGAGGTTTCTTCTATGAGATGATGATCCTTCTCATCCCAGATTTGTTGGGATATGTGTATCTGTTTATCATGATGGTGCTGTTAATTTCCAGGGGGACTTAACACCTGTGAAACACCAGAAGGTGATTAACATGAATTGGTAAATGTCTTACTGATTTCAGCCCAGACAGGGGAATCTCCATAGGTACCACCTTAGTTACTTCTGAAGGTCTTAGTTACCTTTGAAGAGAGGGAGTTTACCCTAGAGGGTGAATCATAGGAAGAGCTCAACCCCCTCTTTCCACAGCTTATTTTATTGACTATATAGCCACTTCCTTCAAAAACCTGGTTGAAGTAGTCTTCTGCTCTTCTATATAAAGCCTTGTGCTTAAACCACTTGCTCCAGAAGTGGGAGACCTTCGTGTTAAAGCTTCTTCATCCTAGAGATCTCCAAACCCACATTGCCCATCCTTTGCAGGAAACTCCCTACCTGTGAGGGTGTACCAAGATGCAACCCACTCTCTCCAGTGTATGCCATCTGGCAGCCGACATTTCAGGCTATTTGTTGCAGCCACCAAGATGCTACAAGCAAGATGGATGAGGGTATAAACAAAAAGAAAATGAAATGCAATGTGGTTTCAATGAAACCTGCAGAGGAAAGAAGAGCTGGGGTTAAAAATAACAGACACCTTCAATGTGCTGAGTTTGGAGGGGACCTTCATGACCAGGTGCTTGTTGTGATTAAGTTGAGGGTGAGATCCTTGGTTACTCGCAGGTAGTACAGATTTGCTTTTTGTAGAAACAGGGCTGTTTCTTTAACGAGTTTGAGCGAGTGTTTGTTCTGGAGTTAATTAAGATGCTAGCAGCAAAGGAAATTCATGTGCCCTTCTGTCCTTTCTTCACCCTGAAGAAAGATGTTGAGACAGCTATCTTATTAGATCCTGTTTGACTAACGAGCGTATGTGTGTGAGGCAAAAACCAAGTGGCTAATGACCTTAACACTTCTGGTGTCCTTTGCTCTGGTAGAAAAGGGGAAGAGGAAAAGAGGGGAGGGGAAGATTTTTTTTTTTTTCAATTCTTAAGGCTGTCAAGTGGGGTCCTTTTTTTTCTTAAAGTTCTTTAGAATTCCATTAAGAGGAATTCATATCTTCCATCATATGTTCAGGGGGATTTAAAAAAATATTTTAATCAGACAAGTTGCTGTGATTTCTGAAGCTGTATGCTAATAATTTTGCCTTTTAGATCTAATGTATAGCATTTTTATTTTTTGCTTTCTGTTACAGAAGGAAAAAGTCAACACAGACCAGCTGCTAGCTTGCATGAGTAAAGACTATTAAATCTGACTTAGTCCTTATTGTAGGCAGTTTGTTCAGTATGGAAAAAGCTAGGGCATAGAATGATGAGGTACTTGGATCTTTTGTTGTGTATATTTATAAAAGTAATGTTGATTTGTGAACAATGCAACGTTACCATATGCACTTAGCTGTAAGCAAATGAAGGTTTTGGAGGGACAGTTCACAGATTTAAAGATAACATGAGTGCTTTTAGAATACACATCCTTCCTTAAAAATGTTACTTGGGGTTATGTAGCTAAGGTTGCTAGTCCTTGAATTATACACTTGAGTTCTTAGAGGCTTTTTCTGTGACTGAGAAGTGTTGCTCGGCACTTAGTGTTTTATTTCAGTGAATTAGAATACATGACAGCTTTTCCCATTTAGATCAGGACAGCAGAGTAGTTGTTCTTGCTTAAGGAACAGGTTTACAGAACCAGAAGAGCCTTGCTGGAGAGTGTATGTGGAGTTGCACCCATACATGAGACTTGAACTTGACCTAGACCTACAAAAATCATTACTTTTAGTTCTAAGTGTTTTCAGAGTCCTTGTAAGCAATTAGTTTAATGCTCCGGGAAGTAAAAATGCAGTCAGATGATTGTCTTGGCTCGCAGGGGCCATACAGTTTGGCAGAACAGATTTCTAAAAAATAGTACATTTATGGAATTATGTATTTATTTACCAAGTGGATTGTACTGGCTCTGCAGGATATATTGCCTTTGATATATGTCAGTAAATATTTTAATGGTTCATTTAATCATGCAAAGGCTTGGGGAGATATTTTTTTAAGAAATACATACCTGCTTTGATGGTTAAATTATGTGTTTGTTTAAAACCAATAAACAAAACAAAGCAAAAACCACCCAGACCTCTTCTAATGTACCTTCTAGGACGGGAAAGAAACTGAGTAAAAACTCAAAACTTGAAACAGGAAGACCAATACTTGATCTTAATTGCAATTTGTATTGCTGTGTTAAAAATGTGAAGTAGCAACGTCTTCCCAAATCTTCTACTTTGTTTCAGCCTTCATGGAATTGCTAAGCCCATTACTGTCTTCCTCCCGTTCTTAAGGCTCAATGCTCCCACCTCCCTCCCCCCCAAAAAAAAACAAACAAACAAAATAATAATAATAAAAAAAACTGAAGCCTTCCCTCCCCTACTGTATTGAAATTAAGAAATAAGATTTCTCTCAATTCTTACTTGGAGCTTCAGAATGCCAAAAGCATGTCCTGTGAAGCCTATCAGACACATTTTGAAAGTGAATGGAGAAATTATTTGTATTTAAGCTTTGTTTTAATATGTGCAATAAGACAAAAGCTCTTAGTCCGAGGAATTACTTTTAAATATAATCTGGATATTGTTTTTCTATCGGTGGACTGAAGTTGGTTGCAGGTTAGTTGGTTGCGGGTTTTGAGAGGAGGAAACGCTACTCTTGGAGATAGCTAAAAGTGCCGAAATGAAATAACCTACTTTATGTAATAAAAATGTAGCACAAACAAGTAAGCTCAAATCAAACTTATATAAAATGAATCTGGTGTTCTGCTGCTGAACAGCACTACGTTTGAACTGAATAAATAGTTACTTTTTTTAAAACAGCAGTGAGTGGCTGTTTGGCTTTCAGTGAAATAGAGATGGGGAAAAAAAAAAACCTTGATATTTTGTTTTGAAATTGTTATCTCAGCTTCTTTGAAGGTGACTTTTTAATGTTTATTTACAGGTAGACTACACTGGAGTTTGGTAATTTTTAATTTCAGTCTCGATTGACCACTTGGCAGAAAGAATCAGGAACCAATCTTCCTTCTAATACTGATTTCTTAAAAGAGAGGAGGGGTTGGAAGCATCAGCTATTGGTTATCTATATCTTTTTCATGTAGTAATTTATGTTGTGGTCCACAGTGCTTCTCTAAAGTGTTTTCTTCAACCCTGAATTACCAGTATGTTGTGGATAAAGCACTGGAAGAAGACTTTTCTGTACCTCATTTGTTCGTGCATGTGAAATGTGGGCGGACATGATCTAGATACTGAAAGCCACTCGAGCATCTCTTCAGTGGAAGTCTGCACCATGCTGCTTTCCTCTTTGTGCCATGGTGTAAGTGGAACCTTTCTAAACACAAAGGACCCAGCTGAGAGCCGTCTGGGAGCTAGGGAGCTTTCCAGCTTTTGGACTGGTTGTCTCTGTACTGCAAAAGCTTTTCAAAAGAAGAGCATTACAGCTAAGAAATCTTAATCTTTTAACTTAGAAGGGTTTCTAGCTGAGCAGCTGCTGGCCTCAGCAAAACACCAGGCAAATCCATTTCTTGGGAGCTGCCTTATGAGCTGTTGTTGGTTTGGTGAGGGGTGGGTGTAATCCTTTTGTCTACCTTTTGTAGTACAAAATTGCATTTCATGGTTGAGATGTCATTAGTGAACAAAAGCGCTAGACTGTAGCAGATGATGATATAGGTACGATTTATGATATAACTGGGCATCAGCTTGTACCTGGGAGTGGATAAACACTGAAAACAATGTACCGTATAGTAGACTTTCTACGTTGCAATAAATCTGAGTAACATATAAAGGAGATCTTTCCAGCAAATTCTTGTTTTGTAGTAAACCCAGGTTGATTAATATCCAAGTCAAACTAGGTGGTATGTGATATTGAGACTTCCCTTAATGAGTGTGAGTCCTCCCTGAGGAGGAAGTTTTTTATCAATGATAAGGATGATTTTGGAGGCTTATTCCGAAATCCAAGACACTTTTGGCCTGGTCAGCGTCTTATATTTCTATATTTTTAAAGTGAGAGAATAGAAGGCAGAAAGAAGGAAGAGGATATCCTGTACATGGGTAGGGTGGAGTGTCATCCCTTCTGTGGCTTGCTTCTCTCAAGGGAAAAGAAAAAGTGAAAAGAACAAGTAAAATACATGTTCCTTCTGTGTACTTGCTATTTTCTAGTGCTGAAAGAAGGAAAATATTCTGGATGATCGTTTATTTTTCCTGTAGACCTTTTTTTTAAGTGTGTTTTATGACTGCACTTTTAGAGAAGCAATTATCTTGCCAAGGACAAAGAGGTAGTATTTTGAATGGCTCTTTTGCTATCTTCTAACTATATTGGCTGATTTAGTAAAGTTAAATGTTTAGAATTACAGGTTTGTTACTGCTAACAGTGTGGGAAAGCAGGCTGTGCTGAGTCAGTTACATTATGACTGCATAGCCTTTATAAGAAAGCCATAAAATGAGAAGACAGAGCGAGGCTTTACTGTTTTAAGTGAGGTTTGCAAGGTTAAATCACTCAAATGTTCAAACTGAGATTATTTAGAACAGATATTAAAGAGAAAATCATTAACCTCACAGGTATGACTTAAAACACATTTCTATATGTATGTATATATATGTAGTATCTTGCTGGTTATAGATGCCTCAGGCCTTTTATCACTACTTCTGTTCTCCCGTGCCACTGCTGTAACAGGATGGCTCTTTTTGTGTGCTAAAGGAGAAGAAACTGCATTCTGCTGAAACTTTTTAGAGCAGTGGTTATAAATAGACTTGGAAATAGCAACAAGCTGGGTCCACTGCCTCTGTAATGGCCCTTTCCAAATACTTTAAAACAAATGATTCATCAAATAAGGAACACTAAAAGAAGAAATCTGCCAATTTGTAGAATTTGACTCCTCCTAATCAGAGCAAGGCAACAGGATGTTGAGTTCCTGCCCTGCACCTGATTAAAGCCAAATGCACTAGAAACAGCTGGGAATAAGAGGAAGCGCCAAGCTCTTCTCAGTTGGGGGTAGGACAGCAAAAGAATTTTTTTAAATCCCTTCCACCTTTGTTGTTCTGCTTTCCTGACTCTTTGACAGATAAGCACTTATTTCCTCTGGCATTTGGAGTCCTTAGAAACCACGTACAATGTACAGATGATAGGAAAATGCTACGCGTGTATGTGCCTGGCCTAGGCAGAATTAATTTTGGTCACAGTGTTATACAATGCTCCTCATCACCGTACTTTGGCTGAATTGCTGACTTTACAGACTCTGATCATGCAGGTGCCAAGTTCTCAGAGTTCTGCCGACTGACCTTCAGCAAGTCAAGAGCTAGGAGTAGCGTGGAGACAGAGATGCATTCTCCATCTGGATCACTGTCGTAGTTTTCACTGCTGCGTGCTCAGGCAGAGCCCTCAATGTATGTGCTTCTCTTACCTCTTTTTATAGAAAAGCAGAAAACATGTGAAATGTTTCAGTTGTTTCTTCCTGCATTCTAGGAAGCCATGAAAGATACAGCTTCTCAAACCTTTAGAGTACATGCGTGCCCTCAGATAGGTGCTAAGCAGTTATTTTTCCCTGTGCAGCTGCAGAATGTGTTGTAGAATACAGACGTGCACAAAAAAATAAACGTCTTGTGGTATATGCTGTAGGTACAGTAAGAGTGGAATACTGCTTAAAATACAGCAGTTACTTTACTGTCAAAAATCTTCCACAGCCCTTAAGACAAAGCTCCTTCTTTAACATTTCATGAAGTAACTTATGTGATTATCCCCATGACACCGGCCTTTTGCATTCATATCACAGAGCTACTTTATACACGCGCAGCTTCCTTTCTGTACCTTATGTCAATAGCACAGACTGTTTGCTCATGCAGTCCCTGGGTCTGATCCAACACGCGGTCAGGTCAGGAGCAAAAGGCTCCTCTTGGCTTCCCTCAGCTTTGGATCAGGCCTCCTGCTGCTCGCTCTCAGTATGGTGGCATCCGTCACTCAGCTCTTTTCGCTCTCAACACCAGCGCTGCCAGGGGATCAGAGTAACGACCATCACTGTTGTGCTTCAGAGGAGCAGACAATTCGGACAAGGATTTTTTTTTAAAGATGTTCCTGAAACACTTTTCTCACATCTTGAAACAAAGGAAAATGTTCCCAAAGTAAATCACAAAGTCTGTCCGCACCCCCTTTTCCTCTCTCCTCACTGAAACTTGCCAGACTCTTAAATCCTTTTCCATGGCTCCTGTTTTTCTTTTCAAGTTAATGTTGGTACCATTTTGTGAGAATTGTTGTGAGAATTGGAATCAGTGTGCCTGACATAGGAAGGAACATTGGGACTGCTGCTGGTTTGTCATGGCATGGTGAGAATTGACGCAGCCAAATTTTATGACCTCCAGAGTTGGGTATTTAAGATCTTAATACATGTCAACCAAAACGGTCTGTCTTTACATCAAGCAAGGCAAAGTGATACTTGCATAAACAGTTGGAAAGCCAAGAGGCTATGTGGCTGCTGAGAGAACAAAAGGATACTTCCATAAACCTGTGCTGTAAAATAGAAACCTCAGGTACTTCATGATCCTCTTTTGACTGCCTTTGGGATGCAGGTTTTTGACTGAGGCTAGGCTGACCTTCACTTCATTCACTTTGTATTTCAAAAACAAACAGCCATTGAACAGATGTCTGCCCAGATCTTTGCGCTGTGCTGCATTATCTTCTGTGGAACTGGAGGGTCTTGCCTGCTGTGGGAGGTGAGGTGGGCTCTTTGAGCAAATGGGCAATGCTTTAGAAAAGCAGACATGTTTCAGTGTTTAGCAAGTATCGTTCTGTTGTTTATGGCTTTTAGCACCTGTTAGAAAGCAACCAATTACTTTTTTCCTTTGATAGTGTGTGTATAGACTAGCTTGCCTATTAATATATAATGGGCTTTCCTAATATAGCAAATGAAACTCTTTATAAATTATTGTTCGTGTTACATACAACAATGCAACAAGATTTATTTATATAGGTTAAGTTAAAATACTGGAGCAATTAAACTTCTACTCATCACATAATGTGCTTTTCCTGTCTTGTAGTGCCAAAAAAAAGGTGCTCGAAAGCATTGAGAGATGCACTAATTTTCTCTGAGCTAATGGAACTTGCCTGCTGCTATTTTGGAACACTCAACCATTATGTATTCTTAGATGTATCTATATTTAAAGCCCAGAGCAGATGTGGGATGTTGAGAGCAGATGTTGAGACAACTTGTGGAAACTTGTATGTCAAGTCTAATTTTTTTCCCCCTTCAGTTCATTTGTGAAAAGAGATTGCTTTCAGAAGAAAATGCTCTAGAAGTTAGAGGTTAATTGCCCTTCATTAAAATTGTATTTTTCAAGAAAGATGTGCAAAATCTGTGAATAAGCATATAGAAGTTTTCCATTATATTGTGTTCTTTAAATGGTTTGGTAGATATTCTGTTTTTGCAATGCAAATTATGGCTTGGAAACAGTACTGTTAACAAATTTGTATTCCCGTTTAACTTGGGAAAAGATTTTGAAAAATCTTTTGGATAAACAATCTAATTATCTAATGGATAACACTATTTTAAAATCCTGAGAATAAGAGTTAACAGATTCACACAATTCTTCAGCTTATGCAGCTGTCAGAATATGACAAGTGAATGTTTGAGTGGTGTTAGTGTGCACATGTATATGCAAATATGGGTGTGTGCGTTTATACATCCTCCCTTAGGGCTTATTCTGTTATGTACCCCAAAGGTGTTGTGCTGTTGTGTTCAACAAATGAGAGTCAAGGCCTCCTATAGTCATATATATATATAAAAAATAATAACTTTAATGCTTTTTGGCTGCATTACAAACATTCCAAAGTTTACTTCATTTGTGTTCTCCAAATCCCTTCATGCCAGAGAGATAAAGCCAACAAGGAAAAAACAAATATTTTATGATTTCACTCCTACAATGCCTGGTCCCAAAATGAGCCAAAGGAGTGTTTCTTATGGCTTACTTTCCTTTTCCCAGAAAACCCAGATGTCTGTCTCTGGATTTTTGGGGGCCTTTCTGTTTCCCCCCCCTCCCCGTCAAGTTACTCAGAAAGTGAGTGCATCTTGTCATACTTTCAAATACCCTTTTTGTGTATTTCATGAATTTTTTGTTTTGAAGTTTATCAAAAGTCTGTCCTGTGATGCTGGCAGAGATGTGGTTATAACAAAACTAATGCAAATGAGAGGAGGAACTTATCAGTACAAGGGAAAGTTGTTTTATACTTGGGAATACCTTTCATTTGCTTTCAAAATAGTTAGCTTTTTGCACTGTGAAAGCACTTCATTCGAAAACTATTTCCTTTGTCGTCTTTTCTGCAGATGAAATCAGAATAGATCCAGCCGCATTGATCTGAACTCCAGTAAAGTTCTTACTTGCTTAAACAGGATTTGATGGGGCACACTGAGGGAATGTCGAGGTCTTATAAGGCACTCTGACAAATTTCTTGAATTTCAGGAGCTTTTGTCCCGTTTACCTGCATTTTCTTCCTGCTTGTAGGTGATTGCTTTTCACGATGTGACTCAGGAGGTAAATGCAGGAGGACAACTGCCACAAGAGTGGGAGGGATGGTCATCTTGTCTGCTCGATCTAGGTTTTTTTTTTCTTTTTTTCATTTTGGATCAGACCTAGAGAGGTCTGTAATTTAATAAAGATGCTGACAGAGGTAAACTGCGTTCATCATTGCAGTTTAATCTGGCAAATGAGCTCCAGAGGTTAGAAAGCGCATCTGCTTGTGAACGGGTGATTAGTTGATGCCAGCAGTCAGAAGGAGAGGTTAGTCTGGTGCAGCAGTTTTAAACCTGTCCACTTTGCCATTTGGGGAGGCACAGCAGGGGTAAAGCTATGTCCCACAGCTTTTGTGTGGCATGGCAGCAAGGATAGCTCCAGTGCCTACAGTAGCATGCCTTCAACTTCTGCTCAAGGCCTACTCCACTGGGCCTCCTGTCTGCAGCTGTGTCTGTCACTGCTGCCACGTTTGCACATTCCTGAGGTCCTGAACACAAGACCAATATGATGAAACTTTCTAGGTACCGGTATAAAAACCTGTCTTTAATACAGAGTTACCATTTAGGAACTGTCTTTTAAAGGATTGTCTCTGTACACAAATTTAACAGACAAGTTTCCCAACATACCATTTAATTTAAAAACCACAATAAAACACTGCTTCCAGTTAGCTACTTTTTCTTACGGAAACCCCAGAGAAATAACATTAGAAGTTTTTTTAACCAGACCTTCACACTTCCCAGACCCATAACCAAAGAGCATTACAAAATCTGTTTAAAAGGTGAATCCTGAAGATTCATTAGCTATCTGTCTGATGGTTTCTTGATGTCATCAAAACTGCTGTGTTTTAGGAATGAGGCAGAATTCAAACATAGTACTGAGGCATCTTCGATTTCTTCTCATGTTCTCCGGATTTATGTCTTTATGTTCACGTTATCAGGCAAAATATAAATACAGAGACCCCTGAGAAATCAATGCTGCAGATGAGTGGCTGTGCTGGATGTCTGAGAAGTTCAGCAGCCAGGTGGTTGCTCTGTGGAATAGGGGCTGTTGCCTCCGTGGCACAGCGCTCACCGATGCAGCCCCTATACTCAATATTGCCTCATAATGTGTAAAGTCAAAATAAACGCTGAAGCTCTTCTAATTTTCAGAGTGTGCTGACAATTGGAAACGACTTGGAGAAAAGATAAAAATGATTTTTTGGGACTGGAAAATAGATTCCCCGTAAAAGGCATTAGGATACCACTAGAGTTAGCTCATTAAAGTGAACGCAAAGGAGCTATTTGATCCTGTTAACACAGGGAATAAGATGTTTGGTATTACAGGGTCCTTAACCTAGTAGGCAATTATACAGAGATCCAGTGCTGAAAACTAAAGTTAAACAAACTCAAACTGGAGAAGAGGTGCAAATTTTTAAAAGTGAGGACAATTACCACTTGAGAAGCTTACCAAAGGATGTGAAAGATTCTCTATTACTTGCAGTCCTTAAATCAAGATTGGATGCCTGCCTAAGAGAGATAAATAACTACTAGCTATTTATACAGCTTGATATAAGAATTACTGAATAAAGTCATATGGCCTCTGTTATGCAGGACTTTTTTAGGAAAGAAAAAGGAAAATTTTAAATAATATTAGTTATATGTGTATAATTGTTAGTTAGGGTGTCAGTAATTGTGACAAAAAAGGTGCTACTTCTGTTTTAGTAATCATGTTTTCCTTGGGTTTATCTATGTATCGGTTTGAATGGCTGATACTTCAATTTTCTCACCTACAGACTTAAATAGATGTCCCTAAGTACCCATGTGGGAATAAAGTACTTGACATTTTAAACTGCTACTTCTGACAAGATCATATGGGACTGTATCTCTGTTCTGATAGGATGAGCATAATTTTTTACTAAGACAATGCTTTGAAATTACTACCCATTCCCCATACATTTTAGGAAGAGATAGCAGCTGGGCAGAACTGGAGTTTAAAGACACTGTCTTTTTTACTTGCAGATCTTGCCCAAGGCATCACACCTACAAAGAAAATAAAACTAAAAAAAAAAAAGGCTTTGCTAAAGCTAGCCATGGAGTTTAAAAGTGATTTGTGAATTCTCAGGATAACTGTATATGAATTCACTCTTTCACCCTTCTTGTACATATTTTTATCTGGCTCATTTAATTGTTTTGAAGGGCTTTGTAAATCTTATCTCCCTTTCTGTAAGCGGTTAGTGTCCTAACCCATAGAAACACATCTATTTTTTGTTGGAAAGGTAATATTTGCATGGGGGAGAGTGATTACTTGGGACCTACTTGAGGGTATCTCATGGGCTAGATTGCTATGAAGAGATGAAGCTGGCAAAGGAGATAAAAGATAATAATAATTTAAATACTACTAATAAAAATAATAATTAAAATAATGATAATTAAAATGATAATAAAATAATAATTTTATTATTAATAATAATAATAACCATGCACCAGGGCATGTTGGGGGCTGGCCTGCTGGAAAGCAGCCCTGTGGAGAAGGACCAGGGAGTCCGGGCAGACAACAGGTTAAGTGTGAGCCAACAAATGGCCTCTGTGGCCAAGAAGGCCAGTGGGATCCTGGAGTAAGTTGGGATGAGTATTGCCAGCACGTCATGATCCTGCCCCTCTGCTCAGCCCTGCTGAGGCCACATGTGGAGGGCCGTGTCCAGTGCTGGGCTCCTGGTACAAGAGAGACCTGGAGCTCCTGCAGAGAGTCCAGCAGAGGGCTACAAAGATGATTAGGAGAGCTGAGCATCTCTGTTAGGAGGCAAGGATGAGGGAGCTGAGCATGGTTAGCCTGGAGAAGAGAAGACTGAGAGGGCATCTTCTCCCTCTATATTGGTAAGACTTCTCTTATCCTCTGGACTGTTTTCAGTGGTGCCCAGTGACAAGGTGATAAGCAATGGGTGCAATGTGCAACGCAGCAAGTTCGGTCTGATGCGGAGAGAAAAAAAACATGATTCCTGTGGGAGTAAGGCAGTGCCACCACGGAGCTGAGAGGTCCTGGGGGAACTGGAGCCCAAAGCTGCATGGGACTGAGCGGTTCATGGAAGCCAAGCAGGAGTGGAGGTGGAGGACAGTCCCGGTGCCCAAGGGGCAGCCTGTCTCTCTGGCAAGCAAAATGGCCCGGGAGAGCCACCGCCAGGAAAGAGGCCCTCAGCCCCCCTGACCCTCCTCCTCCTTCCACACGAGGGCCTCTTTCAGGCCTCACAAGCCCCCTCCAAACACGGCCATGTTGGGCCTGGTGCATGGCGCGACATCACAGCGGCATGACGGAGGCTTCCTGATGTCACAGTGGCATCCGACCCCTGCTGTGTTCTGGGGCCTATAAAAGCCCCTGCACCTGGCCCACCACTCGCTGATCTCCCAGGCCTTCTGGCGAATTACAAGCATGGCTGTCCTTAAGAGGTCCTGGGGCGACAGCTGCCCACGCCTTTGTGGGACCAATGTGAGCTGGGTTACTGAACCCAAGAAGAAGTGGAGGCGGAGGACAGAGAGCGGAGGTGGAGCAGCCATGGCGGACAGTGTGGAGCCCATGGAGGTGGATCCACCTCCAAGCCCTCTGATGTGGCACAATGTCATCGTGCCAGGGCTCCCACCTGCGAGACAACACTACCGTCATCGCAGAACCGCCTGGTCTGCTCCTTATTCCCAGCCTTGCCTCCGCCTCCACAGCTAGGGGGGAGAGGCCATCCATTTACAGGCTTGTCTGCACGATGGCCTCTTCCCCAACTCCCTACCCACTACCCCCTGCCCCCCATTCCCCCCTCTCTTGCAGAGGGGTCGTCTCTTCTGCACGGAGTCCCAAGCAATGGAAAAGAGCGTGCTTGGCTTCCTTTGGGCTGCTGCACCAGGGTGACAGGAGAAGCCCTCCGAAGGCCACGCTGAGCACGAGGTGCCCTGGTCTGAGGACGAGAAGGCTGCCCAAGAGGTGCTTGAAAGCGAAGCCACGCCCTGCATGGTGGTGCACAGAGAAGAGCAGCAGATCCCTCGAAATGGTGACACAGACAGCTGCTCCTCTGAAGAAGCACAGGTCTTCAGGTCTGCCAGGAAGAAGTGCAGCGTAAAGTCCATACAAGATGCTTGGTTACCAGTTCTTCCCGGGACTGGGCAATAAACTCATAGAATAATCCTAATAAAAATAAGAATGAAAGAAAGGAAGAAAGGAAGACATTGCAACAACAACTACAATCAGAATAAACATCAACCAGTGAAAATACTTTCCTCTCTTCTTTGGTGTCATTTTTGCAACTGCCCCTGGGCTCCAGCCCCGTTCTGGTCTCCCCAGTACAGGGAAGATCCTGATGGGTCTTTCAATCATGAAATCACAAAATGGTTGCCATTGGAGTGGACCTTAAAGACTATCCTCTTCCCATGCCCATGCTGTGGACAGGGACAACTCCCTCTACACCATGTTGCCCAAAGCCCCATCCAACCTGCTCTGGAACTTCTGCTCAGGAACCTTCATTGATGATCATGAGCTTTCCAAGAAGACAAATCGGAGCCCTCCGAGTGAATTCCACTGCCTCCCTCAGCACCCTTGAAGGTGTCCCCCTTTTATTCCTTGGGCTTGTGCATGCCCAGCTGCCTTACGCCCTCCCAGACTGTGTATGCACACCACAGACTCTGCTCTTAGGCTTGGAAGTGGGAGCCTTGAGAGCACACCTTAGAGCTGGGAATGGAGGGAAAGCATTCTTCCACAGAAGAATAGGGCCTTGTTAGGGATGAGAAGGTTGGGGTCAACTTGGCATGCAGTGATCATGAGATGATGGAATTCAAGATGGCACTTTTTGGAAGAAGTAAGGCAAAAAGTTGGATTGCAACCTGGAGTTTCTGAGAGCCAAGTTCGACCTTCTCTGGGACCTACTTGGGGGTATCTAGTGGGCTAGATTGCTAGAAGGCAAGGGTGCTTGTGAGAGCTGGGCAACATTTAAACAGCACTTCTTCCAAGCTCAAGATTGATGCATGCCAAAAAGTAGGAAATCGGGGAAGGGGGCAGGAGATCTGCGCGGATAAGCATGGAGCTTATTGACAAGATCAAAAGGAAGAAGATGTATGAAGTGTGGAAAAGGGGCCTGTCCCCTTGGGAGGAGTATAGGAGCGTTGTCATGGCCTGCAGGGATGTGACGAGGAAGGCTAAAGCCTACCTGGAGATGAAGCTGGCAAAGGAGATAAAGGATAATAAGTTGTTGTTGTTTTTTTAAGTATGTAAACTGTAAAAGGAAGACTAGGGATAATGTAGGTCCCCTGCTGAATGAGGGGGGTGTCTTGCTAATGGGGGATGCTGAGAAGGCAGAGATACTGAACGCCTCCTTTGCTTCAGTCTTTGCTTCAGAGACTCCCCCCCCGGGACTCCTGGACCCTGAAGGAAGGAGAAAGAGTCTGGGAAATGGAGATCACCCCTCTGGATTAGGAGGGGGTAGTTCGGGAGTGTCTGAGTGGGATCAATGCACACAAATCCATGGGCCCTGCTGGGATGCAGTTATTTGCAGAACTTCTCTCTGTCATCTTTGACAGTCTTGGAGAACAGGAGAGGTGCCTGAAGACTGGAGTATAGCCAGTGTCCCTCTGGTCTTTAAAAAGGGCAAGAAGGAGGATCTTGGAAACTACAGGCCAGCCAGTCTCACCTCTGTCCCTGGAAAAGTGATGGAACAGCTTGATCTGGATGCCATCTCCAAGGAACTGGAAGAGAAGAATGTTATGAGTAGTCAGCATGGATTCACCAAGGGGAAGTCATGCTCGACCAACCTTGTTGCCTTCTTTGATGGCATCACCAGCTGGGTAGATGGGGGAGAGCAGTGGGTGTCACGTACCTTGACTTTAGCAAGGCTTTTGATACTGTCTCTCATGACATCCTGCTAGTAAAGCTGAGAAAGTGTGAGATAGATGAGTGGACAGAGAGGTGGGTTGAGAACTGGCTGACTGGCTGAGCTCAGAGGGTAGTGATCGGCGGCGCAGAGTCTGGTTAGAGACCTGTGACTAGCGGTGTTCCCCAGGGGTCGGTGCTGGGTCTGGTCTTCTTCAACATCTTCATCAACAACCTTGATGAGGGAATAGTGTCTGCCCTCAGCAAGTATGCCGACAACACAAAGCATGGAGGAGTGGCTGACACGCCAGAAGGCTGTGCTGCCATGCAGAGAGACTTGGACAGGCTGGAGAGCTGGGCAGGAAGAAACCAAATGAGATTTAACAAGAGCAAGTGTAGAGACCTGTACCTGGGAAGTAACAACCAGATGTCTCAGTACAGGCTAGGGGATGACCTGCTGGAGAGGAACTCTGCAGAGAAGGACCTGGAGCTCCTGGTGGGTGGCAGGTTGGCCATAAGCCAGCAGTGTGCCCTGGTGGCCAAGAAGGCCCATGGGATCCTGGCGTGCAATAAAAGGAGAGTAGCCAGCAGGTCAAGGGAGGTGATCCTCCCCATCTACTCTGCCCTGGTCAGACCTCACCTGGAGTACCATGTCCTGTTCTGGGCTCCCCAGTACAAAGAAAGACAGGGATCTCCTGGAAAGAGTCCAGCGGAGGTGGACAAAGATGATACAGAGCCTGGAGCATCTTTCCTATGAGGAAAGGCTGAGACACCTGGGTCTGTTCACCCTTGAGAAAAGAAGACTGAGGGGGGATCTTATCGATCCTTATAAATACCTGAAGTGTGGGAGACAAAGGGATATGTCCAAACTCTTTTCAGTGGTCTGTGGGGACAGGACAAGGGGCAATGGCCACAAAATGGATCACAGGAAGTTCCACACCAACATGCAAAAGTGGTGAGGGTGACGGAGCACTGGAACAGGCTGGCTAGGGAGGCTGTGGAGTCTCCTTCTCCAGAGATATTCAAGGTCGGTCTGGACATCTGCCTGGGCAGCCTGCTCTAGAGAACCTGCTTTGGCAGGGGGGTTGGATGTGATTTTCTCTTGAGATCCCTTCTAACCCCTTCGCTTGGTATCATCATGTTGCAATGGGTACAACAGTTTATTTCAAGAAAAGGTGTGCCTCTTGATTGTCACTTGTAATGCCAGCTATGTTTTTTTGTTTTAATCTAGATGAAACAAAGTAGTTAATACTGTTTTTGGTTTTGCTTCCAGATTCTTAAACTAGCATGCTATGTACTACAACATTTTAATTATTATAAACATTATTTCAATGTTTAACAAAAAAAGGATAGAATAGTCTCTCATCGTTTTGAAATTAAAAGAAAAATGCAAATATCTCCACGTTTTATATGGAAAATCAAAACTTATTCTCTATTTCCTTAAAATATTTTGAAAGTCTGCATTGACTTGACTGTGGTGTGTATATTTGATATCTTAGCCTATGGATTTCACGTGACTCTACACAGAGGCAAACATATCTATATCTCATCCTTTCAGATAAAGCACAAGATTATTTCCATGCAGTGGTGACAGAAATCAATGAGAATGTCAAATTCTTCTGAAACTATAAAAAGAGAAAACCTACAGGTGTATCACCAGTTTTCAAAACCTGTTCTAATAATCTCAGAATTAGTTACAAAGTAGTCCAGTTTGAAATTTTGAAAACTATCTTCTTTAAAGACAGACTTTCCAGAAGTGGTTTTCCAAGTCGGATGTGTGTTCATCCATCTGTAGTAGATTATTTCCTCTTCCTGCATTTCAGCAGAGGGGTGGTGGCAAAGCGGTGACATTGATGCTAATGCAGTAGGTGTGATTCTTTTTTTTTCCTTTTAATTTATTTTGGCAATCTTGCAGGAGGAGGGTAGTAGATCTAAATCAGCTACTGTAGCAGTATGTGCTGAATGCACTTTGATGTATGTTAAGTCTTTTGTATGGTAGTAATCAGGCTGGTAATAAAACGATGAGCATCATGCCCAGCTTTTGATACCTTCCCTTTCCAAAAGGACTGCATTAGGGGTAGCAGACATAGGAAAAGCAAGCAGAAAGTACGCCTGGACTTCGGAACAATGCGAAGGCAGTGGCTTCAGCTATGGGCTGTGAGGCGGGCGGTGTTGCTGGATAGATGATTTGAACCAGTGCCTGCTCGAGTCACAACCAAACACTTCAGCTAATTCATCACAGGACTCTCGAGCACTTCACTTGTGCAAACTTAAAAGGTTAGGGCAGTAAATAGTTTATTGCCACCGAGGCCTGCTGAACATTGATCACCGCTGAATTCCCTCTGTTTAGATATAAGTTCTTTTGAAATATGCTTTGTAGGTTTAGTCTGAGAGCAGGATAATTGCCTTGAGGGCTTAAAATTTGAAAGCAGACACTTCTACAGTCAGAATGCAATAGGCTGCCAAGATGGACTAGTGTGAAACAATACACTGTTATGCTTTTTTCTTCTCGGGATTTGAATGAAGCAATAGCAAGGGCTGCTCTGTGAGGCATGGATGGGTGAAGTCCTGTGTAGCTTGCCCCTTTCGTGCCTATTAATAAAACACTTGCTATAGTTCTATTTTCAACCTCTCTAGGGTTTATGCTGCAATTTTGAGCAGCTGGTGGTTCGCCTTAGCCTAGTGTTGGGGAGTTGCTTAATCAGCATGCAATTATGTTTTTTCTCAGTGCGTGCATTGATATCGGGAGGTTGCAAACATTCCAGAAAGTACTCCTGCTGCGCATATAGCTTTGCACATTTTCAGTAAGGCTTATTTAACGTGTAGGATTTTTACTCTTACTACTGCGAAGGTCTGCGTTTCTAAAAAGCTGTTGGCAGTGTTCAGTCAATGCACGGTGCTGGTTGTGTGCCCAACAAGCTATGTGAACATCAAGGTCTGCCAAAGCATGATCTAATGGCTCCAGGCTTTGGATCCAGATTTACTAATTTTTCTGACTGGCTGGGGGGGTGATAGGTTTGGGAGGGTAGATTACAGTGCTAGTTTAAAAGTACACAACCACCCCAAATGTCTGCTTATGCTTTTTTGATCCTAGGGGATATCACCATAGCATCTGTGATGGTACCACCTATTTGGTGATCACATTCCTCCTCCTTAAAAGGGGAAGTCTCCCTAACTTTGACCCCATCCAACCAACAGCTCCACGTTAAATCGCTGTGTCTTACGGACCTTCTTGACTTTGCTGAATATATGCATGAGCTTAAGGTTTAAAATCAGCTCTGGTTAAGCTGAGGGTGCACATATTTATATCATGTATTTGTTTTTCAGTAAAAGCCCTGCTGATACTGACACATGCGGAGTGGGAGACAAGACGTTTTTGAGGAATTTGAGCCTGTTATCTATCGTTCTGTAGCATATTACATATGAATGTAAACTTTTAAAGAAGACTTACAGTTTGGACAACACACTGAACAGATCTGGAGCTGGTTATCAAAGATCATATCAGCAGTCTTTTGTTCCAAAAATAGATGTTACTTCAGATTGCAAAGAAAGGGAGCAGAGATGTATTTTTATGCATCATAAATAGAATTTTCTAATAAGTTCAGGTAATTGATTTTGTCAAAAAATACTGGAACATCATTAGTGAATTCAGTACTCCAATATAAAATTTATGAATATTGTGATAGCTTTGAAGAAAAATAGTCCTTTAGAATTCAAATCATAATCCTGCAGAAATCACTTCATAAAAATCAAATTCCTGGACTTAGAGTGTTCTGTAAAGTCCAAGACCAAAACAATAAAGTGTGGGAGGGGGAGAAAAAAAATCCAGCGAGCAGTCAATCACTTTCTCTGTAAGTGGCCTTACTCTTTACCAAGAAAACAGTACCTCATACTTGCCAGCTGTGAAATTTTTAGTTCATCTTTACCATGCAGCATGTTACTTTTTTTTCCCTTTTTTTTTTTAGACAGAGCTATGAACAGATGATGGATGAACTGTAGACTCATTGTGTTAGAAATACCTTTTTCATTTTAAAAGCTAAGTCCCTTCTTGACAGGGCAGTCATTCCCTCCTGTAACAATAGAAGAAACATCGTGAAGTCATAGTTCAGCTCCAGTGAAAGACTTCATTCAAAGGTTTGATGAATAGCAGAGGGAAAAGTAAGCAATATAGCATGACAGCTAAAATCTTTTTGTTATCCCCTCTTTCACTGTCTTAAACTGCAAATTTTCCTATATATTTAATGGTAGGTAAGAATTCCCAATGCAGACAGAATTATTTTCAGCTGAGAGGATTTCAAGGATGAACTTGCTGATATTTTTTAAAGAGAGACAAAGATTAATCCGAACTAAAGCTTGTACTGTGTGAGACGTGCATTTCAGAACAACTGTTGCATCTAGTCTTAAAATTTCTTCAATTTCACCACTTCTGGTACAGATCTGAAGAAAATAAATGTTTATAAGACACTTCTGAGATGCAGGGTACCTGTATTTGCTCTACACTGTGCTGCAATGTCTTTACATGAAATTTTGTGAGCATACCAGTTTTTCAAATACTGAGTATCATATAAATAAACTAAATGAGTGGGTGTTTGCATTTAGAATTTTCTAGAAACTTGCAATTTCAAAACAGTGTGAGCAATTGTTAAATGCTGATGAGAACTAATGTCTTGGGATAGTGTTGGAGAAAACATGACTCCTGGGATCAGATTGCTATGTAATTTTGGCATGATATCTAATTAGATCTCATACCTGCATATGATGTTCATAAGTTTGCGTTTTAAGGTGTTGCGCAGTGTTACTGTCTGCTGGCAGATAGTGAATATTATCAGTTCAGTAAAGTGAATCAAGTAGCTATGCATTCTTTCGCCTGAGGAAGAAAATGTTGTTTATTTTGCTGTTCTGTGGAACAAAAATTCCATGTAAATATACTATTAGGCTGACACAGCATTATGCTTTACAAGAGTAGTAGCTGTGTTCTCCATAAATTTGGCAAGAGAAAATAAGCATCTGCATTTCCATACATTGAAGGTGTAAATGGATACCAGTAGCCTGAATTTAATGTATGTTTGCTAAGTCTATTTACCTGGAAAGGAGAACTCTCTGTAGACCATGGCTGGATTAATAGCCAGTGTAGATCAGATATTTAAAACTGATTAATTTTTACTTTTTTATATAACACTTTCTAGCGTTATCCACTTCATTTTGTAAAAGTCTTCCTAAAAAAAGAGTCAGAATAGAACTTCAGTGCTCTCTAATTGTATCTCTTAGAACTACACACAGGAATAAAAGGTGTAATTGTTGTTTGTAGACAGGATTTTCAATTGATATTGCAGATTAGAGGATAGCACAGTTTATCTAAATTTTCTGAGGGTAATAGCCTTTTACAGAATGAGGTTTAATGGAATTTTGTTGCATTTATTAATCCCATGACTGTATTAACTGAGAGTTACTGAGAAGTTTTATTTAAGCATATGTGTGGTTTGCTTTATCAACTTGTATTTGCTTTAATAGATTTTCTTTATCTCTGCTTTTGCCTTTATGTTACAGACAGGAGACGTTACTTTTTATTATTATTATTCACACTGCTAATTAGGAAAAAATGAGAACTCAACAGTTTGAGCTTAAATGGGTTCACTAACATAAACTATCAATCTTCTGTTTTTCATTATCAGAAATCCACCTCTTTCCCTTTCCTTTTTCCCCCACCCAACAGAGGAGCAAAAGAGACAGTTCTCAAGGGTGTGGTTATCATGAGATAATTGCAACCCTGAGGGATTTGAGACACTCGGGTGCATTTCATACCTTGTAGCTGTCCAAGGATGAGATTTTCACACGAAGGCTCCACCCCACTGTATTTTATTTTTTATTGCATAAATCAGTCTATGTGCTTAGGGATCATTTATCATTTCCCTAATACTCACCAGGGTACAAACAGTACTGTTCTAGTTTCATTCAACCCCTTATTTCTCCCTCCTTCTCCTGTTCAAAAAAAAAAAAAAAAAAGTTGGCAGGACTCTAAAATTATATAAAGGCGGTTCTGTATTTAATGCAGAAATCGTACATTACCCTAAAAACCCTTCACCCCTGAGTACTCTTTGTACTTCTGAGAACATGATATACGGCTGAATAGTGCACTTAGCCACCATGACTTCATTTAAATCCTTCAGTTTCTGAGAAAGGGATTACTGCCTAGAACCTAACCAGTATTAAAAATACATCTTTTCAGATACAACTGTAGTTAACATCAGCTTAAATTTGTGTGTGGAGAGAGCGCTCTTGCAACATGAGAGGTGTTAAAATCTATAGGAGTGGAAAGTGAAACACTTGCCGAGGTTTTGTTCTCATGCCAGAACTTTTTAATCTTTTACCAATTACAGAATTCTTCATCAACATTGAATATTTACATTTCTAAGCCTTCTCAGCACAACTTTTTTAGTATATGCTAGTCACATAGGATCGAAAATTAACATTTCCAAATTCCCAAATGACACTTTTGCAATTTCCTCTGCTTCTCTGGCTAACAGACAGCACCAGTATGTTTCTCCCCCTTGTTCTTTGCAGTTCCTGACAGAGCTTCTTGTATCCCAGGTGAGGATGCTCAGAGCCCCAAGGCAGCCTGGGGTCAGCACGCTGGAAATTAGCTAAAACTATTACTGCGGCCGTGAGATGTAATGTTCTTAGCTTATGTCAGGGCTGTGTGGAACCGTGGGTCTCAACTTGCGTTATTTTTTCATCCAGCCGTACTTCACAGCTATTCAGCGTGTCTCCCTCATGGACAATCACCTCCCATAATGACCTGTGCAGCGCGACTCTTGCAGTGCTGCCTACGACTTGTAAAGATTCTCCCTTTCTGAATGCATGTTTGCTGGCAAGTTAGTATTTATGACCCCTGCATTTGTGCTTGGGCTTAATATGGTGTAACGGATCTTGTGGGCTAAACCGGACTGGTTTTTGTTCCTGACTGACAGGTTACAGAAATACAATTTCCTTAGCTTCAGCTGAGTTCCGGTGAATGCTGCTTGCTTGGAAGGACATGCAAAACTGAGTACGCCGTGATATGGAGGCTTGCAGGCATTCAGAGAGAACATGTTTGGAAAGGAAGACGGGTTGAAAAACTCCTGAGATAGATTTACGGGTTTCCTTCCACATGTATCTCCCCGCGAGATAAATGCACCCTGTTGGCATGTGATTATGATCCTGCCACTTCTTGACTGAGAGATCCGTGAGTCATTCAGAAAAGAAAAGCGTGATTGAAAAGTGCTAATTGAAATAAAATATTTGCATACAATAGAGACATGGCAACTGCCTGAGCTGTACATTTTTTAAAAAAATTAAATGCAACCGTACACAGTTTTATAGACTTCACCTGATTTGTGAAATTTGATGTTCCCACTAACAGTGTCCAGTGGTTCATTCACTGCATTTGGCAACTTGGTCTTGTTGTCCACATCGCCTTTCCAACATACGCCTCATCCCGAGGCTGCAAAATTCACTTAGAAAAAGCTCCACCAGTTTTTAATGTCAGGCGAGTCCTTCTGAAAGTGTGTATTTACTGACACATTGAATATCATGCTCTAATATAGAAGGAATACTGTTTTGTATGTGTTAATAAGGTCTTGTTTCACTTCTAGCACTGCAAGGGACAAAAAAATCTCAATGCGCTCTCAGGGCACAGTCAAGTGGATGAAGGTAGTATAGTATTTGTTGATGTGGGCAAGAGGGGGAAAATCCCAAACTTGATTTATGAAATTAGTTGACTGCCACATCCCTATTTCCTGAATGGTTTACTCCTATGTTCAAGAGAAGAGCAGCTGCTGTTCCTATTCCTTTTCTCAGTGTCAGCTCCAAAAAGGTGAAAAACAAGGCTGACGTTAGTGTGGTGGGTTACAATACACAAATCAATTGCAGTGGTTTATTGCCACTTGCTTTTCAATAAACCAATTGCTTTGGTTTATTAACACCATGCCTCATGAGTGTCAAAGTTGCCTCTTAAAGTCAATACTTCCACATTATTTTCTAAGAATTGTAATGGACAGGCTTTCATAGTCAATAATAAACATAAAAATTAAAGACAAAAGAGGTGCCAGCAGAAAATCTGTCAGATTGTGATTTGCTTCCCGAGAGAAGCATTCTGCTTATTCAGGAAAGGGAAGAATAATTTTAAAAGTTTAACCAGTGATTCTCATCCCTTAAAGCTCTCTGCCCCTTAGCCTTCTCCCCACAACCCCCACATACCTGTCAAGACACATGTTTTTTTCTGACTCATCCCACGAGTTTCTAGCTAGCCACCCACATCCTTTTGAAGCAGATGGGTTGATTAAGTAGAACTTTTTATGAAGGGATCGACTTTGAATTCAGAGGGCTCGCTTTCACATAGAAAGCAGCAGTCTTCTACCTGAAAGGATGTGACTGGAGAAGCAAGGCTTATGGTGTTTAAGTGTAAACGCTAAAATCTGAATGCTTGCAGTGGTAACAAAAGAAGCGTGTTCCTCTCCTGTAGCTTCCTAAACAGGATGAAGAATTAATCACAGTCCACTTTGAGGTATGTAATTACTGCTATCCACACCTTGCCTGAAAAGGAAAGTTAAAATTAGGTGTTACTACAATGAGTTTACTGAAAGATGTTTCTACAGGTTTATTACATCATTTTCAACAAAGCCATCATCAGCTACTGTATTCATGGATGCTATTAATACTCAGGTTTTAAAATTAATCATATGTAGTGCCTGTACATGCATTACAGGTGAGGGTGTCAGTGCTTATGTACTAGAGTTCACTGGTTTTAGCATTTCAAGGTGAGGTGTCTTTTTTCTGGTTCACTGGTTTTACTTTAAATTTAAAAGACTTCAGTGGGCTTTTTTTCAGAGTAAGTATAAATATCAGCCTGTTGTACTTATTTTTAAAATGTTTTTAAATGTCAGCTGTTTTCAAAAACAAGTAAAGGAATGCTGATGATTTTATGAAAAAAAAAAAATACTGATTTTGAACCATTGTCCTTCTCTGAGTAAAATTTGGAACAAGATTTTGGAGTAACATTTGGCAGAAGGTGACCATTGGAAGAAAAGATGATGACTTGCCCTGTTCCAAAAAAAAAATTAAACAAACAAAAAGAAAACTTACTTTTTTGATTTGCTGTTAAGTGTTTATGCATCTGCCATCATTTCTGCTGCAGTACTGGAGCGGAAACTGAAGATGGCAACTGTGGGAGCGTGCCTTTTGTCAGTACATCCAGATTTGCCCCATGCAATTAGCCATCACAATTTAATTCCTCATGCACACAGTTAAAATGAATGAAAGTCTCAAATTACACAGAAGTCTGTGGTATGCTGATAATGTTCTAGCTAAAGAGGATTTGTTTTTTGTTTTTGTTTTTTTTTTTTTTTTTGGCAAAATAGAAAATAGACTTACGTCCACAGGGGTGTAACGTTGTGAAGAGTAAGCGATTGTCAGCAGTGAGTGGACTAGGAATAAGTTTAAAGTAATGGCACTTATCTTTTTTTAGATGTGTTTTTATAGTTCTTTTTCTCCAAGGGTGGTATCTTTGTGAAGAACTTGAATACTTTAAGAAAAAACTGAGTGCATGAGCGGAGGCACGTTGTGTGCCTGCTGAGGTGTCTCTGCCGCCCTGATGCAAGCATTGGACTCGGAGCTCTCAACCCTCCCAGGTACTTCAGGGCAGAGGATGTTCCTTAGGTAGCTCTGCCCAAGACAAAAAGTTACCATTTTTTTCTCTGCATGCGTGCATAT
The DNA here is from genome assembly GCF_011077185.1 of Oxyura jamaicensis. Lineage (NCBI taxonomy): Eukaryota > Metazoa > Chordata > Aves > Anseriformes > Anatidae > Oxyura > Oxyura jamaicensis. Next base: position 80,327,066 of record NC_048894.1, read on the forward strand.
GCTTGCTTATTTCCTCAAGATTTCATGTTCTCATTTGTCTCCCTGAAGTCCTACCTGTTTGGAAAGCTCAGCCACAAGCAGAGCACCACTAGGCAACAAGCTGCAACGTGTGGTCAGGACGGAGGTACCTGTCTGCTTCTAGACTGTGACGAATTAAGTGATTTGATTTTTAGAATAGCTGACAGAAAAAGAGAGCTAAGATAAGTTGCTTTTATCTTGCACTTGCCATGGTTTAAGAGTGTTCCCCAGGCAGTGTTACCTCAGTGCCACAGTAACTTGTGTTTAGAAGGAACCAAGCATCATTTTGTAAAAATGTTTTCAATTTTCTAGTAAATTTAAGTTTGTACTTTACTGAATTTGAAAAAATCGAAGAACAATTTTACAAAGGTTCTAAATTTGTTCACCACATTTTATTTCCATGTTAGATACCCTTACAAGAAAGAAAGGTATCTATCCAAATCATATACGAAATATGATTTTAAGTTTATTTTGTCATGGAGGGAGAAACATTTTTGACACTTTGGGTGTACCCGAGAAGCAATTGTTTGAACTGTTTTTAAGCTTCCTAAAACAATGTTACTTGGCATGAGGAATTGCAGACTAGGAAATCAATTTCTTAAGTGATAAGTAATAAAGGTGGAAAAGGTAGAATTTTTCTTTGGTTGAAAGGCAAGAATTCTGGCAGCATCCGTAAACGTGTGAGATTTTACCTGATGCATCAGTAGGAGTTAAAAGAGTTTCAGGCAATGAAATTTGCAAATTATTTGGGGTAATTCTAGCTTCTAGGCAATATGGGAGTTTTATCAACATTTAATAGGGCCCATTATATTAGCTCATGTTTTGCAGTCGTGTAGGATAGGAAGAAAAAAAGAGTTGAGATTGTTGTTAACAAAGCTGTACCATATTAGATTACTGCTTTAATTCAATATCTGTCTTGCCACCCACTGAAAGTCTATGAAAATCATACAGAAGATAAGTTAAGTTTATAAAGTTTGTTTTTTATTGTGTTGTTGTTGTTGTTGTTGTTTTTGCATGTGGTGATGTTTTTTATCACTACTGTGCACAACATTATGTATTTTGAAAACATCAAGGAAGTGAGGATGGAAGTTTTTTTTTTAAAAGATCAGAATTAAAATATATGTATTTTAATAATAGTATAACCTACTTATCGCGTTAGAATTTTAAAATAATCTGTATGTTTTACATTCATTTCTTTATATGCGGAAGTGAATAAAAAATAGTGATATTTCTTCCAAAATGACTGCGTTCCCTGCACGCATTTTATTCATAGCTCTCAATTCCCTTGGTACATATAAAGCAAAATGAATTGGCTATCTTTTTACATCTCCCTTTGAATGTTCTCTAGTAACTCTGCAAGTTGCCCCTTTTTGTCTTTCTACTAAATAGCATTTAAAGCTTCTGGCACAGCTGGACTTCAGTATGTAAGAAAGCTTTTAGGGTATTATAATGTCACTAGCCATTGAAGTTGCAAAATTTCAAACATCCAAACCCATCCCGACTTTGCTGCATGCTCCTTGTGCTTAAAAACTTGGGTAAACATGTATATTGTTGAAAGTATCCCTGAAAAAAACGGTGCTGAAAAGAAAGAAAGAATCGATGCTTCTTTTTAAAAGCTTCTTTTCTAATCTCTGTAATTTGAAACTAAAGACTTTGAACAGTGGGTTGGAGATTGTTCTGCAAGATAAATTCCTTGCATCACATAACCCTGACAACTCCCCAGTTCCATCAAATTAATAACAAATGGATGGGAAGATAAGCAAAACTAATGGTGAGGTTACATTTTTGTGACAAAGGTTTATGGCCATACTGAATCTCATGTTCTGCAATATCCCTCCTCCTTCTCCTCCTCCACGTTGGTGTTGGATTTTTTTTATTATTATCAGATCTGAGCATTCCTGTATCTGAAGTCTTCTGTGGAAAAGATGAATAGCAGGTTGGACTGTGTGACTCCTAAAAGTTTCTGTGAACAGCTCTCTGCACCCCCAGTAGAAATGGCTGATTTTGTACAAGACCAGGCCTCGTCCTTGCACATTGTGCATCCGGTTTTACTCATTTGGTGCTATGTATCTGAACATTGAAACACGCTGATGTAACACAATCTCCCTGTTTTGTTAAAATTGTAGAATCATTTATATAGGAGCAACTTCTGAATGTCATGGGGACCAAGTCTTTCCATAAAGCAGAGCAAGCTTTTACAGCATGTGGCTTAGGGCCATGTCTGGTTGAGTTTTGAGCATCTCCAAGGGTGGAGATGCCACAGCCTCTCTGGACATCCAGTTTCAATGTTAGACTACTCATACTGTGAATGTTTTTTTCCAAATATCTATTTTGTTTGTGTGTTACAACTTCTGTTCGTTGCCTTTTGACCTCTCTCTGGGCAAATCTCTTTTAATCCAGTCTGTTAAATTTTCTTAATGCAGTAAATTAGCCTATCAAAGAGTAGAAGAATAAACAATTTACAAATTACATCTATTCAGAGATCTGTTCCAAAACACACCCTTCAGTCCATAGTCAGTGGCCAAAACAACTATGTTCTGTAGGAGACCTTGTTTTATTATAATAGACCTCAGAGGGAATGGATAATTCTAGTTAAGGACTGTAGGACTGAAATCTGAAAATAATAGGCAACTGGTGGTTCTTCAATACCTCTGCAGTGGTCAGGCAGCTATTGGTAGGCTGCTTGAAAGACAAGGGTGAACGTGGTGACCTCGTGAGCTGGATTTACAACTGCACCTCCAGATTGCCAGGGAACGCTGAGGAGCCACGTATTATAGAAGCTGAAAAATGAATCCAGCTATCAACTTGTATACTGGTTCAATAAATAAAATTTTAACTACTCAGGGAGTGTTTCTCCTTGCTTTTTCTCTGCTTTGGGTTGAATATTTTCTATTTCTTTCCCCAGCAGAAAGTAGTAGTTTTTAAGAGGGGAGGGAAAAATGAAACATTTTATAATAATGCCAGGCTGCTTCTCTTTAGAGATTATTTCAGAGTTTGCATCAAGAACATGAAATTAATTAGGAGGGAAGTTCTAAGGAGAACTTTCCCAAGTCAAACCATCAGAAGCTGCCATATGGACGTGTGTTGTGGAGCATGTTAGGAGCCTTTTGTTAAAATCCTTGAGGATTTCAGCTGCACAGGGAAAGCTGCTGCCCCTTTGGGAAGAGTGTGCTGCAGGGTATTTCAACTGCAAGGTAGCTGGGGGCTTCAGGCAGTCTCATTGCATTTTGTGGGGGCAATAGCAGTATAGCTCAGCTGTGCATTGAACTTTTTAGTGCTTATGGAGCTGGAAGGTGATTGCTGCTTTTGGGTCCTACAGTGCCTGACCCTTTGGGACGTAATGAAAGATGATACATGCTTTTGCTGCTGTTATCCTGAGTGATTTTTTTTTCAGACTTAGAAGCACACTGGTGCTGTGAGGTTTCTGCTTCCTCCCACACTTTTATCCCCATACTTTTCCATATCAGTTGATCTCCGTATCCTTGGAGCAATGAATGGTGGTGAGCCATGGATGACCTGGACTCCTCGTCTGTGCCTTTTTGTGGGTGCAAAAGCACGTGTGTGTTTGGTGCAACAAACAAGTTTACATTCAAGCTCCTCTTTTTTTTTCATGTGATCAAAACTACTTGAGGGTTAGGTGATGAAGACTGAACTGATTCCTGAGGGCAGAGTCTGTTTGACAGCTTATTGAACACGAAGACCATGATTTAAGGTCACTAAGCAGTGAATAGCTTAGTTTTTCACCTTGGTTTGGGTCTTCTCATTTAGGAGTGAAAGTGAAATACTATCCCACTGATGTAAAAAACAAACCTCTAGCCAGTTCAATAAGTCTTTCTGGTCATGCAGCCTGCGGTCCAGAGTATGATACAGCTGCAGTAGAACTGAACCAATGCACTGGGAATGGCAGAGAAGCTGGTCTTCTGTCAGTACCACTGGTTATTCCTTTATCTTGCCAGTAACTGGAAAATTAGAGTTTGCCAGATCCAAAGTTTTATTAAAACTAATGCACACACACAAAGTATGAGAATCCCTGTTTTCTTGGAGTATATGAACTGTTTAATGCTGGTAACTCTTGTTCTTTCTTCACTCATTTGCTGCAACAATATTGTGAATAGCTTGGGCTAGCATGAATTTTAGGAAGAAACATTGATTTCTGCGTGCATTTGTAAAACTTATTCCTTGCTAATTCTTTGCTTATAGTCATCGCTCTAATTTTATGCAGATCACTTCATTATTTCTGTTTTATTAATAAGAGAATGGGGAAGGAGATAGGAAAGAAGATATATCTACAAAAACATTCATTTTATCAAAGTTTTCAGTCATTCTTCAGTCCATGTCCATTTTGCTAAGAAGTTGAATAGGGCTTTAAAATATCAAGGATGTAACCCAACAATAAGCAAAGCAGAGCTACTGAATTGGCCCTTTTTCTGCAGAACAACAAAAAAAAAATAGAGTAATTTGTGGGATTTTGGTATCTTTCAACTACTACTTTTATTGAGTGAGAGGGCAATGAGTTAAGCACTCATTCTGAGTTAAGGGGTTGGAGGCAAGAGGAATTGTCGTGTTCTCCTAGAGAAGGTTACCTAATGGTTACCTAATGTTGTTGTAGGTGTATAGGCTGATCCCCATCCTCGTTGACACCCTCCACTTCTCCCCAAATTCTTTAGATTTCCTAAAATCCCTAGGACTTTTTCTGTGGTATTAGGACTTTACAGGAATGCTTGGCCCATACTCTGTGTTAGATTTAGCAACTGGAATGTTATGCTTTAAATGCCTGTTCCTAGGGGTTGAGCAGTTTGTTTACTGAGATGATATAAGTGATCCCAGTGGTTTTTATTGGCAGTGGAAGGCGTACTGAATATTCAAAGCAAACAGAATTGATTTTAAAGAATACAAAAAGTAACTGCTGTGAAACTTGTAAGGCCTGAACATTTCTGAGCGTTTTTTCTTCTTTGTGATTTGCTTTACAGGTGTAAACCTTTCTCTGTGTTCAAAGATACCTGATATATATCTTCTACTCTGATAAATCTAAAGAAAACCACTGTACGTTTTTTCAAGAGAGCAAAGATGCTTCATCTAATGTTATATTTAGGTTAGCCACCTTGCTTTTACAGTGAAAGAATAACAATTTACATTTATATTATCCTATTTCCTCCTGGGGCTTCTCATAAGCTTCCCTCTTATAATACAGGCCTTCTAGAAATCCCATTTTCTCAAGCTGAGAAGGTAGTAGGGAGATGAAATTTCAAATTGTTATTTATATTCCTTAGGTAGAACGTTAGAGCGTATTCTGCTAGTGGACACTTTTTTTGTAGAAAGAAAATAGGTAGTGTGATTGTAGCCCATCCTTTGGATTGTTTTAAATGACAAAAAAGATGAAGTATCTCAAAGCCGAACCTATGTGCATGCTAAATTAATATTTATTTTCATAGCGTCACCATTGTTGACAATGCATTGGTCAGAAGCAAGTACTATAAAGTCTGCAGGCTTGCATATAGTACTCATAGACATGATAGGAATGTGTTCGTGTGGATGGTAAGCCCCATATGTTTTCATTTAGATAGTTTTCAGTAAGCTTCTAAATCTTGTTAAAGACCTTGCTAAGCTTAGTTTTGAATGATCATATTTAAAACATTGCTCTATTAAATGCAAATCTCGTGTAGGGATCGAATCTGGCAATCATAAAGAAATGAATGTGGAAAGAAAGGTGTTCAAATTCAAAATATATTCAAAACTCATTGTCCTTCTTGAAGCTGTGGGATTGAAGAAACACAGAGTGGTATGCAGTGTATTCGTATTGTGTCCTGTGATTCCAGAAGCATTTTAACTAATGAGTCTATCCTTTTCTCAAAAATTTTATCATCCTACAGGTAAGCCTTGCTGTAGAAATTCAGACTTGCCTAAGAATGTATTTAAATTGTACAGTGATTAAGGATTAGTCTCGCAGTAAAACCCATACAAAGTGAAGATACTCAGTGTATAAAACTCCTGATTAATTTTTAATATTCTGAGCCAATTTTGCAGGGGGTTCAGAACCTGAAAACCTGCAATGAAGTACTTTTAACCAAAAATTTAAGTGTCTCCATTTTGTTCTGTTCACCTCTAATGATAGTGTTATCACTGTTTATTGAATGGAATGACTGTTTAGTGAATGGAGTAAGGCGAGGCACGTCCTAAGTGTATGTATTCACAGCACCTCCACAGATCAGTTATGACAGCTCCAAAAGCACCGTGTCCTCATTGTACATGGGAAGGCACTTCCACTTGACTCCAATGTTCCAAGTACACAGTTTCTGTTTTGTTGGTATGCCACTGTCCCTTTGTTACAAAGTCTGTCCAAAGAGGGCAAATGAGTATTGGGTACATGCCTTCTTTTTGAGAAAACTTTCAGTTTGGAAGTTTCTTACTGGCAAAGAAGCTTTGTTTCCCTACTCCAGGCATTACAGAAGCTCATGGAGTTGTCCTCAAAGTTGTTAGGTACACTGCTTTCTTTATGCAGTTGACAGTAACTGTTAGTTTGGGATTTCGGAGGCTAGGATGGAGCATCTCTCTTAAGGAGGTAAGTTGAAAAACTGTGTATATGGTTTCTCCAAAGCATGATCAAGAACATCTCTTTTAGGCTTTCTGCTAATTTGCCACTGTCTTCAGTGGTGTACATAGAGACAAGCTTCCTATGTCAGGCCTTTCAGATAGTTGTCACTACTCTGTTAGTATTACCTAAACTCTTCTCCACTGGACAAATGTTTAACCTTTCAGAAAGTAAGGCTTGATTTTTAACCTTTATGCACCTGCCCTTATGAACTGTCATTTCCATGAAGTTTTTACTCTTAGATAAATCTCACTGAACTAAGTGCACAAGCAAAGAATCTGACTCTACAGTTGCTTTCTGTAAGACAGCCCCTGTCCTTTTGTATCTTGTACACTTTTGCACATTTCTCTTAATGAGGTCCCTGCACATTTTATTTTATAACTTCAATCTTCCTGCTGGTCTTGCACAACATAACACGTTCAGAAAGAGAAATAATGGGGTAATAGATAACTTAGCACTTTTTCATGATCTGCCCTGCTTCATTTGTTACTATTTAGTTGATCTGGTGTTTTATAAATCTTTTACATTCTTAACTTTGGATTACAATCAAATTAAAACCCAGTGTGAAGTTACACTGCACAAAATGTCTTAACAGTCCCGTGTTTTTGGAGCTGGAGCTTTTAGTGGATAAAACCATTTTTCATTTTCTTGAATGCCATTCTAGTCTAACCTGTACTCCAAAATGAAATGAGTTTAGCGGTCTGAGTCCTGTCCCTGGTGAACAATAGTCCACATTACAAAAACACCAAACCCACACAAAGCTGTCGGTTTCTGCTCGGGAACACTCAGACCCAGCCAGTGTGAAGGCAGAATTACCTCACACCCTAGGGAGTGATTTTTCTAGGTGAAGATTGAGGTCATTCTTAAGGCAATAGGGAAAAGCGGATCTTGTGAAACTGGTCTCTGCAGCAGCCAGCGAGGGCAACCCCTGGTATTGCTACTACAGGCTCTTTGTCCCCCTCGGTGAAGAGGCTTTTTAATGTGGGATCTCTCATTTAAGACCACCTGAGATGTACGTGTACCATTTACTCATGTAGTAGAATAAGCAAACAAAGCTTGCATTTCAAGGAGATGTTTTTAGCAGGTTGTTTTGGGGGAAGAATATGTTAATATAAGTAAATTCCTGGTTCTCCTACAATTAGTGTTTTGCCTTTTCTTAGAGGGCTGCCACTGTAAATATGTGAAGGTGCTAGGCTAGCCATGTGGTGAATATGCTAATGTTGTTCATTAGTGCATGACTGACTGTATGACCCATTCATTAGGATGTTTTCAGAAGAGTTACTCTAACTGCGAAGCTGAGAGGCCTTAATTGACTGTCATCTTTGTGGTGAACGAATTAAAACTAAACAAAACAAAAATGCTCAGCACTTCTTTAGTAGATCAGTGCTTAGTTTTAGCTGTGTCATACTAGGTTAACATAGAAAGTATCAGGTTTCATTTTTTTTCTTTTAGTTAAAAAAAGAGAGTTAAATTTGTTTTCATACCAATTGCTATTTCAGATCAAAACTACATGAGAACATTTTTATTTTGGAGAACAGTAATACAATTTAGATTATTTCATACTTGTATTAAAATAACCATAAGTGTAAATGAAAAATAATTTCATTATTTCGATTTCATCTGCTGTGTAAATAAGCCTCAAACCTCTAGTGATTACTGAGCAGAGAAAGCAGCTTAAGAGGAGAAGTGAATACTGGGCTATCTGTCTGAATCTGCAGAGAGCCTGAAAAAATACCTGGCAAGTGTAAAGTTTCCCATTGATTTCCCTGTGATAGCTCAGCTTGTCTGTTGAGAGTCACTTACCTTCTTCTCCATCCGGAGCTGCCCTTTCACTGAACAATAAAGAAGGGGGCATGGTAGGTTTGTGCTCTGCTTTTGGTAGTGTCTTGCTAACCTCTGGACTAGATGATATAACATTGGCTATAACATTGCCATTACTGTAGAGCTTGTTCCATGAAAGTCAATCATTCATCAGCCGGAGAGGTACACGTAAAGTAATTCTTCCTTTCAACAGGGCCAAGATCGCTCTAAATGTCCATTCCCTTTTTTTTTTTTTTTTTGATGGTGGTATAAACAAGTTTGTTTGTTTGTTTGTTTTTTAATGTTCGTGCTATCTTACATACTTTTGGCCAATTTTAACCAATTTCAAGTATGTCAGAGATATTAAGCCCAAGTGAATATTGTGCAAATTGGCAGCTGTGGAAATGACAGAGCACCTGATAACGTTCCCACTGTAGGGGAGGCTTACCCATTACTTCACATGGGAAAATGATCCTGAGAGAAAGATCAGGGAACACCAGTCTTTTGATTCTGCTATTTATGGAGCTACTTGTTTATTCTTAGAAATCCTTTGAGGGTACTTCTGTAAACTGAGCATCTACTCTGTACAAAAGTGTCTAGATGGTTTGTGACAAGTGATGTATTGCTTTGTTTGGTTGTACATGATCACTGCATGTTCTGGTTCTCCTAGTATAATTGGTGTTTTTTTTCTTTCTCTCCCCCAAGATTTCCTTTGACCTAGCAGAATATACTGCTGACGTTGATGGAGTTGGCACTTTACGGCTCCTGGATGCTATTAAGACCTGTGGCCTTATCAACTCTGTGAAGTTCTACCAAGCCTCCACTAGTGAACTTTTTGGAAAAGTGCAAGAAATCCCGCAGAAGGAGACCACCCCTTTTTACCCAAGATCGCCTTATGGTAAGAGCTCGCGGATGCGTGTGTCAGTAGTGTCTGTCTGTTCTCCCTTCTCATGTCTCAGGGCTGAAGTCATTTGGGTGTGAGATTAGAATGACGATAGAGCTAAAGTGACTAGACATGTTGAGAGGCATACCTTTATGAATTACTATATAAAAAGTATTTGCTGCCATTGCCTGGGGGTTGGAAATTACCATCTCACTTCACAAGACTCTGTTCATTCAGATCAGAAGTTGAGAGCTCTTGTACGGAGGAGGGGGAAGGGTGGCTCTTCCCTCACAAAGGATTGTAAGATACCGCCGAAGTGATAAGGTTTCATGTTTTTTTGTTGCCTAAATGAAAAACTCCCAAGAGCTCGTTTCTTCCGTCATGAACTTGCATTAAATTTGAAACACATATTAAAGCAATGCGCATGGAAGACTTTGGTGATAAAGTTTCAAATCAATTTGAGTGTTAAGGCACCAGATTTTCACTTTTATTTCTCTGAAGTCATTTCTTTTATTAGCAGAGGTCACCACAGTGGTGTATTTCACACGCTCTGGCTGTGTTAATTATATTGTAAAAGAAAAAGTGCTATGCTTGAGTGTGCATAAGAAAACAAGTGAGAGAGTGCCCTAACACTTCCTGGCTGGTTCTGGGGCTGTGCAGAAAAGGAGTATTTTCCCCTTCAGCTGCTCTTTATTGGGCTGCATATTCTTTCCATATGAAATGCGACACATCTAGGGAATTAATCGAATTCTAGCACGCTCCGTTGTTGAAACATGGCCTTCACCCTGCATGTAAGAGAGATGCGTATATCTGTCTGTGTCTGCCTGTATATGTGTCTGAACTGTGCACAAGTGGAGCAGATGTATGTAACATCTTAAATTATTTTTGTAGGGGCAGCAAAACTGTATGCCTACTGGATCGTGGTGAACTTCCGAGAGGCCTACAATCTCTTTGCTGTGAATGGCATTCTCTTCAATCATGAAAGTCCCAGGAGAGGTTAGAAAATCCATGTAAAACTGTTCCTGTATTTGCATGCATCTGACAGGAAAAATGAAACAATGCATCCACAGGTTTCATTTTAACTTGCCAAAATGCTGTGGTGAGGGTGTTTGACTTGAGGTAGCCAGCACAGTGTGTTTAATGTAGCACTTGTGGCAGTCTCAGAGTCTGCAGTTTAACAGTTTTCACCTTCAAGCACCATATTCCATTTTGTAGCCCTCTGGCTCTGAAGGGAAGCTGGGGTATCTGATTTAGTATATCAGAGCTCTCCAGAGTATTTAGGTGGGCAACTGCATAACAGATGCAATTTCAAGTGTGACTTGTACTCTTGTATATAAACACGAAATTAAGGAGCATAAATAGTTGACCCTCTAAGTTCATTAGAATAATGAGTACAGCCCGGCATATTTTGGAAACTTCTGGATTATTACCTCTACCTTGTGACAAGACTGCTTTCAACACGTGGCTTTAAGATGCCTTTCTGTTTAATCCTTAAGAGCAACACATTTTAAACTCCACTTTATCATCCTTTTTCCTCTTGCAGTAGTTTATGAACAATTAATACCTGTACTTATTTGCAAAAAAGTCCACAGTTGATTAAAAGTCTCTTATACAATGACAGCTTTCCTCTGCCCTTAAAATACTGTGACTTAAAAAACACTCTAAGATTAAACTTTAAGTTAACACACACAACTGGATTCTCAGTGCAGAAGCCTTTTATTATGGTCTGTTTTTAAATGAAAAATAAATTCAAATTTTACAGGAATGTAATTATGAAAATTATAGGCTAGCACAAAATATAATAATTTTACTCATACTTACAAATATAAAATAGACCATAATAGCAACTGTTTGGGGGAAAAAAAGGAAAAAAGAGTCAATGTCAATAGGATTTAAGTAGAGATTTGAGTCTTTGGGAGTCACAGTTGTAAAACCTTATAGTACACTGGGTAGACAGCATTTACAGTAAGTGATGCATCAAATCTTCAGTGGCAAAAGTTGGTGCAGCACTTCTTGCCAGAGCAGATGTCAGTATGAGTTTAAAATTAAAAGAGAATCAAATTTGCTAAATTTTTTCATTGAGAAACCCTAATACTTTGCTTTCTTTTAAACAGTTCCCTGCAGTATATTCGTGGTGCACCATAGAAACGGATGTCCAAATTGCTGAGTTATAACGATGCAATAAAAACCACCTGAACAACATAAAAAATGGGGGGAAATGCAATGGCAAATACTAATCTGGCATGATTTCTTGTAATATTAAAGAGCTATAGGATGAGATGGAAATTACAAGAACATGTATGATCTATGTCATTTTGAAGGAGAGAAACCTTCAGAGCTCATTGCTGTTTTGATCTCTCTAACATTTGTTCCAGCTTTGATACTGCTGCAATGGAGTTTCCAATCCAAAATTTCATTTCAACACATGTAATATCCCTGTGGAAAACTTGAGTTTTGAACTCTCAGACTGTACTTTCAGTTGTTTGTACGTGCTGGGGAAATTTTAAGCCCAATCTGCCATCTTGCCTTAGAAATAGTTTCAGCTGATACCATTAGCCTTAACAGGAGCACAAGCAGTGAAAGCAACTTGTAGCTACAGCCTGCTGCCATTTGCTTAGTGTTTTTATGTGAGAATGTCTGAAAATTATAAGGAGAAGAAACTGGAAGCAAAGTAGTTTTGAGGTTGTTTCTTAACAGCCATTCAGTGAATCTGAGTTGAAAAGACAACTGTAAAGAGCTTGCTTTGTCTTCCCTTCATATTATGTTCAAGTATTATACTGCTGGGGCAGCACATGAGCCTAGTAAAGATGAGAACTGTCTAATCAAAGAATTGCTTCCTTGAGACTGGAATGTAGCAATATACATAATTGGCAGATCGATTAATTTTATTTTTCCTTAATATCACATCTCAGTTAGTCTGCAACATAATTGATAGGAACACCGAATGCACAAAACTTACCTGAAAGCAAACTGCTTCATCAATTCACATTTTAATTATGTTGGTTCCATCTTTAACTTAACAAGTTAAGTGAAAGAGATTGGGAGCAGGTGGGAAGATGTGAAAGATGATTATTTTTTTTCCAGAAATACTCTTCATTTTTGCATTCTAGCTTAAGAAAATTCAGTCATTACCTTTGGATAAATGCCTCTACCTAGCAAGATAATTAAATATTTCTCTTGTTAGGCTTGTATAAGTTGCTGCATATGAACCTAAACAGGAAAACAAAACTCTTCTTACATCATCTTTGAGCCATCAGTTAGTTCAAGGGAAATACACAAATAGTATCTTTTATTTTCGTATCATGGTTTATCACTGCACCTGCATAATTCTTCACTGGTATGTTTCCCTTCAAATAACATGTAAAAGGTTTGAAAAATACAAGCATAACTACAACATGTAAACCTGGTGCAATGCAATGGGAAACTTGGAAAAAATAAAAATAAAAAGGTAGAACTGTTGGAATACAGATTTTTTTTATGCCTTAGAGATTTATAGGGGAAACACTTCTGTTGAACCCATATTCTTCTAAGCACAGTATAGGAAAAATCAAACAACACATCTTACTACAGAATAATGATCCTTCTCTTTATCTTTCCCAATTTTAATTTGGAAAGGATGTCCAGTAGTTAAGCTCATGTGTCATGTATAATATAGGCAAGTCTGTGCAGAGTTCATAAGGGTAGAGAGTGCTTAAGTCTACTATAAGAGGTTTCTTATTTTTGAAATTATGAAGACTTGAGAGAAGTGCTGGCCTTGAGAAGCTTGTTTGATTTTCAGCTTTTATCTTGCTCTTATACTGTACAAGAATACAGTATCAGGAGTAGCTCTTAAGATGAGACACTGTACTGCAAATCTACACACTTAAGCTCATTGTGAGGGCTTGCCTTTAAGGCTGGTGTTTCTTGTTCTGATATCCCCCATGACTTAAAAAAATAAATAAATCACCAGCGATAAATTCCAGGTAGCTTGAACCTGCTACCTGAGCCTTGCATCTTAAATTGGGAATAGTACACCATTATCAAATGGCAGAAATACTTGGATCCATGCTCAAGAGATGCATACGTATGTAACAACAGGGGATTTTATCTAAAACCTCATATGGAGTAGAATAAGTGGCAATGTAATACTTCCCTTTCAAATTTTCTACTTAAGAAATGAGGGGTAGTAGGTATATCAGTCACTTCTTTTTTACTAGTACCTGTTTTTCAGCTCATGTAAATCAACATTGCTTCACTGAAGTGAACAGGGTCGTGTTGATTTGTTCTGGCTGAGTATAGTATTTCAGGTGATGGTCTGGTAATGTCAGATGAGCATAATCTGCCTACCTTGGGGAGAAGACCAATACTGACAATGCACTTTGCTAAAGCCAGTTTCTTGGTTGCTGTTTTCACTTTTTACCTGCGTATATCTGAATTGTTTCCTGATTTATGGCCATGCCAAGGGATAAAGGGATTTTGCATTTCTGAAGTTTATTTATTGTCTGAACATTATCTGAAAAGCAAAATGCTCTCTACAGTGTTAGTATGCTACAAGATGGCCTCTGTTTCCAAAATCAAGCATACAAAATAAACCCTAAAAAGGTCTTCCCAGAAAAATGAGGGAGGTGTACATTAGGATAGAGCTGAACTATGCCTTTGTGGTTCTCTTATGCAGCCAGATGTCGTAACCTTCTGTTACAGGGTGTTTTTTTCTATCGTGCTTCAGAGAGCCAGCTCCAAAGTCATGACCTGCCAGGCTCCAGTGGGTGATCTTGTACAGAAAGCTTGTACACATAGTGTCAGAAAGCTGGACACACGATATTGTAGGGGTTTTGTTTGTTTTTTCAACAAAATTATGGAATACCAAATGGGGAAGCTGGTGCCCAGCAAGTTTCTATTGGTGGCTGAACGTGGCTCCCAGTATTACCAGTGTGGAAATATCTGCCCTGTAGCAATATTGGAAAGGTATTTCGGTTCAGTGAGATGACGGCTTTGACAGTGGAAGAGTGAGGCAATTAGCAAGTCTAGTTTTCAGGAAAGCTGGGGCTTGATCCAAGCCTTTTTTACACCATTGGAAAGGTTCCTGTTCTTTTGTTGGACTCTGGATCTCACTAATACCTTTTTTTTTTTTTTCTGAGTAAGAAAGCAAACTACTTGTTGACAGTATCATTTGTTTCTTCCCACACAAGCTCTTAGTTTTTTGCTCCTCGGTTCTGCGTAGAGTTTTCTCAGGTTTACAAGATGTGCCTTTGGATGTCTGAGATAACTCTCCGATTTGGTTAACCACTTCATTTCTTGCCTCATCTGATCTTTATCTGCCAAGATGTACAAACATGTACTGCATGTTTCCTGACACAATGCAACAGAAGTTTTTTTGTTGTTGTTGTTGTGTGTTGTGTGTTTTGTTTTGTGTTTTTTTTTCTCTCCAAGTAATAAATACTTTGCCTCCACACATGACATCATTGTGTAGATCATTCAGTAGGGAATTTTTGTTTGTCTGATACCAGCCCTGGTAAAGCAGTTGTCATCAGACCATTGCTGTATAGCCAGAGGGAAAGGATACAACTGCTCATTTCTATGATCTCTTTCAGCCAGGAAGGAAATGGCTAGGTGTTAGATTGCAGGCTGAAGGTTGTCAAAGTACATGTAGCAAGATTAAAATGAAAAGAAATCATGATTGGAAGAGAATGGGGAGTGTTCCTTGCTTTTGTTGTGCAGCTGGATCATGCTTTTGCCAGGAAGGAGGGGGTAAGGGGCTTCTTTGCTTGCTGTAAATGTGCTTGGATGTCTTGAATTTTCTTGTTATTACCTTTTTTTTATTATTTTTTTACAAGCTTTCAGTCTCCCTTTTGCCTCTATTTCATAGAGAGGGCAGTAGCAGATGGTGACATCTGCTACTGACTTTCACAAGAAATCCCTCCAATCCTGACAGTAACAGCTGCTCTTCTGCATCTCCTATAAAGAGATGTAGCCAACATCTGTCAGATTTCCCTTTCTCAGTTCTGTGACTGAGGTGACAAATTGCTGGTGTCCTTACAAATATTCTGTGCAAGAGGGACTTGTCAACCCAACATCACTGGAAGTACTAAGGGCCCTCTTTTTATAAGTTTAGTGAAAGATGTAAGTATATAACGTTTTGAATGCATACCTATTTATCTTTCATTTACTATACAAACTTCTAAACTGCCAAGTACATCTGTATAGCAAAAGTCAGCAGAGCATTGCTTGTGCCTTGCCGACTCCTTGCTAGATGAGAAGAATGCAAGCTGGCTAGTTATTGTCAGGGATTGTCTGCCTAGCATATTGAAAACTTGGTGTCAAGGTACCATGGTCAATGTAAGAGGAGTTACTCAGACAGTTGTGTACTGCGTAGCAGCCAAGATCATTTCATGCTTTTTAGTTTGCATGTTTCAACAGAGAAAGCATGCAGTGTCCTGAAGACATGCATTCTTACTGGCTTTTTCTCCCTGCTGTGAGACTGATCCTGCTAAGTGATCCATGCAGGTGTTTTCTTATCTACACATGCAGTCAAACGTCAGTGGGGATAAATATGGGCATTAGGGTCTACTTGTACAGATGGATTTGTGGTAATATTGACCATAATAAGAGAAAATTGCCAGGTAATACTTCTCTGCTATCTTAGCTAAGTGCTTGTGTTTTCCTATGAAAAAGAGCTGACCTTCCAGGATAAGTTAATTCTGATGTTGAACGTTGAACCTGATACTAACTAGATAGTTCTGATAGGAGCACATCACGATAGGCAGGGATCTTTGTGGCTCTCTCTAATTTTTGTGTGGCTAATAAGACATCTTAATCTTGAGTTCTAGGCAATACTCATATATGAAGGCAATGTAATTGCACCAAAATATGAGTGAGCTTCCCTCTGTGAGCTTGGGTTTTGGAAGCAGTGCCAGACTTCTGATAAGAGAAATGAAGGCTATGAACATTCCTGCATGTGCTTGGCTTCGGGCAGCCAGGTTGTCCAGGTCAGACCATGGAACTTGTTTGAAATAGGAACTAAATCATGTAAATGAACTGAATCGGGATATAAATATATATTTTTCTCAAGTGAGACACTGATAAAGGAAGATGCTGTGTTGAGCTGGACATGTAATTAAATCTTTTTGATCAAGTCTTATGAACAGTAGTTTGTGGAAATCTTTCTGATTTCTTTTTTTTTTTTTTTTTTCTTTTCCACTACTATAGTGTATCCCTGGTTCTATACTTCTCTATCTGATGCACTTTTCTGGGGTCTGTCACCAGTTTATCTAAATAGTTATGGATATAGCTCTTACAAAATCTAAGTAATTTCTTGCCTGTGGGTTTAGACTTTTGGAACAGCTGCATTCGCAACCCAGATCTCTCCTTAAGCAAATTACTATCTTATCAGATACATCTTCTTGTCATTAAATCATGTGCTCCCTTGTGGCTTATTCCATGTTGAGAAGAAAGTAGATTATACTTTTTGCTGTTTCCCATGATTGATTTAACTTTTTCATGTAATCTCAAAACAACAAAAAAAGCACCCACCCAATCTAGAAAACCTTGCCATATTTCATTTCTCAAGTTCTATTAGCTGATGGCAGGGTTACTTTCTTAAACCGACTGATTGTGGACTTTTTTTTTTTTTTTTTTTTTTTTCATCTATTGAAATATCAACTGAAAACAAAACGTGGAAGATCTGGAAGTCAGCAATGGGAAATGGAGTGGTCAGAGCATGTACCTCATCTGTAGTGTTCTTGTGGCTTCATTAATGCACAAACTTGTAGCAAGGATATTAATATGGATTACGTGCCCGTTTCTCTGTTTTTCCCTTTTCCAACAGTTTGCAAGTATTTATTGTAATTAAAACTGTTACCATATGTAAGTAGATGTTACTGTAACAGTGTATTTCACTGTGTTCTATCTCATCCCTGTAGAATGATAGCTGCTAAAACACAGGGTTGTAGGTCACAGTTAACAGGTTTCCCACAAAACCCTTCAGGGTTGCTCTTTGGTACGGGAAAACAATAATAAAATAACTTTTGCCCTAGGACATGTGAGTTTGGGAACCACTGCTATAGAAGTGCTGCAGAATTTTTATTTTTGATGGAAAGACCTTAATTTCATGACACTACATGTGAATAGATTACACATGTAATGAAAGAATTGGCCAGCTAAATAACTCAGACTTCCTTTTTTTCTCATTCATATTAAAAACCTTCCATTAAGAGAGATTAAAGGTGTTTATTACTTGCATCAATATTCATCAATAGGCTGCTTGAGAAGATTTACAAGAAACTTAAAAAATAAATTGAAGTAAAATAAAAATCCTTTGGTAATCCCAAGTCTAGGCAGGATGAATCTGGAAAATTCAGAGCTCATTTTGGACTTAAAAGAAATCCAGATGAAATGAGAGAAGTATTAGCCACACACAAACCTTAATTTTCTTTTAAAATTTCTTGCAACATTTGATTTTCAGTTTTAACGCTCTTTGTGTTTGTTGTTTTAACACCTTTCTCTTTGCCACCCCACATCTTGCCCATACGCTCAGCTATTGGTAGGCATGTGCATATCTATTAGGGATACTTGAGTTGTCTGGCATGCTAGGTACTCTATTTTACATTGAGTTTCTCTTTGTTATAGACTGTAAAAAAGAATACAAGGTCTTTTGTTACCTTTATTGCACTTTCTAAACATAAATGAAAATACTGCCTGCCTTCAAAGATCAGGAACAGTCCTTATACCTCCCAAATTCTGCATAATTCTTGAAAATTGAGTGAACTGAAAATAATTCCTGGACGTAAGCGTTTTGTTGCTTAGGGATGGTACCAGTGATAAACTTCGTTTTACGTATTTATACTGAAGTGCCATGGAATCTTGAGCAAAGCCAATTGAGCAACCATGGTAGGCATTTGAGTTTGTTCTGCTCTGCTTGGTTGCATAAATTAGGTGTAAGCTATTGCATACATCTGTAATTGCAAAATAGGTCATTAATGGCTAATTTTAACATGTTTTTGGTAGGAATATGACTGTCTTTTCTCAAGTTTTTGTATTGATTTTGTTATCTTCTAGGTATATTGTAAGAAGGTGGGAGATAATGGAGATTTTCTGTCACTTGATAGACTGGGGAAAGGGATAGAGCAGTGCTGGGAGTGTGTTTTGGTGTCATGTTCTATTGGAGTAGTCAATGAGGTATCACAGACAAAAGTCTGCCCTTTATGAGAAACTAGAGAGCATGCTTGTCCTTTTCTGTTTAGCTGGACGGTGTGCAGCTATGTATCTTGGACTGTAAACTTGTTCAGGTACAATTTCCAGGTAGTGGTATGAATCACCCCATCCTGAGGAAGGTGAGGCTTTATTACTTAATTCAAAATAATTTCATCTCTTATTTTGCTCCTAAACTTGCTCCAGTAGTGCTTGAATCCTGAACACATCTGTTATGAATTTCAAAAGGAGTTAGAAGCAAAAATCGCTCTGACTTGTTGAAAATCAAATGTCTGTCATGCATCTGGGATAGAAGGTGGCTCCATGGGTCTCCTTTATAGCTGGTGTGTCCTCACAGGAATGCTGGTGAGAGTCTTTCTCCCTTCATCTTGGTGTGGCCTAGCATGACAGTCTTGTTCTACAACCTCCCTTTTTCTAAAAAACAAGTTTAATGTTCTCATAGTCTGAAGTCCATTTCTTTAAATCTTACTCAGTGCATCTTCAGGTGAGGATGGTACTGTGACTGATTCCATTAACTAGTAAAATTAGCATGTAGTACAAATAATAGGAGTTTTTCTTTAAACCTGTCTGAATCCCCCCCCTCGCCCCCCCCAAAAAGTGTAGCATAGCATATATTATTACAATTCTTCTAGTGTTAGGAGATTTAATGACAAGATTTTTTGTCCCCACAGACCATGCAGCATTTAATAAAAACATTTAAAGGTAGATTGGTGTAACAGTAACTCAGGCTGTGAACCTGAAAGTTTGATTTCCTCTAACAGTAACAGGAGGCAAATGCTACCTTTGCCACCACCTAGTTCTGCTTGTGCTGGTGTTGCTAAAGAACTGGAAGCATTTTTTGTCGTGCTGGTGAATCTGAGATGAATTGCCAACACAGTGAAAGAAAACTAACCAGTGAATAACAGGTCCTTACTAAATTTTTACTTGTCTCATAATGATGCTTTTCTTAAAAAAAAAAAAAAGTAAAAAAAAAGTATCACGATCTTAAATATACTTAAAGGAAAAATAGTCTCTTTGTTTTGAAATCATGGGATTAAGCAATTCTGGGTTTGAGTTCATTGGTGTGCTGCAGTTATTGCACAACTTTGGTCTACTTGCAAGTAAGTGAAGTGTCTGCTGTCACTTCAGTTCTACAGGTTCCTTGTGGGTTTGGTGGTGGGGTGACATCATCTGGTTTACCATCACATTTATAGACAATGATAACCAGGCATCAACACTCATGGAGGAACCCACAGAGTCATCAGGGAACGTTCATTCATTTTTTCCAAAATTATCTATGTGTGTGAGTATGTGGATGATGCTTGCAAATGGTTGCCTGCACATGAAAGTCTGATGAAAGAATTAGTATGTTAAGTAGAATTTGCTGTAAAAGCAGAATAAGTAGAATAATAAAAAGAATAAAGTTGTACGCATTGTCCAGAGTGATCTTGTACATGAGGATTCATTCAAACTTAGTTGTTTTTACAAGTTAAAGTCAGGTGGTTTAAAATTTAATACAAAAGATGTGGTATTGAAGAAAAAAATATGAAGGGCTTAGCACATTTTAAAATATGCTTTTCCTCTAGAGTATTAAGGAAAAACATCAGCTTGGACACTGCTTATTTAATCTTTAAAAGTATAAATAAAATAATTTGGAATATTGAATTTTTTCTTTAACTGCACCTTTTGTATAGTTTACTTTTCTGGCTTGGCATAGTATATAGTGGTTGTGTTTTCCGGTTGTGGTGGGGTTTTTCTGTTTGTTTTATCCTGATATCTTTTTTGGGTCTTGGTTATTGAAAAAGTTAGGGAGCAGTTCCCCATCTAACCAAGTTATGAACAAATCATTTTTTTCAAAAAATCTGAGGCATTGCTCCAGTATTCCATGAAAATTTGATTTAATTATAAAATTCTGAATCTAAACATACACTGAATAAGAACTGTAAAAAATACAATTTTAAGGCTTGGAGGGATACTAACAAGCCATTAAACATTACTTTTAAGAATTTGCAAAGGGCTTTGTTTACTTATTGATGTATTTAGCAAGTGAATTTTCTAAGTAGCTGTCATTTTCTTTCCCAGCTCTTGTATAACTTTACTGTAGAATTACCTGTGATCATATGCAATGGTGTCTCCATTGCGGTCTCATGCCTTTTGATTTTACTGCACATCTTTTTTCACATCTGTACTATTGTCATGAAAGCTGTTTTCCGATGCAGTATATGTCACACGCCAGATTCACATTTGTAGATCAGATTTATGTTTTTTTAGCATTTATGTCAACTTTCCTGCAATATGCCTTTCCATCAAGAAAAGCTTTCATGAGTATCTGCTTGGCAGAGTACCAGATCTCTACCCCCATTTTTTTTTGGCATGTAAGTTTTTGTCATTTGATGGACTGTCATTTTATTTAGTTTGCTGCTTCTTCAGAGTAATACAGGTTAAAATTAAGGTTTGTTTTCCAAATCCACTTGCCCCAAGAATTCAAAGTTTCTGTTTCTTGACAGTGTTTGAACCAGCCTCCTCTAAATCCAGTATTCCTCTGTGAAACTGCCACATCCCATGCTTTCCACAACACCTTCACTTTCATTTTTTTTCCTTTTTTTCCCCATTATCCCCTGCTTGAATTGGATTAAGGCAAATGCCTCTTACTATTCTGTAGCATATCCGGAAATAAATGCTTATGCAGCCATATGATGCAGTAAGTTCTTTTGAATGTTATTGCCTTTTGTTACAGAGAGTTTTATAGCTGTGATCCTCCAAACACTTACAGAGACATCTCGATGCTTACAGACTCTGACTCTTAAGTCTGGTTCTATTGCTTTTAAAAAGAAAGTTATTACCAGTAAGTGAATAATACTGGTCAGATTTTCAAACCTGCTATTTAATAAAGAGCATTCAGATTTTTCAAAGGACAGTGAGGTGTACATATTGAAAGGATGGGTGTTATAGAGAGTCCTTGCAAGACAGAACCGTAATGGTAAGAAATATTTTTCAGAGGACGTAATAATTCCATGCTTCTAAAAGCAGAACAAGTCAACTGTGTAATGATGTAGGCAGTGGTTATCTGGAAGTGTTTGCTTAGCCTCATTTCCCTTTTACTCTAAAATAATGTTTGTGGGGAAAACTGCTAAGTTTAATATATTTAATTTAAAAATGAAAGAAAAATTGTGTTTCCTGAAGTGCAAGAACATGGACTTGTGATACTTGAAAAATATCAGTAATTGAAAAAAATAAAACACACACACACACCCAAAAACCAACCAACCAAAAAAAAAAAAAAAAAAAAAGTAAAAGTGTGAAGAACTTGGTAAATGGTTTGGATCAGATCTAATTTGTATCTGACTTTGACTCAAGTCAGTTCATTTTCTTCAGATCAATAATGATTGGTATGTCTGTATCAGTTTAAGTTGGAAAACGTAAAATTTTGAAATATAAAGTACTTACGATAAGGGAACTTCCTCTGGTAAATTTTCTGCTAAACAATTATTCTGATCTGTAATCAAAAGTATTTTGGTTTTGGTTCAGTTCTGAATTAGGTTCAGCAAAGACTTCAGGTGACGGTGAAGTTTCACTTGCCATTTGAGAAAAAAATAGGTTAGAACAATTTTATATTTCAGTTCGGTTTGACTCTGAGGAAAAAAAAAAAAAAAACAGCTTTTTCATATATGGGCACTATGTAGCTGCATTGTGCATTTCACTCTGCTTGGGTAAGCTGCTTTATTGGGCTCTAGCATACCTCCTGGCTGGCGTGCAACAGTACAGTGCTGCTGTGTCTGACTAACAAGCAAAATGGGGGGGATGTGTTGGTTCGAGGGGAAAGATTTTACTGGGATTAAAATGTGGGAATAATCAGTAAAGATTTGGTATTAGGCTGAAGTAGTTTGAAGGATGTTTGTGTTTGTTTAAATCCGCATGACGATGTGCCTGTGAGAAGATCGGGGAAACATGGAGGTTAAAAAAAAAGGGATGATATAAAAATCTCAACCTCAAACCTGAATCTCGAACCTGCATTTTTATAACCTTGTCATCATATAGGCTGCGTGAAGAGAATGCTTTGTCATGAATAAATACTGTTTACTGAATTCCATTGAAACTCTTGAGAATAACTTGAGAATTTAACTTCGTTTTAGTAAGCTGATATGCCTATAGTGCTGGCTACTTTTAAATCCTTCTGCAAATATTTTTGTCGTGTTTAAGTTTATTATTTCTGTATAATTGTTCACAATTTGATTGTTATTTCTTTTTCAATCACTTAGGGTTTGTTTTTTTTTTTGGTTTGTTTTCTGTTGGTGGGTAAGATGTTAGGTGATATATGACTGGTTTCTTCAGCAGCCTGTTATGGGCTATGCAGAAACGTGACCAAAAAGCACTTTTTTCTGTCATGTTACTATTTAACTATTTTAAAACAAAAAAAAATGAGGATTAAAGATTTAATATAACCTTATCCGTGTGTACTTCTAAAGGTGGGATAAAATCGATTGGTGTGTCACAGTTGAGCTTCATTAAGAATCTGCACAATCATGACACTCAGCAGCTCTAAAGGTTATGCTGCAGAGAGCTTATAGAGTGCCCTTTTCCAGAACAATGGCAGGGCCACTGTTAGTACTGTGCGTGGGCATAGGGAGAACAGATGAGAGGGGAGAACCATGCCGCAGCACTGGCAAAAGGACACTGTTGCCCTTTCCGTCTGCAGCCTCTTTTTGGAATCCCACTCAAAGACATCGAGCTTGCATGTGAGTTCACAGCACTGCATGCAGTTATTCCAGGGCTCGGTCCTGAAAGACATGAGCAAACTTTACACGTTCTAACAAAATGTTTAAGATTTTGTTTGTTTTTAAGTGTAAGAGTGGTCCATATGACATCAGTGGGTATGTTTGAGAGTACATTTGAAGTCTGGCAATACAAAGATGTTTGCAGTCACCTCCTTGCCATTTTCTCAAATGGCAAGTACTTCTCTTAAGAAATGGGGCCTTAAAAATTTCAGGGTTAGACCAGTATCCTCAGTGATTTACAAGGTCAGGCTTTTATGTCCACACAATCTAATGTGAAAATAAAAAGATGTGAAGCAAGGCCACCAGCTTGATGAAAGAGGTTTCACTGTGAGGAATGCCCTTAAATATAACGAGGACACTTCAGCCATGGGGTAGGAGGTGTTAAAAATACGAGCAATCCAAAGTGACTGGGAGAAGGTGGATGGGAAATGATGCTCCCTCTCATCAGTTCATTTGATAGTCCCTGGTTCTCATCTTGCCAAGTGACAGGTTCAAAGCAATTAAAGAATTTCACTTCATGGTGTGTTTGTGATGTTAACGATTTCTTGCCACAGAATTTTGAAGGTGTCAAAAAATTTTACGGCTTTAAAAATGAATTGAAATTTGAGGAAATGTGACAAAAAACCATACTCAAATCTCTAAAAGCCAGAAGAGAATATCAATAAAGGGTTTCTCTACAGAGTTTGGGGATTTTGTATGTATATTTCATAAGAATTTGGTGTTGCCAGTTTTTGAGAGAAGGTACCAGACATGGACTTTTATCATCCTCGCTGAAGCTGTTTTTGTTGTTCTTGCATACATTTTTAAGAAAATGAAATCATGAGGTAAAATTTTATTCTTAATCATTTTTTGCTCCGTTGTTTTAAATAATAGAGAACATATGCTTTATTTTCTGATTTAGTGCCATCTGTCATATTTATTTTTTTAAGCTATTTCTGTGTTACTAAAATTAGATTTTTATCCTAGTTTCCCTTTTGCTTGCCTGCCCCTTCCCTCCCTCCTTTAATAACGGGGAAATGTTTAATATTTGCCATGAAAATAAGTCCTTTATTTTCCAGTCTTATTTGTATTTCCTCTTTACTTAAATCTTTGAAAGAGCAAGAACATAGTTTTCTAAGCAGGGTAAGAGGTCATTGTACTAACTTTCTTCCTGAGAAAGGAGCAACGGTTGTGAATTAATTGTCACTGAGGATGCTGATGTCCTTTGGGTACATGGCATCAAGAATCATTAAGTAATTTAGGTTGGAAGGGACCTCTGAGTTTGTCTGGTTCAGCCCCCCCTGCTCAAAGCAGGGTTAGCTTCAGAGTTGAATGAGGTTGCTCTAGGCTTTGTCTAGTCGAGTTTTGAATAACTTCAAGGATGGAGATCCCCAGCCTGTTGTTCACCCATCCCATTCCAATGCTTAGCCATCTTCACTATAGAAAATATAAATTGATTCATACCTAAAGAGAATTTCCTGTGTTGCAAGCTGCGTCTGTTGCCTCTAGCACAGATGTGCAGTAGCTACCTCAGAGGAGACTGGCTCCATCTTCTCTACATCCTCCTATTAGGCACCTACAGGCAGCAGTCCTGGGCTCTTTAAGGTTGATGGAGTCCCTTTCCTTCAGCCTCTCCTGCGTGCCCTGCGCTCCAGCCCCTAGCCCCGCTGGTGGTCCTCCACAGAGACTCCCTCCAGTATTTTCAAATTTGTCTTGTAATGGCTACACCCAAACTTGACCCTGTATTCCAGTGCTGGTGAGGTGTGGTCTCACCAGTGTCAAAGAGGAGGAGGAGGAATCGCTTCTTTCAACCTGCTGGTGATGCTTTTGGATGCAGATGTGAAACCATGCCTGTCCTTTGTGGCCCTGCTGTTATGGCCTAGTCTTGCCCATTCCTGACTCCATGGGCTTTATTGTAAACATGTTGGTCATTGAGGAGGAAAGCCTCTGCTTCTTCAAGATTTGGGAAAAACTCCATGAGAAGATCGTGCTATCCTCTAGATTTCTTCTGGGGGGGACACCATGATTAAATCTATTATTTGCCTGAGGCATGTGACATGAAACAACTATGCAGCTGCTTAAATTTGAATTGAAATTAGCTGTGGAAAAGATGAGGAATCTCTCTCCGATGGAATAACACGTATGGTCCAGAAAATCATAAATAGAACAGATTTTTTTTTTTAGTAGATCTATCTTGTATCATAACAATTGCCAAAGTGTTTACTCACAGGCGCAAAATACTTAGAGAGTCTCCTTAATCTACAGTTATTGTTGCCCTCTCATCTTGACCTTTGTTGAAGTGTTTTATAAACAATTTAAAGAATAAATGAAGTATTAGAAACAGTTATTATAGAGGAGGCAAAGTTATTTGCTTTCCTTGAGTGAAGGGATATAATTTATAAAGGACTGATTATACTAATCTGTTTTCTGGGTAGCCTGTAAGTTTACTTTACCATGGCAAGGGAGAATAACAGAGAAATTGTGTCATGGGAGCCAAGTAAGATATTGTAGCAGTAGGAAATCCAATTGCCTTGTTTTACAGCCATTTGTCTTGTCCGTCGTTTCTGTCAAGTGATCATTTGAATCAAAAGCATTTAAAGAGATTTTCTTCCTTTACAGTAATGAGAACAACAGAAACTTCAGTGCTGTAGGACATTCTTACTAGGTATTTCCTACTTTAACATGGCTACCTGCCAGCCCCTGTTGTTATTAAAAGTTGCTTCATTTAGTACATTTTATGAAGTGGCTCTGCCTGGCTTCTTGACTGTCACTGAGGCTGTGAGTCAAAAAAGAGAGCAGGAGCAGAGATCTGATTCAGTGGAGCCCAGCAAAGAAGCAGTTTAAGCTGAGAATATTAGTGGGAAGCTTTCTACATCAAACATTTTCTTTTCAAGGTATGCATTCGTATCAAAAGAAAAACACTGCAAAAAGCAAGTTTGATCTCTTTGCCTTACCGATTTTAACAAATTACTCCTGCCTTGCCTTTTGTTTACAAAGCTTAGTGCTAGCAAAACTCCCTTGTGACCCATGAAGGTTACAGAGACACAGTGCCTACTACCATGAGGTTGGGGTGGAGATTATTTGATTCCAGGTCTGAGAAAAAAGGGCCATTTCTAGGAGGGAATGGCTTCAGGATCAGAAGTTCCCCTGGTAAGTCTGCAAGCCGTTCTCACCTCGGCTTTGCACTTCTGTCATGCAGGGATGAAATGAGACTTACAGGTCCCGGAATCATCAAAACAACGGAGCCTGTTGGCTCCAACACAGCTGGAGCTGGGAAAGAGATGTCTGTTCCTCCTCTCTTATGTGGCTTTTTCTGTCTCTTTTCCGATCTCCCTGTGAGGCAGACAGAGTGGAGGCAGTAGAGCAGCAGGGAAGAAGAAAGGGTGACAGCGGCTGTCTATTCCAAGTCAGAGGACAATTTTGTAGTGTCCCTTTGCAATTAGAAGAACATTTGTCAACCCTGACATCTGCCAACCATAGCTCTGCAGCCCCAAGAGAAGCTTATCTTACTGAAGTGCTTTTGACTGTTTTCCCAAGCAGAGATGAGAGAAGGCACTGCCATTTCCAAAATCAGTATTTGAGTGAAGAAATAGGGCTGGATGTTGTTGTAGACACATACATAATTACATCTTCATTTCTGGTGTGTCTGGCAGGAGCAGAGGGGATGGGGGAAAGATACCTTAATAACATGTAGTTGGAGTCAGCATTATTTGATTCTAGCTCCTACAGGAATTCTGTATCCTACAGTAACTTCCCTGCAGGTCTAACACTCTTCTAGAAATATT
The DNA here is from genome assembly GCF_011077185.1 of Oxyura jamaicensis. Lineage (NCBI taxonomy): Eukaryota > Metazoa > Chordata > Aves > Anseriformes > Anatidae > Oxyura > Oxyura jamaicensis. The sequence continues at coordinate 80,354,060 of NC_048894.1, forward strand.
CTTTAGCAGTTTTGAGACACTACTATTGAGACACTGAATATTCCCTAGCTTTTACAGTCATCATTTTGAAATAGTCAGTAAATTCCATGGGTAAGCATTAGGTGCTTTGTCACCGAGAGGGCTGAGGCCTGTGTCCAGAAGAATGTGGTCAGGGGAAGCCAGTTTCTGAAAGCTGATTCTTTGCCTGCTTCATTCAGAGCACATGGGGGTGCTCTGGGGAGCAAATGTAGATTTGGCTCTGGCTCAAGGGAGGTCCCTTGTCATGAGATGACATATGAGGGTTATGCATAGAAGTACCAAACCCTCACACTCCCATACTGTGCAGCATTTCACAGCCTGGAGATAAACAGACTGTAGTTGTTTTAAAATAACAGCTATGTTTTCTCCCTGTTTGCTGGGTTTTTAAGACTGAGTCATCTTCCAGGTCCATCTGTCCTGTAAATAAGGTATGATACTTTCTACGATATACTACTTTTACCTGAAATGCTGGGCATTGTAAACGTTCTTTTAAAAACTCTCGTGAATAATTGCCAAAAGGTGGTAGCTACAGTATCCCCAACAAATGCACGTTATGAATGGTCCTCTTTTTAAGCCTAGAATTCCTTTAAACATGCCTGTTGGGTTTTGAGTACCTGCAGTTAAATGGTGTTGCTTTTGGCAGGGCTTGGTGAGCAAATGAGGCATAATCTCTCTGATCTCAGTAGTCTGGTCAGCCAGCCATGACATTCTCAGTGTCTTTTCTTTCTACACCCTGTCTGAACAGAGCCATAGCCCAGGCAGCTCTCAGTGGGGTTGCCAAAGATTACCATGTGCAGTGAAGCAGCAGATGGCAGGACAGTGGAAAATATGCAGTCCCGATCCCCGGGTTCACGTGGGGTTCAGGGTTAAATTTCAGCAATTTCCCTCCCTGCTCCTCAAGGCCCTCTATAAACTATCCTTTGAGAGACAAACTGCTCTGTGTACACTTGGGAACTGTTTTAAAACTCATTTTTGTATAGTTTTGAAACTGGGTTCTAGACTGCAGCTGGAAATTGAAGAAGGCTGTGTCTGTGGCCACAGAAGTTAGGTTCCTTCACCATCCAAAAACACTCGGGTGAGCATAAGCGATGAGGTAAATATGAACACATCCTGAAGACTGTGAAGGGGAAGAAGGGAACATTGCAAATTTTCTTAGCTCAAAAATTGCATAATGAGTGAATAAAAGGTGCCTCCACAAACTTAATTCAAACTTGTACCTGTGAGGTCTGATAAAGCTGTTATTTGCACTTTTTTTTTTTTTTTTTTTTTTCCCCACACTGGCTTCCTCTTTGTTATTACTTGCACAGGGTGACTAGATGTTCAATATCAGGGGCCAAAGGGCAAGAAAGCAGTTCTTGGACAACAAACTTGCTCTGTGCCCCTTCATGGCCACTCTTCAGGCCATGCACTGAGAATGATTTCACCCCTTTTTGACTCTTACAGGATACTTTTCTCCTGTTGTTTCAGAAATACCAAGATACTTAGTTTTGTGAGGTTCTTGTAAAATCTTGGTATTTTATCCACTTTTTTTCAGGTGAGAAAATAAGATGTGAAAAAAGGATGAGATGCATTTATTTTTTTGGTTGATGTTAAGAATAAAACCCCTATAACTTTTGTTTGCATCTGAGTGCTACTCAGAGGAGTCTGAGGCAGTGATTAAATGAGTACACAGTGAATTGCTGAGCACCTTTTCAGAATTTGCAGAAGAAACTAAGGAATAAATCATTTTTCCATAGCAGCATTAATCAGATCGAGCCGTGAATCCATAACTACTTTTTCTGCAGTTCTTTACTTTGCTGAGCTTCACACTCCATAGGACTTCTGCTTAATTCCTCACAAGACAGTGGTTTCTGCTCCCAGAGCAAATCCTACACCTGCACAGGGCACAATCTTATTGGGAAAAAAAATACAATATATAATTAATCCAGAGGAATTTTGTGAAACTGTATTATTGTGCTTTCAAAAACAACACTGACGCACGTAGTCCTAATTCTTAGAGCTAGAATTTACAGCTTTCTTCCTGAACATGTACAGAGTTTTTGTATGTGCATGTGAGAGTTTCAGAGACCATGCACAGCTACCTATGGGGATGCTAAAATTATGTGAAAGGTCCCACTAAAAATACAAAGCCAGGAAATTCAGAATTGGGCTAACTTTCTGTCCTGGTTTCACCCCATTGTGCTTAAGTATTGTAGGCATCTCAGAACAGCAGGTGATCTGACTGCCTCTTCTGTTCCTAGAGGAAGTGTAAACTAACTTAAATGGGAAATATCACAAAAACAGGATAACAATGAATTTCAGGAGTCCACAAAGGAAGACGTGTTCTTAAAAATACTGATATTTAAAGAGCAGTGAGCATAAAAAGTTGAACGTTGGAAAATGGACATTTTGTTTAGACACTGTTGTTATTTAATTGCTTTCAAAATGTTTTGTACAGCTGATTTCTGCTCTGTTTTCCAGTTTCTTATGCAAAATTATTGTGGTAATTGGACGGGTTAGTGGTGGAATATTTAAGTTTGGATTCCTGTTTGTAAACTTCAGTAATCTGATCTCAGTGAAATTGCACTTGGTAGAAGTGGATCTTCTGCGTCTACTTCATCTTACTAGAAAACTGGGTTCTCTATGTATATAGCATATTTATCTTTAATTTAAGAATTAATTACACTAAAAATACATTATTCCCACATGGAAAGAATGTGCAAGAGTGGGATTCGGTATCAGTGACAAAGTCAGAAAAAGAGAATATTCATTGAAATGCACGTACATTTTAAACAGCTGCTCTAATGTTACTCTATGCCTGTGTTCAAGTAACTTTCTCAGTTAAAAGGTGTCTTATTTATTCACCTCAGTGTCTTTTTTGATTAAAAATGAAAATTAACTTAATTCCCGGGATTTGTCCCAGAGTGGGGGGTTCGCTTGCAACAATGGCTTTTATGCAACCTCCTGACGTATCTTCTCATGTGGGAGAGCTGCCCTTCTGCCTGGTCACGTTTTCCATTCAGATTTTGGGTGTGGAAGCTGTGAGCCCTTACTTAACTCCACAGTCCCCTGAGAGTGATCGTGGCCTGCTCTGAAATAAGGACATGACTTTTTATTGTAAGTTGAGGCAACTGGCAGCAATTGCAGCTAGGTGAAACGATGTTTTTATTGGCTCTCTGAATGCAGGAGGTCAACACAGCTTGGCCAAACATGTCCAGGTTTTTCAGGAGCAGAAGGACCATGCTGGTTTTTTGGCTTCCACTCTTCCTGATATCTCGTCAACTTGTCTCTGCACTTCCTTCCCACTCTCTTCTTACCCTGATAGGTTTTGGGGGTTACTTCAAAGTGTGGGTGTTTTCTCTGCACAACTACTTCGAAGTGCATTTCAAGGAGGTTCATTGTTAAAATCCTGCTTTTGAGGAGTGTTACTTTGGTTTCGTCCAAGATCATGTCTTCAGTGCTGTCCTGCTCTGTTCTCAGCAGCCCACTTGTCCCTGTGCAGAAGCAGAACTGAGGAAAACAGGGCAGCTGGGGCAGGCAGGGTGAGCTGAAAGCACTGAGAGTCATTCTGGCGTTCCTGGTAACACATCTGTTGTGAGTCTGAAGGGGTATCTGTAGCTGGAACAACAACTCATCCTTGTAATGGTAATTGCAGATGAGCGCAACTTATGCATTGAATTCTTGGGCTCATCAGTGGTGTTAGAGATGTACTTCTTGCTGCAACCCAGCTGAGTGCCCAATTATTCATAACACAGAAAATGGAAGGAAGTGTAGTGCCTTGTATTTTATGTGTGCTCTTCAAGTACGAGAAAAAAAATACATTTCCTGCATTTGCAGGAGCTTAGATTTCTTCCTTGCCTCCCCTCCTGCTCTCCCTAGTCCCTTGTTACTTCTGGGTGAGCTCTTTGCCCATGGCTCTGTACAGCTCCCTGCCAATACCGTTTGACAATGTTTCAGGACCCCCTCTTGGCTGCTCCAGGACACCTGTATAAAAGGGTGGGTTATGACAGTTGAGACATATTTACCAAATAATGTATGAAGGGCTTTCTACAAGGTGCCTTGAGGACTACCACTGTCACAAAGCTATTCAGAAGAAAGCCCTAAGGGGGAAAAAAAAAAAAAAAAAAAAAAAAAAAAAAAAAAGTTGAGCAACAAAGCTCAAAAGGGGAGTACACAGATTTTGGAATATCATGAATTTGTCTAAGCCGTCCAGGACTGTGTATTAGTTTGTGTGGGAAGCAAAGCTTTGAATAAGTTATTTGTCTGTAACTAGCCCACTTTTCTCTCTCCACAAAAATACATGAGCACTGACTCAGCAAAGTTACATGACACTGTGATTGGTATTAAAGCTAGCTCTTATTACAGTCTCTTTTATCTTTTGTAGAAGTACATGAAAGTTGTTTTTTTTTGTTTTTTTTTTTTACCCCTGACCTGAAGTGAAACGACACATTTTACATTTGGAAATTTGCACATTAAAAGCTGGCACTAATGTGGGTGTACGGAGAGACACACAAGACCTGTGCAAAACCTTGATTAAACAGTAACCCACCATAAGTCCCAGACACCTGGAGAGGCTGAGGGACCAACCAGACTTAGTCCCTCAAAGGTCAGAAGGTCCAAGAAACTGTATTAGTCTGTCATGTGTCACCAGGTAATTTTAAAAGCCTTGCCTGCTTCTTCTCAAGGGAGTACTGGGGTAAAGGCTGAATGTCTCAGCTTGAGCCATCGAATGACAACCTTTTTGATGTGCTGCTGGTTGCTGGGAGCATGAAGGAGGGGAAAGAGGGAAAGGAGGAGAAAGGGTGTTAAATTTAGAGGGCACAGATGTCCGAACTCTGGCTATTTAACAAGCTAAGTTAAAATCAGGTTTTTGTGCAAGCTGCCTTAGACTGCATGATATTCCAGTTTTGTACAAAGGCTGGATTTTCCTTTTGGTTGAAACCATTTTTAGCTATTGTAGCCCCAGATCAGCCAAGAATTTGGTTAACTCCAATTGTTTACACACGCCTAAACAACATAATAGACCGTGCTGATGGGCAAGCACACTCATGCATGCCCATAGCACATACATGCAAGGGCTTGTCGAATTCTTTGACAGCTTAAATGAATGGGTTAATTCAAAAATATTAGCTGTACAATTCAGAAGATACATCTTAAATGAGTGAATAAATGAGAATGGCTAGATACACTTACCTTTGTTTTAAGATGTAGTGCGTATGAACTGTGATTAAGAAATCAAAGTGAATAGTTTGGAGCAAAAGGTTAAGTTTTCTGTAAGCAAAACGCTGCTCTGTTTATGTAAGTGCCATTAGGAGCATAAACTTGGGAACAGAAATAACACTTTTACATATTGTTTTCAGTATTAATGTTTGGTTTTTCCTTTATAAGAATCTTTGATGCCTCACCTTTTCCTGTTCAGTGTACAGTTCCTGAGGGGAAAATATTTTAATTTAAGAAAAATTATATGGAGGAAATATACTAAAATAACACTTCTGTGCCCAGCTATTATTGCTGGTTTGTCACCATATCCTTTTAACAAGCCCATGTGATAGATCTGATGTGTGTATTTAATCCTTGAATAAGGTCACTTTGAATGTGAAATCTAATAGCTTTGTGTTCCACATTACACATGCAAATTGACTCCTAATTAAATGTCATTTTTTCATAGTCACTTCAGAAAACTGCTGTGAAGTCATAGGAATCATCCTGTCATTGTTCTGTGCAGAGGTGAAAACATATAGCTGTTTGTATGCAAAACAGTTGTGGAGACTTTAAAGCTCTGCTGACAGATCCCAGCATGGACGGTTGGCTGTACTAAATCACTGAGGAATGTAGCTTTTGCTGTGTGGAGACCTACTGACAAACGTCATGTCTGACTCTCATCCTTTCATGGCCATCAGTAAATCCCTTGCCCCTCTGTTATAGTGCCTGCTAGTTGTCCCCTCCAGGTAGGCTTCACACCATCTTTCTGCCCTCTGGGAAAAAGGAAAGTCTTCCCTTCTTTCTGTGTTCCCTCCCAGTTTCTGTACTTTGTCCTTCCTCACAAGATAAATGACTCTTATTTTCTCCTCTGATTATGAAAACCATTAATTTCTGTTGCCTCCGTGCCAAGTTCATATGACCCCCTATTGCCCTCATCAGTCCAAATGTCCTGAGCGCTTGGGCTGGAAGAGCAGGGCCTTCCTGTGTGTTGCACTCCTGCTATTGATGCTTCCTACCTGTGCACACCTTTACCTTTCTGCCTCAGTCTCCCATTTTTTTAAATAATGGTAGGACATTTGCCATTATGTAAGGAATTCCAATTGAAAAAGGATGGTGCAAATGGGAAGTAGGGTTCTTTCATGTACTAGCACATTTTACTTTTGGTATTGGAAAGTTAAAAATCTCTATCAATATATTAAAGAATGTCTTTGTTCCCAAATTTAATAGAATGAGTGCCACTTCATTTTCTTGAAATAACACATACTAAAGTAATACCAAATGAGAATCACTTGATAAGGAGGAACAATTTTGTTATTGTACAGTTGCTTTCAGTCTGTGATCTGTGAATTTTATTGTTACATGATTATTCCCAGGAGGACAAATAAAGAATAACTTGTAAAAACAAGCCTATTATCAGTAACTTTTTTTTCCATATTTAGAGATCCCATGTGTCCGTTGAAAAATAGTTAGGGGTATGTATTACTGAAAATGTGTGAGATACGGTATTTTTATATATGTATTGAAAATCTGAGAAATGCACTATCATAAGAAGATATTACAATTTTAAAGGACAGAGAAGGAGGTTAGAAAAGTTATGATGAAGCATATTTCCAGCTATGCTATATAGGATTAAAATGTTAGGATTAAAGCTCTGTATCTCATGTTTCAGGAAATAAAATGATTTATCACTCAGATCAGGAAGATGTTTCCCATACAGTGCATGACTTTACAATGAGTTGCTTATGAATCATTTTGCCCTCATTTCACATATATTTCATTTTGCAAAAATCTGATTGCAGACTTTCTGGCGAGCTCATTCAAATCTAACCAAATTTTCTGTGTAGAATTAGTAGGATATTAGCTGGGAAGGAAAAAATCACCATTAACATTTCCTTTCTTTCCAAACAGTGATATTTATACTTAATACAGTTTTTGTTGTGAGATGCTATTGTAAATTGAGAGTGGATTGACAATTCAAATGCTTTGGTTTGTGTTTAACATCAACTAAGCAGCTGCTTTATTCTATCAGTTGTTTCAATTAAGATACAGTTGAAACTTCCATTTAAACCTCAAAGCTAGAAGGTTAATTTAAAGATCTGTAATTTGATTTTTTGTCTGGTTTACATTAACGTAACTCCATTGATTTCAGAATAGTTCATACTGATTTTCATCAGTATAAGCTAAAGGAGACTCTGGACTTCTTTTCTGAGAAGAACTGGGTGCTACTTTGCTTTTTAATTTTAGCTTGCCACAATAAATGGAAAAGCTTCTAATAGAATGGAAATTATGAGCAGTGTGGATTTTCAGGCAATCAAAATATTTTAATGATCTCATTAAATGTATCATTTACAACATATATGCTAAAAGAAATATGTTCCTCTGGGTTAGTAGAAGCACCAGGTACACAATGTGTTTGAACATGTTGGGCTCCCACTAGAGTCTATGCCAGAACTGTAGAAACTAGGAGAGGAAAAAAAATCCCCTTTTTCTTGTGCCAGCATCTTTAGAGACAGAAAACTTTAATATTTTATGCAAAATGAAGAAAAAGATGTTACGGAAACTTGATAAACTGTTCTAGTACTGCATCTCAGCTGATAAACATTGCTATTATATGTTATTAGATTGTTATTCTATGACATGGATTAATTATGGATATTTCTTACGCATGATATAACCAGTGTTATACACAGCAGTTTTTCTTAGACAACAGTTTGTCATCTGTTGGATTTCGTATTAAGCTTTGAGAGATGGGAAATTTATGGTTATTGGAGAAACAAACAAAAAACAACAGTTACTGTAACAGCCGATTCATCCATTGCCTGCTTCTTGTAAACCCCATGAATCTTGAGAAAAAACATCAGTTTCCTGATAAGTACAGGAAGGGTGAAATCCTAGTGCTGATAAAAGGAGTGAGGTGTACTGATGGAGGGAGATGGATTTTTTTTTTCTCTTGGGACACACAGCTTTGGAATTGTAGCACTGTAGCACTGTAGCACTGAGGTTGTGCTTCCTAAAGCACTAGTTTTAAATGTGTGCCCAGCTTTCAAAGCTGCGTCTTTGCCAGGTGTAATCAGCATCCATCCTAGAGGGATGAGCAACCCTGAGCCAGGCAGGTGACAGGAATGGGCTGGAGAGCCCAAGCTATTGCTTTATCCCTCTGCTATTTCTTCTTATTGCAGTATTGTTCTTATAATGGTTTGCTGACAGGGTATGTGTTTTACAGATCAGGTCTGCTTAATGAGGAATCCTTGCTTAGAATCATGCCTAGGATAAATAGGGTTTGTAAATCAGACCTTATGCTTCCTATTGGGATGCTAATGGTCTCAGAGGGAGGGCTTGGGTTTTGAAAACAAACCTAAGCTAATGCCCAAGGTTCTTGAAAAGCTGTTAATATCATGAAAACTCATGTTTAAGGCCTCTTTAAAACATAAAATCTTGTAAGGCAGTCTTCAACAGAGGAACTGCCAATATGTGAGGACATACCATTGAGACCTTTGCCATGCCTGGCCAGACCTCTGCTATGGCACTCCAGTAATTCCAGTGCTGTCAGTAGCAGTGTGACACAACACAATTTGGCCCATCGTGGTTTGGATGTATTTTCTGCCTAGGTAATGAGGGTAGCTGTGCAAGGCAGCTTAGCCCTACTGAGGGAGCAAGAATGACTCTTGTCTTGGTTACTGTAGGGTAGCAAACTCCCAGAGCAGTGCCAGCTTCACACATTTTGAGGAAGTGTTTGAACAAGTCAAAATACATCATGCGTTTAATACAGATGTGAAGGTTTATTCCTGTGAGGTGTGAGCAATGAATACAAAGCCTCTCTGAACTGAGGAAGTGGTACGAAGCCAGGGGACAAATGTGGGACTCCGATCTCTCTCTTCACCACCAGTAGAAGTTAGTTTTCTCACTAAGTGATGGTGGTGGTAGCATAAGAATGTAGGCCTTAGGCAGCTGTAACTGCGTTTTAGCTGATACATCATCCAGAGCTGATGAAAATGAACCCGAAGGATGAAGTGATTGACACAGCAGCAGCTCTCTTGATACTCTCACTGTTACCAACTTGCCACTATGTGGAGGAAAATGCTCATGGAGGTTCAAGATTTAAATTAAGTCTTCGATACCTCCTGAGAAGAAGAAAGATAACTATTTCAGTGTCTCAAAAGGTACTTTGTATTCAGTTATATAAGGGTATCTGTAGAAATCCACATAGATCTTTTGATAGTCATTCCCGAGGATAGAGACATTATGTCTGCCAAGTTTCAGGCCAAGGCAAGATTTTATAGCCTGATTGCAAACCCCTAGGAGAGGGCTTTATAATGGAAATGCTGACACAGCCTTAACTATTTTGTATGACTCCAGTGGGCATCAGCTTAAGTTCTAGTCATGATGTTCATTTAATGGCATGGGATCAAACATGAATGTAACAGGATATTTTAAGATACTGTGTTTGAAGAGAATTGGTATTTAAACTTTATTTATGAACCATAAAATTTAAATGTTTTTTGAAATGTGCCATTCAGTCCTTGGTTGCAAGAAAAAATCCCATGTTTCAAAATGAACAGTAGTAGTTTTCTTCCACAGCTATAATGCTAAAGCACTTCCAAAACCCTTACTGGAACATTTCTGGAAAATAAGGGGTTTCATTTTTTCACTCTTGATGCTCTGTCTTAATTTCTGCATTTTGAGGTGTATCCTGATTTTGCTTGGAGAAGATCTTTGAAGATAGTTTCTCTCCAGTTATCAGTGACTCTGCAAGAAGACTGCAGTTACTAGTATTTGTTGCGTTGTGCCAGACGAGTCTCTTTTTCCATGCACAGCATCATTCTTACTTTTATACATTTCAAGTTAAATTGATTTCATAGTTCTCTCACACATTACCTAATATACTTCTTTTTTGTGTTCAGCAAGTGACTGCTCCAAAATGGAAGCTGATGTTCATTATTTGTGGAGGTTGACAGTAAAAAACTTGCTTTAATGCAGATGATGATTAGAACTCTCACTGCTTTCTCTGCAAATGGGAATGTAGCATTGAAAGCTGATAGATTTGCTTGCTACTCGGTTGCAGTCTGGAACATAAAGCCACATGCTTTATCCATAAAAAAAAAAAAAAAAAAAGCTTCTCCAATTGTTTAACAAATATTAATAATAACTGAAATTATTTCAGTGAGGAAGGTTAAGAAATTACTTTGGTAGGTTAAGAACTACTGTGAATCAGTTTGTGTAATAGGTTGAATCTATTTTAAATTAATTAATAATAATCTGTATGAAGACCTTAAAACACTTTGATAACATTAAAAAAAAAAAAAAAAAAAAAAAAGAGGAAAAAATCCTTGGAGAAGTGCCAGCCAGACTAACCAAAGAGATTCTTTCACTGGTTGCTCTTCAGCCTGAATTCCACTCCTGCTGCAAGCTTGTCCAGCCAAAAACAGGGGAACTTTCAGGAATTGCAATAGCAGAATCGTAGTATTGGTCCTGGGGTTTACACTGGTTTATCTCTGGGATAATTATATTTCTCCTTCTGAGTATGCGGAATGCAGTCTGAAAGAATGCCTTGGGCTTTTATCCTGCCAGATGACTCTCATTTGTCCAATTATTGAGAAACATTGATTTAAAAAAGACTCCCAAGAATATTTTTATTTATGAACTTGTGCAAATCACTCTATTTTGTAAACTTCCTTTTATATAACCACTTTTTCAGGGAATATGAATTATTTTTATTTTCATTCTTTAAAAAACAAGCACAAAATGATGATGTATTCCAAATGCTCAATTAGTTCAGCAGTTGACAGAAAATTAAAATTCTATCTTAATCCTGTGATAAGTTCTGATTTTATTAATTGCTTCATTTAATATGATGTTGATAGGTATACTATACTCTTTATTTTTTTTACATTTGACAGGGTCAAATGATGCAAAAACATACTGTAATAGTTATGACTTCACAGCAACACTTAGAGCCTGAAACACAGACTTCACATTTAGTAATTTTGCAGCAGCTTGCATTTCTTTGACAGAAAACAGAAAATATTCAGATGAATATTTCAAGAGCAGAGTTCCGTAAGAAAAAAGAAAAAACACACACACACACACACACATGCACTGAATGTACAAGCTGCACTACTTGGGTCTTTTTAAATTTGCTAAGAGCATTTAACAAGTGCAGTCATTTTCACTAACTTTCCTGCTTTCCATTTGGATGAGGTATCATCTGTCACCACTCAATCACATTTTTTAGCTATTAAAAAGGCATGTAATTTTAATTTTTGTGGCCCATTAGTGTGCAAATGCCATTGGGCTTGTTTAGCCTGCACTCATGCTCTAAATTTAAATCCTTCTGCTTTTGAGGAAACTGTTGACCACATTTTAGAGAAAGAGCAGTCATAATCTAAAATTCAGGATATGAAAATAACTAAAAGCAAGTATTATTTAAAACAATTCTAGAGGGAGCAGAAATGGGTGCACAAATTTCCAATGAAATATAGTGAACAAATAAATAATAAAAATTATTATTAAAATAATAATAACATAAATAATACACAGCCTTTGATAAAAGTAAAATTACAGTTTCATAATCTCATTGAAATCAGTGGATGAAGAACCCCAGATAGCTGGAAAAGTAAGGCGTGATTAACTGTTACCATTTTTTGGATAGTCTCACTTTTTTAATTAATAAACTAATATATTTGGAAGTATGCATTCCTTAAAATAAAATGAAAAAAAGAAATGGCAACAACAACAACAAAAAAACGTGAGGGTGGTCTAAGATGTCTGTCTTCTTGTGTTTAAGAACTGACATTCCGAATGATTTTCTTTGGCTTTATGCCTGGACTGAACACTGAGGCAGCAAATTAGGAATGCTTAGAAGTCCCACAAAGAAAGATGTTTGCTGTGAAAGTGAAGGTAATGTGACACTTGCATTGGAAGTGTCTTAGCCCACTCAAACGATAAATGATGGCATGGGTCTAGGTAGTATGAGGGGAATGAATGAAGACTGAAAGAAAATGTGATGGGCAGAGCAACAAAGTGTTTCTTGTGGCCAGTTTTTCAAATTATACAGCAATTATACTGATGCTATCTTTTATTCCTATTCCAGGAGCTAACTTCGTTACTCGAAAAATTAGCCGATCGGTGGCAAAGATTCACCTTGGACAGCTGGATTGTTTCAGCCTGGGTAATCTAGATGCTAAGAGAGACTGGGGCCATGCCAGGGACTATGTTGAGGTAAGCTGTGGGCCACATGCGTTATTCTGAATCATCTTTGTGGTGGGGATAATGCTGTAACCTCAGTTCATGATCCACGGAGGGCTATCTTAGGATTTTTTTGCCTACAAAGGCCTGTTAACTTTGTGTAACTCTTGACTAGGGGGCTTAGTTACATAGCAGTCTACCCCAGGCATGACCTGAACAGAAAAATAAATCTTTGGGTTTACATTCCTGTACAGAATTCCTTGGGGGAGGGGACTGACTATAAACTGTATCTATTTTAGAGTATTTCTCCTATTGTTTTGACAATTTGTATAACCAATATTAAGATTGCAGCAAGATGCAATATGACCTGAAGTCAAAGATCCTGCAGGAGGTTGGTGGCCTCTTATTATTATAATGCGGCAAGAATGATGTTTATATTAATGATCAAAGGTCTAACTCATTATGCATTTAAAAAAAAATATCACGGCATACTAGTGATGTCAGTATTGCCATGCATGTACCTGCATACCTGTATCTAGCATTTGAAATGGTTTTGTAGTCAGGAGTTGTTTCTAATTTTATTCTGTGCATCTGCTTAAGCAGACAAACAGACAATACCCCTGTATTGTATTACAAGGAGACATGAATGACCATGTAGGAAATATTGTCTTTTCCCCAGGAGACTTTTGTCCCCATTTTGGTGGTTAAAGATTTCCTGTGGTCATTAGACTATTTCTGTCTTTTAATAATTCCTTGCTGGGAAACCGGATCTGGCTTCAACATTCATTGATGTAGTTTAAAAAGACGATGACTGTTTGTTTTGTTTTTCTGTTTTACAAAGTATGAAGTACTATAGAAGGAAGAAAAGTCTGAGTTTGAGTTTATCATAATTTGAGATTTAAAAGGTCAGGTAAAAGCTGAATTTCCAAATCTTGTTTATGGTCAAAAAGAAATAGCAAGAAAATGAAATGGGGATACCACAACATAATTTTTTGTTCTGTGTAATATTAAAAAAAAAAAAAAAAAAAAAAAAAGTAGCTATATTTCCTTTGCCTCAAAAGAAATGTGCCAAGTAAGCTAAGAAGGTGATTTTCAGTAGCTAGCTGTAAACTTGGCTTTTGGTTCTGCACTGTATTTACATGTAAGATGGTACATATTGGTACTATATGTACCAAGAGAACCGCAAATGTCCTGACTACATCGCCATGAAAACTGCTTTATATTTGTGGATTCAATATTATTTGAAGTAGTTAATCCAGTAAACCATCCCAATCATCTTTTAATTGATAAAGCTATAACTGAGTGCTCACAAAGTCATTTACCAAGGTTCAGCTGAAAGGAAGCTACAGATGGGCCATACAAAATGATCAGTTGCAACCACATCAACATACCTTCCTAAAATGGATAGGATATTCCATAATCTATCTCAAGCTATCTCATTCAAAGATGGCTTGCACCGGATCATAAATCATGAGATGAAATCTAGTGACCTCTTTCATATGGGAAACTCAGAATATAACACTTGTGCGTAGTGGGTCGGACCCTTGTCCTGTGTCCAGAACTTTAAAAGCAAAGAAAATAAGAACAAGTCTATCCAGAAAAATGGCTAGCTTTCAAAGTCTTTGGCCTCCATAAGGAATGTAGTTGTCTGAGGTCTACAACATGAACACATGTCTGTTGTGTAAGTAGCATTCCAGACCTTTCAGTTAACATGTTTTGGGCCTGTCCCAAAACCTTCTGGAAAGAATTCCTCACTAAAATATAGTTCATCTTGAGTATTCCTCTTCCCAGAGAGATACCCCTTCAGATAATGGGAGAGTTATTATCAATTCTCTAATTCCCCAAATATCATGGAAATGTGCTTACAGACATCCTTCTAATGGCTAAAAAAGAGAGTAACTTTAAACTGGAAATAAACAATTATTTGAGGCTTTAATGGGCTGGAAAGTAGGGCTTAGAGATTTAACGTTGTTCAAATAAATACATAGTATGTTAGAAAGCATGATCGTATTTACAAGCATTTGGGGAGCTTCCTTAAGCATGTGGCTGAACACATAGGGATATATCTTATCCTCTCCATATGTATTTTTAAATCCCATGGATATTAATACAAGTAACACATGTGCGTATAGACTAGACCATATACTGTCTTTCCTTTCTCTATATTTTCTTAGTTGGGATAATAATAAAACCATAAATACATTCCTTTTTTTTTTTTGTTTTATAAAACATTATGGGTCAGTTCCTGATCCCATGAAAGCTGATGACCAAACTCTCATTAACATCATGCAGAGATCATATCCTGTATGTAGTGGTGTGGAGAAAGTCTGGTGATTAAAAAGTAGAAGCAGAAGTTTGGAGTTAAAAGTAGGTTCATATTAGGGGAGAAGAGTTGGGTTTAATTAGGTTTATGAACTAATACTTCAACTGCCATATTCAGTAACTGGGAATCAGGTACAGTGGCACTGTGCTGCTGAATAAAAACTGGTGTTTTTTATAGAACACTCGAGAAAGATTTCCATTCAGCGTTTGAAAACAGCAAAACAGAACAGAGTAGACAGCGAACTTTTGGGCAGCTTATCGGTTTGATCCTAAAATTCTGTTAGTAGCTGCTAACATATCTGAAGAAATTGCTGCTGCCTCCTACTTCCCCTTTCTCCATTTTTACTTAAATGTGATCCAGCACAAGTCCCATGGGATGCTGTTATAGATGACGATCAATGCCACTGAATTGGAAGAGGAAAAACAATGTATCAGCACTTAAGATATATGAATCTTCTGAGTCCTTTTTTTGTTTGGTGAGAGTAATTTATACCTTTTATTTGTTGCAGAAAGTTCTAGTAAACCATCTGCTAGGTATTTTCAAATGCTAGTACAACAGCAAGCCTTAACAGTCTGACTCGTTTCTGTGGCATTTACAAAACACAAGGCATCATACACTTTTCCCTCAGACATTCACCTAGGAGTCTTTCATATAGTTATAGGTTCTCACAAACATTTAACTTGGATCATTAAAGAAATGTGCATTAGTCCATCACTGATTTTTTGTGTTTTACTTCCTACATGCTATGGTCCTGAAAGTATATCTGCAACAGCAACCCTAAAATGTTGTTGTTGGGGAAGCAGTAGGTGCATTTATTTGCAAGATTGTAAGGGAATAGCCAAAAAGTAGGACATAGCTACATTGGAAAGCGGGTTTGGGAGAAGAGCATGTTCATCTTTATTAGAGTTCAACAGGTGAGGCCTTTTTTTCTTCAGACTCCTCATTTTGTCATCTGCTGATGCTCAGGTTGTCATCTGCCATTGCATTGTCCACACCTCCATGTTGTCCAGCGAGCAGAAATACTATGAAGAGAACTGCTGCCTCATCGCAGTTTTAGCTGTGTCTGATCCCAACGAATCACCAGTATATTGGCATAGTATACGCTTATTAATTATTGCAGGATGTCATAGATGTAGCACTGATGAATGCTGTAGGTATATCTATCAATATACATTTCACAAAAGTATTTAAAAAAGAAGGCAAAGGTAATAGTTTAATAGCCTTTAAGCGTTGGTACAGGTCAGAAATATTTTCTTTTTCCTTCCATAGAAATCTGGCACTGTTTCAAGTAATAATTAAAGAGAACTCATAACTGACTCATGATTGGCTCCAGTTCATTTACTTAGTGGTCTACTCAAATGCTTAAAATTAAGCATGGGCTTAAATTCATTGTGAAGTCGGGAACCATTTGATATTCCAAATACATGGCAATCAGCTTTCATTAATTTATATTTAAATCATTAAAAAAATAATTCAGAGAATAGTTTACAAATAAGGTACTAAGTTATTTCTGTACAGTCCAACCAAGAACATTAAGAAAATGTTCAAACGGAGCCTTTCCATCCTATTTATATTTTTTATTGGTACTGGTGCTGGTTGGTACTTTTATTTATGATCAAAATGCACAAGATACTGCACAGTCATTTTTACTGCTTAAGCCATTTTGTGCATGTTCAGATTGAGACAGTAAAATCTAATCACCTGCACTGTAATGTCATCTGTATTCAAATCTCCAATTTGCATCAACTGGTTGCTCTTTCATGATTGTTCTTCTTTACTATTCTAATACATAGAGGTTGACCCTTGGAGGCAGCTGTTACCATTTCTGTTGTAGGGAATTCCTTGTATGTTTGTAAGTACATTTAAAGATAAAAAATTATGCACAAGAGTAAAGTAAAATTCTAAATAGTTTAAATAATTTTAAAATCTTTGTTTTTCAATGCTGGACATTTCTGAGGATGAGGGGTAAAGATTTCTGAGCCATCCAAGTAGTTAAGAGCATTTTCTGTGTGTCAAAATGAGAATGTTTTCTTTCCATCAGCTTGGTTGAGCTGGGATAATTAATAGCTCTATTAAGCCAAATCGATCTTAAAAAGATATCCAGTCTGCTCTGATGGATGTGACGATCCACTGCACTGATTATCTTATCACTGCCATCTAGGTGAAGTAACTGTGAGAGTGGGGCTTGTATGAACATTTAGTAGAAAAGCTTGATAGATTGTGCTCCTTTGTCTGGAACAACTATTCAACATTCATAACATTCTTGACAGATACTTGCTGAAGCATCATCTTTTCTAGAGGTGTATGTATCAGAGACAATGACTATCCCAGCTTGTTTTTTTCCTGCCACTCTTTTAGTTCTCTGGGTCTAGTTATGAACTCCGTTGGCAAACTCAAGGCTTGAAATATTTTCTCAAAGGCTATTGCTGAGCAGTACCAAAATGAACTGTCACAAATGATTATCTGATAGTGAACTTCTCCTCTGTGTACATTTCTTCTCCATTGTCCCATGCAAATAGAGAAAGAGATGATATTTAAATGATGTTTTGTTTTCAGTTAGAGCATGATTGGATGCCAGCAAAATGTAGATATAACTCTCAAACATCTCCTTTCAGATTCTGAAAATATGGGCAAAGCCTCTCTTATGAAGAGAAAATGTTTTAGAACAACTGATAGTGCAAGTTTTGCTTTTTAAGTGACAAATAAAGGCTTACATTTTGGTAACTAAGGATGCACAACAAGAGCGTATAATACATTTCTTTCAGCACATGTAGTTTAGATTTGACTTCTTGACTTGGAAATAGTTGCAATTCCCAGCAGAGTAACGCACTATCAGCTTAATTTCAGTTATGCAGAGGATGTCTGCTCTACAGAAAAACAAAACCAAAACATGTCCTTTATGGGGTTTGGTTATAAGGCTCCTGAAGTACTGATGTCTGTAAAAATAATGTGATTCTAAATAACTACAGCATAATCGAGAAAATTCAAACATGCTTTACACACTAACACGCACACACAACCTATATGTATGTGTATGTATGTATACGTGTATGTTTCTGTGTATGGGTGATTTTGGAATCAGACACATTCAAATCTCCATGTTAAAGAAAATTATTTTCAATTTCCACAAACGTATTTTGTGGAAACGTTTCCATCCATGTATGGTGCATGGATGTGATATTTTTCTCTTTTGGTTTGGTATGATTGCTCATAAGAGTTTAAACAAGAAAGAACATAGTTTACTACAGTAGATGTGAATTGTCTCCATATTTAAAGAATAAAAACGAGGAGAGGGTTTTAATTACAGTACGTAGGTGTTCTGTCTAACGCATGTCATATGGTGTTGATTTCCAGCAGCAGTGCCTACTGTAAGTGTTGCTGCTAGACCTTTTCCTTTCAGAAAACTATCCTGATCTGTTTCAAAACTCCCAACACCATTTCCCCCTTTTTACTTTCTTGTGGCCATTCTTTATGTGAGGGGAATATAACTGTAAAAAGATTTTTTTTTCTTATTTACATAAATTTTCCTTTAACTTTCTTTTTCACCACTTTTGTGTTTGACCTATTAGTGTTTTTAGGCTTTACAAAGCCAAAAAAAGAGCTTTCTTCAGCAAAACCATCTGGTTTAGTTTCCTGTGCCTCAACAATGATATGTGTATTATTATCAAGGCCACCCCTGTGGTTTTCTAAGTGGTCTTGTTACAGTGGTGGTCTTTCAATTCAATTGGAGTGATGGAAAGGTTAGACTAAGACTTCTTTCAAGTATAAGGTTTCCAGATTGATAAATTATGTATTGTTGTCATATTTTTGAGGCTGACCCGCTATGCCATTGTTAGCTTGAGTGCACCATCTCTTTAAGTAGCACAACTAATGTAGTCCTCCTGACAAATTCTGCTTTTGCAGCGTGTTGTTCTATTAGACTACCAAATTAAGGCACTTTTCAGAGGTAACTTTAAATGCATTCTGTGTTACCATGATTTTAGTTTTCCGCTATGGCTGGCAATCTATGGAAGAACAAGAGTTCCTATTTTTGTGGCAGGTCTGGAAGGAAAACGTACGGACACTGGCAGAGAGACTATGTAATGTACAGTATATATACTTTCATTGTGTTTATTCATTTGCAGTGGCAATAGAACATTGGGATGAAAACAGAAACTTCAAAAACAGGGTGTTCCACCTTCCAGACAGTCTCATAGTGGTTTTCACTTGGGGCAACTGTGGATGAGACTGTGGGAAAGAGGTGAATCTCACGAGGCAGGTGGGATTGCCTGGGCTGGGGAGCGAGGATACCAGGCAGCCTGCTTGAGGTTGCGGCTGCACCTGGAGGGAAACCACTGCCCCATCACTGGATGCAGCGTGCTCGCTGTGAAGTCGGTTTTCACAAGCTTTAGCAGCAAAAGTCTCACAAGTCTCTCCTGAGTATATGTAAATCATGGGTATTTTTTCTCCCCTTTTTAATCTACATCAAGCTTATGAATTGGGCAAGTTTGGGGCAAATTTCATGGGAATGTTCACATAAACATCCCTAGTCCTCAGCCCTCTGCATGCAGAATTTCAAGTGCTTGCTGTAAAGCAAGGAAATTCTGAATTCATGGAAAAATAAATTATTGAGGTTTATGGGGGAGTTAATACAAATGAAACATATCCTTTAATCAGCTGAGTCACTTCAGCTGAGATTTTTCATTTATTTCTTTGCTCTTTCTCCTATCATGAGTGGGGAAAAAATAATTTAAAAAAAGCAACCAGGTGTGTCTACCTCTGAACTTTACTTTTTCAATTGATTCAGATGGTATTTGGCAACATTCTAAAGAACTGAAAGCATCATCTTTTATTGGGAAATGCTTGGCAACATTAACAACAGGGACTGCTACCAGCCCCACCTATAATAATCCAGGTAGTTTCTCTTTATTAACTGATCTGCGATTTGCAGATTTATTTGGATCTTAGAGTAATGCACCACACTGAGAAAGCTATGTAGCGTAGTTGGTTTTAATTTTAACAGGGGGGAAAAAATCCCTTAAAACAGATCATTAAAATTTAATGAGGACATTTTTAAAACCCCATAATGGTTGAATTTACACTGGAAGTCAAAAATAGTTAATGGTGTTATGTCTGTGTGGTAACATCCTCGCTACACTATAATTGTTTTCATTTGAAATCAAGCCAGTAAAACATTGTGGGCAGTGCATTCCCAGAACCAAAGATTTCAGCCCTCCAATAATATCAGGTCATTCCACTGAAAGAAGAAATCTTTCCGAGGATAAATTAAAATGTCAGGGCTCACTTTTATTGTACTCTAGCTGTTAATATTCTGTATATTATTAAGAAGATGGTTGGTTATCAGCAGAGTGACTGCTCTTTCCTTGGGTAGGCATGGAAAAAAATAGGACTTTTTTGTCGTCGTTTGACTGGGAAACATTCCCCAAACCCACAGGGTGCACTTAATATGCCACTTTTAGTTTTAGCAGAAACGCTTGAATTTTAGCTGTAGGTGTTTTCGGATGAAGCCTTGACCTAACAACCGGCATTAATGGCCCAAAGATAGAGCAGCTGAAAGTTACCCTTGGCCTTCTGTGGCTGACATTAGACTCTCCCCAGGGGGGGCTAACTTAGTTACCAGGTTAAGCATGCGAAGAAAGCTTATTGCTGTCATGTGCGTGACTCCTCTCTTCCTCTGAAAACCCATGCGATTTCTACAACAAAACCAATTGTTGGCTTCCTCGGGAACATGAAGAATGGCGCGTTTGCAAAGCAGATGAGCAGCCTTAGCATTTTCTTTTTCCCTGTCCCCAGTCAGCTCAGCAGCGTGGCTGGGATGGATTGCCTGCAGCCCTGGAAGAGGAGAATTAAGTAGGCAGTGATCCCCAAAGTTGTCCCGGGCCTGCAGCTTACAGGAGAGCTGTGTATAAAACAGCTGGTGCTTCCCTCAAGTGCTCTCGGGTGCTTCCTCCTTCCTGCACGTGGAGGCTCGCTGGTGCCGTGGAGCCCAGCAGCTGCCCTTGCCAGAGGAACGATGCATGTGGCCAGCGAACTTGCTCACAATTTCATTGCTTTTAGCAAAATCAGTGGAGTTTCTTAGCGATACTAAAGTTGGTGGGCTGGATATCTGTTTTCTGCATTTTCTGCCATGCAGTGGGATTAAAGGATCTCCGGTGCTGGATTTGAGGAAGTAAGATCTAGGGGGGAACCCCATCAGCTGATATGAAATGTTACCCCTGTCTACAAGTATAGATGTAGGTTTGTTGTTTTTTTTTTATATAGAGTTGAATGCACTTGGCACATTTCCCTTTTTTTTTTCCTCTGTTTTTTTTGTGTGTGTGTTAAAATGGCAGGGCAAATTCTATTATTTGACACCTCAAAGAACCAGGACCTCCAATTAGGAACCCCTAATTAGTTATCTTTAAGTAACACATCACAAACATGTATGTGATGGCAGGGACTGCTGTGCCCTTAGAAGAGATGGGTGCACTGAACAAATTTCTTGATCCACTGACGTTACTTACATGCATGCAGTTCTCCTATAAAAAGAACAGGCACCATTATGGAAGATACGTTCACTCTCAAACTTTGCTCTTAATAGCAAGCTTTGTACTTTTTAGAAGCTGATCTTTCTAGTGCAAGTTGTGTGTTGTTCCTTCTTGATCTGCAAATGGGTTTGATTTTATTTTTTTTAATACCAAAAGATGTTTTTTGGTTTTTGTTTTTTTCTTCCATGCACACTTTACAGATTTCTTTAAGCCATGGCAATTGCATTAGTAGAGCATTAATTCTTACTTCTGCCTTAACCTCTAACATGTGAAATGTATTCTACACTCTGTTTGTCCAGGTAACTTTAATGCTATAAACACCAGGCATGTTGCTTTTGACATAAGGAAAAGTTTTTACAAATCATATAATTGTGCTGTGCTGTGTGTTACTTTGCAAGAAAAAGTAATGCTTTGTGTCGCTAATGCAGTATTTTCTCCTTATGTAATACAGGCATATTTTCCACCTCACCATTAATTTACTTTGCTGCACTTATTTCCAGACAAACCTTACTTTTCTGTATCTGGTGGCAATTTCTCTCTTCCTCAGAGGTGTTTTAAATTCAACAAGCATAAGGTTTTCAATAGATCAGATTCATGCTAATGGAGAAAATATTGACAAGGGAAAAATATGCAAGTTCCCTTTTCATTTCATTGCCAATATTATTATTGATATCCAGGGTAGATGTATATTAAATAATATATAAATAAAAATACTACCCATTGAAAACTGTTCATCTCCCTGGTTATAAGTGAATCTCAGGTTGTTGGCAAGGTGGCAAGAGGCACGGGAGAGGTTGGTTATTATGTGACATGTGTGCGTGCAGGTGTGACAGGTCTGTCTTCCAACAAGGGAAAGCCCAAAAAGTGCTGGGCACTGTGCCTTGTAACAGTATAATCTTCTTGTTGATGGCAGTTGTCGAGAGCAGGTTGGGTTTTAATTCGGACCGCAGCTGGGAAATTGCCACTGCTCCTATCTGTGTGCGTTCCATGTATGCATGTATAATGTTTTATTTTGGCCCACGATGCCTCGTAAACTTTTCCAGTGACTTCTGTGCCGTAACAGTGGAGAGGGGCCTTCTAAATCGGTTATGCTGGTAGCAGAGATCGTCCTGATTTGCAAGGACCAGTCTGCCATGGAGCTTGCCTGGCCCTGCGCTCATCCTGGGATGCAAAGATGGAGCTTGGGGTTTGCCTTAGGAGACACTTGCCCAGACTCACTGCAGTATCTGCTGTCTCATCTCTAGGAAAGTCTTTTTTTCTTTCTAAAGCAATTCAAGACTAGATGAGTATTGATTAAAAACCATTGCTGGTCAGAGGTTTGTGCAAGTTTTGATGGTCTGAGCACGCTTAACGAAATACTTCATACAATGTGTAGCATTTTAGTGGAGTTTTACAAATGGGGGTGCTAAGAAAACATTTTCAAAACCAGGCTGTTGGATCCAGACAGCAATAAAGGGTGAGAGCACACCCTTAAAATGCTGGTTTGCCATGGGGCAGCTGGGCTCACCAGGCGTGAGTCTTACGAGGATTGTAGGGCTGTGTGTCCCTTCCTTGCCCTCCTGGCAAGCCTGAGGACCGAGTGTACTGCAAGCCGACTGCTGGAACTGGTCCGGAATGAAATCTTGTGCTAATAATACGATTATTGACTTCAGTGGGATTGACTTCATCCTCTGCGTCTTACATTTATACGTGGGGAGGCGGAGGCTGGCAGAAGAGAAAGAGGCTCTGTGCCCGCAGTGGGTTACTCAGTACACCTGTGATAGGGACAGCCAGTATTTGGCTCTAAAAGTGACCTCAGGAGACATTAAAATTCCATGTAATATGTTACCAGTGTAAACAGGAAGTGCAATAAAGAGTTTTCACCTGGCCTGTTCTCTGCCAGTTTTCAGCCTCAAGTATGACAGAATGATGAAATTGGTGCACAACTGCCCACTCCTTGTAATTAAGCCAATTATACTTTCCTCAAAGAAAGCTTTTTGGTTGCTGATTTTCATAAGGTCACATCTAAAGAAGGGCAGTGTAAAAACAACAGGCACATGTGTAAAAGTGTAGCTGGCTGAAGAACAAGTCTGAGTAAAAAGTCCAACCAAAAGTAAATTAAATTAATCATTGTTACCACATTCATTTTGGGGATGATTACAGAAAATAGTGTTAAATAATAATAGAATCACACACATCATTTGCTTTTCAAATACACTATATGGTGGGGAAAGAAAAGCCTCAGTTACCTCAGTTGAATTTATTCATATGAGGTTTCTAAACAAATTGTGTAATGAAATTGCATGCTGATGATAGGCATTTGATGCACTGATTTGTAGCAGTCAGATCATTTGAATACAATGCGTCATAAATATTTCAAGCTGGGGAAAAAAATCCAAATTCTGAAAACACTATTTTAACAGTGTCTTGAATAGTTGTTTATGCTCTGTAGTTGCTTGTAAAACAGCTGACTCCAACCTAAGTTGATAGTTTTATTAGTAGTATCTTAAAGTGATCCTTTTTGCCTAGATGGGGGTTTTCACTGGGATGCTGGTTCATATAAAGTCTGTTTCACTGGAATAGTCCACTAACTTGTCACTACAAATTTTGGCTGTGTTAGTATTAGAAAGTACTTCTGGACCTTACAGTGTTATTACGCTTTCTTGGAGGGAAGAATAACACAAATTTTTATATTTCATGAAGGCAGATAAAAGCTGGAAAATAAAACTGCCTGTAAACAGGAGCGTTCAGGCACAGGATGAAAACTTGCATCTGGAATCCCACCCAGAACCAGCTCTGCTCTCCTAGAAGGAGCACTTGGCTGGCAGAGCAAAGGAAATTTACACTCAGGAGGAGCATAGCTGACACTTGTCTCAGAGGAAAATACAGGATGAGGTTTAAGACCCTAGTTGGTAAGCGAGCACTGTGGTCTTGTCACCTGCTCCTATACCCCAGTGGGGAAGAGGGAACCATCACCTGCTATTGGACTTGAAAGGAGGCCAACCTTCTCCAAACTAAGTGGGACACACCATGAGAACACACAAAAAACAGCAAGTATTTACATTGTTTTGACAATTTATTTTCTTAAGAAGTCATGAGAGGTGAGAGAAGGGTGTGTTCAGCAGAACGCTTTGACTTGAGAACTTCCTTTAACAGTAATTTGACTTCTGAAGCTCAAAGGGACTGGCTCTGCAGGAGGTCCTTTAGTAACACAGGAATATTCTGCATTTCTGCAAAACTACTGATTTTGTATTGGTCATGGAGAGCCAGCTCAGACATATCTCTGTGGTACTCACCCAGGAGGGGAACAAGACAGAGAACACAAGTTCCTTGTGTAGCCCACCAGCAAAAATAGGCCTACCAGCTACCACTGTTAAAAAACAAAGACCTTTTTTTTTATGGATAATAAAACTAGCCATTGTGGCATGAATCAGACTGAGAACATATGATAATTGCTTCTCAGTTAGCAGATGCCATGATTAATGGTCAGCCAGCAGCCATCTCTATCCTGCTGCTTACCTGTGTGGTGGTAAAGGCTGCAGCTGGGCTGTGGCTTTCACTTGTACATGAATCTCACCAAGTACAGTAGAAATTTCTACCAGATATCACCCTGAAACTTAAAAATGAGTACACAGACGTCTTTTTACTAATGTCTTCAAACATTCAGTTTTAATGTTTTTAAAGATGATTTCTTCCTTATGTGTCCTCTTCTGCTCTATAGCACTTGCAGGTGCCTTAGAACAAGCCTGCGTGCTGATGTTGCTGTTTTATCCACCTTGTGTTGGGGAGAATGACACGAGTGCATAGATTTGTCCTCCCTGGCTTTGCATGGGGACTGCAGAGGTAGCATCTGAGGTGTTACTGAAATTTTAATAGGAGTGGGTGCCAAGTCTTTAACACAAACGTCCTTTTTGCTAGAGGTTCAGTAGGCATTAGAGCCTTACAGGTGTCAACAAATAAAAAGTGCCAGGCTTTGTTTAGGCTAAAAGCATTTTGCTTTTCAGTTGCTGAAACCTCACTCTCTCCTTTTGTTTGCCATAAATCCTCTAGTTCATGTAGTTAGAAGGAAAAAATAATAAAAACTGAGTTTCTGTTGGTAAAAAACAAGTACAAGGGAGGGAGAAATCAGACTATTTGAATTAGTAATTAAAAATACTTTAAGGAAAACAATAAAGTTACTTGTTTTCATTAGAGTTCCTAAGTGATTGAGTTTATTTACCTGTGCACACAAGATTATTAACCAGAAGTATATACAGTAGTATTCATAATAAGCTCGCCAAGTCATCTGTCCAACAGAATTTGGATTAAAACAAAACAAGAAAGTGAAGAGGGCCTGAGTAAGAGAGTAAGCTTGCCCATAGAAACATTAAACCTTTATACTTGGGCAGACTGGATTTGTTTTTCAGTAGCTTGTGTTGTTATGATGTTTGTTGCTTTATTTAGATGAACAGTTTGGCTCTGGTTGCCTTTGTTCTCAGCACACAGAAGACTTGGCACATTGCATACCGTGCATGGTACAGTTAGAGAGGGAGACCTGCAAAAGGACATCCACCCGAGGCGGATTGGCAGACAATAGCAGAACATCCTTTTCATTGAAAGCAACTCATCAGGAAAGCATTGGACCTGCCTCTCTGTATTTAGCTGAATGCAGATGAGAGGCATGATTAACACTAATGAGTGTCCGGGGATTTATTGTTTACTTAGAGATAAGGCATGGGCTTCCTTCGTTGGCACTTTCTGCCAAATAGTTTGATCCTAGTCCACTAAGCCTTTTATTATTTGTTGTTGCTTTTTTTGGTAGTGGTGGTTGTTGCTTTAAGTGATTCCTTCCACCAAAATCTTTTCATCACTTGGGCTTTTTTATTTTTATTGCAAATTGTCTGAGCTGTTTGTCATTTGGGCCGCAGAAGTCTGGAGGTCCTTTACATGCATCACATGTTTCTGCATCCAACAGTGCTTTTTCTGTTCAGTGCTTGCCCTCCTCCCCAAAGCTGAAATAAATCAAAGTAGGTTGAGACTCAGTCGCAATAAATCAAGACCTGTCCAAAACTGGAGCCTGCCCAGTCAAAATGTCATAGCTTGGCTTTCACTGAGGATTAATTAAAGGCCTGATATAAAGCCCAGATGTGCTTCAGGAGAGTAGCAAACTGCCTGGTGGTGGCTGTACTAAAAACCAAGTCTCCCCACGAATCTGCCCACCCAAGAATATGGAGGAGGATAAGGCTGAGGAAAGGGAAGAAGGGAGGGGAGGGAAGAAGCAAACTGAATCAAGCATGATTTTTATAGCATCTATGTTGGCAGAAAACAAGACAAGCTCTATGCTAGAACACCTCTGAAAAAATACAAAGCAGACGTGTATATTTCTAACAGCAGTGAAGAACATAATTGTTAAAATGTTCAGCATTAATCGGGAGTGGGAGAAAACTAACACAGCAAGTGAACTTTTGCACCTTTTGTGTTTAAAAAATATATTAATGTGGCATGCCCAGCAACTTGAATTTGCTCAATGCCTGTTTTACATTAAAGTCCTGAAAGTCATCTCGACTAAAATAATTTAGCTGAAGATTCCGGAGGCTCTGGCAGAGACAGATACGAAAGTGTGCATGTATCTAAATTCAATATATTTATATGTAAGTATATGAAATACCTTTAAATGACATGTTGCTTGCCTCACTGCCTTTGTAGAACTTTTTTTCAGTAGTTAAATTAACAGTGTTCACAGACTAACACCTTTTAAAAAAGCGGCAAACACTGAGAGTACTGCAGCTTGGTTTTGACACCTGGTGTATGGGTACACTCACTCTCTTTTGCAGGCATAGAACTATGAGTCTTTGCAAAAAGAAGTTTTCAGAATAAAGTATCTGTTTAGATCAAAATAAAATGCTTTCCTTGAATAAGATTCATTCAATAATAATTGTCCTGTTTTCAGTTTCTTTGATTTTATTGTATCTAAGTTGTGAGTATGCATACATGCTCTGATGAGATGTGGTGTTAAAATTTCCTAAAACTGAATGTGTGGTTCTAGGATGGTGGGAGTGATCTGCAGGGCTGTCCTGGCCTGTTCAATCTGGGCCACTAGTTATATGGCAGACAGCTGTGATACTCCAGATATTCCTAAGCAGAGGGTGTTCCTATGCATATATATGTATATGCTTATGTATTCATATGTATCTACATGTAGATTTTCAGCAAGACCAATCTGTAAGTCACTAACAACTCAGAGTGGTATCCTCTTTGAGACATGATAACCTGTCCCATCTTTCCTCCACCTAGAATAAATGAGAGCCATTTTACAAAGCTGGCAGAAAAGGAGGAGGTAAGGAGCTGGAGGAAAGTGGTAGATTAAGGCCTTATTTCGATAAAATGTGAGCCGAGAGTACACAGTTCTTAATTAAGGACCCAAGGAGGATTTATGGAAGCTAGGGTGTGAGAGTAGTTCAGTGGGAGGTTTCAAAGTCCTGCTGTCTCTGTGACTTGTCCTTGCTTCATGTGGTAGATGCACATTTGTGCCAGCTTGGCAAAGTGGTTTGTGACAAGTCCTGGCTATAATATGTATGTCAGACAGCTAGGAAGTAACAAACTTTGCTCTTCAGCAGTCTGTTCTTCTGTGCAGCAAGGGGAAAGCCTGTGATCCTGATACCTTTCCTCTTGAGAGTCAAGGTGTCTCAGAAACTTGCAACACTCATAGTCATGTAATCATTAAAGTTGGAAAAGACCTCCAAGATCAGTCCCCTACCACCAATGTCACCCACTAAACCATGTCCCTAAGTCCAACCTTTCCTTGAACACTCCCAGGGACGGTGACTCCACCACTTCGCTGGGCAACCCATTCCAATGCCTGACTGCTCTTTCTGAGAAGAAATGTCTTCTCATTTCCAACCTAAACCTCCCCTGGCACAACTTGCGGCCATTCTCTCTAGCCCTATCCCTAGTTACCTGTGAGAAGAGGCCAACCCCCAGGTCCCCACAGCTTCCTTTCAGGCAGTTGTAGAGAGCAATAAGGTCTCCCCGAGCCTCCTCTTCTCCAGAACAACCCCAGTTCCTTCAGCCGCTCCTCACAGGACTTGTGTTCCAGGACCTTCACCAGCTTCGTAGCCCTTCTCTGGACATGCTCCATGGCCTCCATGTCCTTCTTGTACTGACGGGCCCAAATCTGAACACAGTACTTGAGGCGCGGCCTCACCAGAGCAGAGTAGGGGGACAATCGCCTCCCCTGTCATAAAAGAAGCCCACAGAGCATCCCAGGACGTAGCTCAAACCTGCAACCCTGGCGTGCGGCGAGGTGGGAAGTGAGTGGTGCAACCACCAGGCTGCCACCAGCCCCTTAGCTCACCAAAAGGTAGCTTATGTTAGGTTGCCTCACACATGGTCTTGTCTCCAAAGGAGCACTTCAACATTATTCTAGCCACCTGTAAGCTCCCTCCTAGCATCTCAGCCTTTTGGCAGTCTCTTTGTGTTTTCTACAGTCTTAATAGTGAGATGTTCTCCTTTTCCTCCATCAGACTTGCCCAACACTGTCTTCCTCATATCCTACTTCCAATAACATTTCCTTACTTTTAATTCTGGTTTCTCCCGTGCTCCTAGATGAATGTCACTTCATCTCTTCCGTGTGTTTACCCTCGGGTGTAAACTGCTGGAGGCAGTGCTGGAGACCTTCCAGCAGAACCAGTGAGTGAGCCAGGACAGCAGGTGACAGCCCTGGGCCAAGGTAAACCTACAACACAGTTCAGACGAGTCTGGGTGTCCAGGGCTGGATAGAATTGGAACTATGGTTAGAGCGAGCTCTGACAGGTGCAAGAAGGGAGAGAAGGTGACTTCTTGGGGAGCACTTGTGCAGAAAAGGGAAGGAATCACCATCAGAGTAAATTTATTTCAGTAAAATAATAATAAAATGTAATTGGAATTAGAACGGGAAGAGTCTGGAGTTTCTTTTTAATTAAAGTGGTGAATTTACGTAGTTAACACCAAATTACAGTGTTTCTGTGCCCCAGAATATTGGGCAGTGGAGAATAAGCCCCATGCAAGCGTTCCCCCTGGAGATGTGGAGCCTGTGCTCCCTGCAGTGTAACTCGCCTCTGGAAACAATAGGTGGCTTTCAGGCAGCTGGCCTGGCCAACGCACCTCTTACAGAGGCTGCTGTACATGTTTGGGAATATGTAACTGCGCCGGGGAAAGCCTAGACCAGAGAGCACTGGGGGAGAGACACATTAGTGTTTGAGCAGGGACCTAGGTGTTGTGACACCAATACTGCAGAGCTTTGTGACAGGGAAGCATGTACAAGAAGCACCGCTGTGGTCCTTCTTTACGAGTCTATCGTTTTCAGTCTATAATTTCCTATAAAAATTTTGCCATGGGTTTAAATTTAGCAAAGCCCATCAAAGTCTGGGAACTTCTTAACATTTTTGTCTGTAAGAAATTTTAACAAAGTTCAGCCTTTGAGCCAGGATTAGAAAACACTGAGAAGGCTGTGCTAAATTTAAAAACCTGCTTTAGTTTTAAATGTCTTTGCAAGCTGTTACTTCTGAATGTGAACTATGCCTTTGCTGTGTGTGCGTGTGTAAGGAAAAAAAAAATAAAAAAAAAAATAAAGATTTAAAAGGCTAAGTGGTTAAAATTTAACAATTAGCTACTGTACAGGCTCAGGAGCTTCCCCAGCTTTCCCTTCAACTCATGTTTTCTTTATCTCCTGGGTGGTCCCTAACATCCCTGTCAGTTCTTCTAAGACCCCCCTCTTCTCCTCTTCTTTGCTCCCCCTGTAAAGGAGGCCCTCTCCCAGTCACCGTCCTTCCTGTGGGGAGCCCTCTGGGATCCAGCCAGTGATGGTCTTTGTTTTATACTTGTGGAACTAAAGAGACACGAGTGCTACAGAAGATAAGAAGACAGTTTTCTATTGGGGAAAATAATGCTGAATCTTGATCTTCCCAAATCTGGGCCCAGATGAATAGCATAAGGAGTGCATCCTGGCTGTCAGGGATGCTGGGTGATTTTTCCTGGGCAGTACTGGCAAAAAGTGTTTCCTCCCTTCCTTCGAGAATCAACTATTCAGCTGATGCAAGTCAGCAGATCCCAAACAAAAGAGCAGTGTTATGCTAATTTATAATGGCTGGATAGTTCTCTCGGGTAAGGTGTAATTCCACAGACACAGAACCATTAAGTTATGGGTGGACATTTTTCCTATGCTTTTTGGGTGGTAGAAAGCTTATTAGTCTGGACAGTGTATCTCCGGGCCAGGCTGAGAGCAGAGAGACAGGGAAACACCATGTACTGTGCGAGTAGATTGATATTAATGTTGGGTCTCTGGAAGCAACTGGAGCTTTGGATCAAGCTGTCTCTATTCTAGAGAGCTTAATCACTAATTGGATTAATTACAGTAGTACAGTATTTCTTCCCTTCAGCTTGGAGGCAGTTAGGTTTGTGTGAAAGGTATGATAGCAGATCTTATCCTATGTGTATGCAGGCCAGACTCCTTGGGAGATGCATTATAGACTTTGTTCACCAAGGAAGCATTTTGCAGTGCTGGAAGAAGAAATAAATTCTCCTCAGTCTCTCTTCAGGGTCTTGATGACATCTTGCCCAGCAGTTCCTGTTGACTTGGAAACCTACTGAAAGACATTACCTGAATCATCTTGTCAGCTAGGATAGTAAGAACGTGATCTTTGGAAGGTGTAAGTAATACCTATATTGTGGAAGTTGTTTGGTTTAGTAAATCACACTCACCTAGAAATAACATGAGTCTTGGCTCCATCAGTTCGGTAACAGTTTTTGGAGACTATTTTTATATTTTCTTCAGAACTTTGCTGTGTCAACATAACTTTCTCTTTTTTTCCCTTAACTTGAAATTAATGCACTTGAAAATCTCTAAGAAGACTATCTCCCCATTTGATTGCTATGGAACACAATACTGGTATCAAATGCTTGTAACTGTGGTTATTAAGGAATTAACAACTTAGAGGACTTTAGCATATCGTGTTCAATCACCTGGCCTGTGATGCCTCTGAACTTTTCACTATGTAAGATGTTGTACTGTATTTGCTTAATGCAATTATGGAATAATCCTTGGTGCAGTTTCCTGGAATGATACAAATAGCCTTTTCTTTTCTCCATGTGTTCCTGGTTTACAGCCTAACTTGGAAGGGAACTGTGTTTGTGAACTTTTGTTTCCCTTCACACTGAGGTCCAATTCCAACATACTTCTTACTCAAATTTGTTTTGAAAATGTTTGTGTTCCGTTGTCAATCCAATGTATGCTTTTGCTGAAATCTCGTCCTAGGGTTTTATCTAACAGAATACAGACTGGAAGGAATATTCATTTTATTAGATTTAAATATTAATAGTGTTGTGTTTGTTTTCCTCAATGTCATTCAATCTCTTCATCCAGGTAGAAGTTTTCGTGTATCCTCGATCTCAAGTTACTTTGTTTTTTGTTGAAGTTTGTACAAAACCAAACTCCTGCATCAACCAGCCCATCTTCAAAGCAGTTCAGCCTGGATCAGATCTTTGTAGTTAGCTTCTATCTCCTGTTGAAGAAGACGGGGTAAATTTCTAGTTAAGAAAACTGAGTCTGGCACTCTTCCATTGAAACAGATTAAACTGTGAAAGGGAAGGAACAGGAGAAGGGGATTGTCTGCAGGTATTTTTTGAACTTAAATTTGAACTTAAATCTAATGCAAAGTTTTTATATTTGAAAAGTATTACTTCCATGAAAGTACAAGGATTCTACTAATGTTTTTATGGGCTGGATATGTTTTGAAAAAACAAAGTAATTGGAAAATGTTTGATCTGCTGTAATCACCATCTGCCCCTGCCTTAAAAAATGTGCATGGTTCCATACACACATTTTAAATGATCCATCATATATCATCACTTACTACAGTACTTCATTCATGTAGGTGTTAGTTTTTGTGTGCAAAAGGTCAAATCTTTTCAAACTTAATTCTGAACGCCTGTGTTTTATAACAACCTAACTTTTCTTTGAAGGTAGAATATATATTTTTAATATACTAATTCATCATTAGCTAGAGGGGAGAAGTAGAAAAAAACACCAGCACATTCCTACTTCAGATCAAGTCAACAAAGGTCTTTTGGTTGATTGTTCATAATTCTAACATTGAAATTCCATAGTATGGATGATACATATTCATATTTGTACAAATTAGGTTACTCTGCACTCTCAGAATGTTTCTGTCCTAAAGAAAAGACAGAGTACTCTCAACATGAAAGTTGGAGGAAAAATATAGTTAGTGAATTATTTGATTTATATGCTATGTTTTTAAAAATTAATATAAGCTTGAAGTTTATTTTTGGCATAGCTAATTCTTTATAAATCCCTTTAAAATGCACACTAGACCTGGAACATTTTTTTAGGGCCAGAGAGTATCAGTGTAAAATTAGAAAAACAATGTCTTTGAGTTTTCTTGGCTTCTGGGAGCTGAGTGGGTGGTGAGGAGTCCCTTCCTTGTAATAATGTTTTTACAAATAGAAATTTTGCAACAGTTTAAGGAAGGTAACTGAGTCAGAAAAGAACATGTCACAGTGCTTTTCATTTGATTATAATTGCATTTTATTTTAAAAAAATCTCTTTCAGAATAGAGAGTTAATAATGAAAATTATCATGGGTGAAATAAAGAAATGTAGGCATTAGAAAAATATACAAGGAGATCTGATAACTTTGTTTAGACTTAGTAACTGGGCTTTTAAAATGTGTTTCAGAAATTTTACACAGTGCTGCATGTTCGTGTCATTATAATTAGGAGTCTCTTGGTATTTCCATTACAAGAGAATGTTTTCTTGATTTTTTTTTTAACCTAACATTTAAAACGGGAAAAAAAAATCCTCGGGTCATTTTTTCATATGCAGCGTTTGAGCACAGGCATAAGGTTTTATACTGAATTTGATTTGTGTTCATATTATGTTTGCAATGTGCAGTGCGGTTTTTCACTGTGTTTATTATTATTACAAATACTTATTGTTCAACATACAGTCAAGATCCTCTGCCATGCCCAGAATTTGCTCAGTTTTTTTAAGGAGGTGGCACAAGCATTATTCTGTTCTTGGCAGCAGAACCTTCAGGCTGGCTAAGGACTGCACCACCACCACACAGCAAGCTGCTTGAGCCCTTCAGGACTCATTCCAGTAGCAAGATGATAGGGGAAATCAGGCGTGGCTCACGTGCACCTCCCTCACAGCCAGGCACTGTGCCTCTTCCAGGAGCTGGTGGGGAAGGTGAAGCAGCTCAAGGGTCACTGTGATGCTGGCAGGCTTCCCCATTTCTGTTTTCAAGTCAGCTTAGCAGTTTTTCTGCCAGGTATGCAACATCTGTGGAAGATGACCCCTGTATATGCTTGTCATGTGGTCATTTTTTGTAAACTGATGAAAGTAGCTTAAGTTAAATACCAATTTACTGTTGGCACAGAAGGTCTGGTAGCTAGTCTGTCAATGAGCAACCAGATAGGGGTTCCTCACTGGATAAAAGCTAGGCAGACAGGCCAAACTTTCTCCCCTGGAAAAGGAGCATGTCCCTTTCCAAAAACCGGAGGGGCAGGCCAAGCTGAACATTTGTGCACTGCTCTTTGGGCCGTGGCACATGTGCTGGTGGTACGCATTGCTTAGTGCCAAGCATACGGTTGTTGCAGTTTTGGAAAAATTTGCTTTTGGCTCGGGATATTATGAGCTCCATTTCTTTTAGCTGCAATTTACTCAGGGGAAGGAAAATTGAAATTCACAACATGAAAACATTGAGGAACTTCAGCTGTGGTTAGCACAAGCTCCCAATGCTAATTTATACAGTCCTGCAAAAGAGCTCAACTGAATTTCAGTCCCGCAGCGCCCACAACACATAAGGTATGCTGAAAGCCTAATTGAAAGAAATGTGTAGTGGGTCCCTTTAGGCTCTCCATTTTGGGGTGTATTTGAAGTGGGTAGGGATTCTTTTGGGACTCCAGCCACAAATTCTGGATCATGATGGTGAGCTGAATGGGCCACAAGCTTTGTCCTGATCTGCTTCCTTCTCATCTCAGGATCAGGATCTGTGGCCTTCAGGAGGCAACATAAACTGCCTGCCTATCTCCTGTCTCAGCATCCTCATAGACAAACGGGGTACCAGCTATACAAGAGATTACATCAGGGCATCCTCAGATATGCCAATGCCTGCCAGGAATTCGCCATTGTTCTAGGAAATTTGAATGAAAACATTGAAACTGAATTTGAGGCAGGGAAGAAGGTAACGTTTAGAAGTATTTGTTGCCTGCAAGAGCTGGGTAATAGTGACCATAGGAGCCAGTCAATAAAGTAAATACAAGTTAGTGTCTAAGTCCCTTAGAAACCATCTTCTTTTTCCTTCCTGTCCACCGTTAAAACCCAAGCAGTAATTTCAAGTGCAAAGAACACATCCCCACTAAGAGGCAATGAAATTAAGGTATTTCAAGTGTTGCACATTCTTATTTACAGTGTGTTTTACACGTGCAGTACAAGCCAATTTATTTGATTAGATTTTTGCAGACTGAAACCTGGAATCTTAACATCTATGAAGTATACATTCCTGTAAACATTTTAAGACCTGATGTGATCATATGCAGAGAGGCTGGCTGGCTGCTGATGGGACTGAGGATGCCTGCAACTCTCTCAATTCCCTGTGCCCCTAGCAAATCTTCAGCTGGTATAGCCGGAAAGATGTCACTACACAGGCACAGAGAGTGTATTGTTATTTTCAGATGTACTGTAGGTACCTCTGTTGTGACTGGCTTTAGAGGAACTGACTCTCCTGTGGCTAGAATTGGGGCTGGGAGAATGATGAATAATACCAAGGTCAAGATTACAGTGGAGTGATGGAAAATCTGATTTCTCCCATCATCAAGTTCATAATATTATGACTCATAGCTGGAAGGAGGTGGCGGGGGAAAGGTGGCACCTCTTGGCAAGAAGAGAGCAGAAACAGGCAAACCAGCACCCCACCCTGAAAAGCTCTCACACTTGGGGAAAAAAAGGCACAAAATACTGGTATCTCTGGAAGTTTTCCTTGACAAACGTGACTTAGTATATTTGGCCCCTGAGCATGTTTTTCAATAAAGGTTTTGTATTCTTGAGATGCTGTGGGCACCAAAGGCAGTGCTGTGCAGATAAGGTGTCAGACATGGACGAGCAAGGTTTCCTTGAATCATCTTTCTCAGTTGTTACACCTGTAACATGAGCACAGTCTGGACGCCTCACAGCTATATAGCTATAAAGTTCACCAAGTTCACCAAGTTCACTAAGAACCATAGTTTAGCTGTACGTTGTCACATGTGTAGGTATTATTAAAAGTATTTGTCAGTATTGTTATTCTGGATGTACATAGTAGTCTGTAGGACTTCAGAAAAAGTATTTGCCCTTGTAGTAGATACAAGAAATACAATATTGGTTGTGGTCCTGAGGGAAACTTTGTGACAACCAAGTGGCTTTTGTTGTGGATTTATCTATATCAGTGTAGTGGCTCCAGCTCTTCAGGAGCATGCAATTTGACTATTTCATTGTGCTGTAAGGAAGGAAAAAAAAGAGGGGGGGGGGGGGGGCAAAAAAAAAAATTAAAAATCCTTTCAAGGTAATGTTGGCTTCCACTTCTGCATTCAGCCACTTAAAGGTCGTCCATATAGTCATACAGTGTTTCTTTCATTGGAACAGGTCCTAGATTAGAGAGTGTGAGTAAAATATTATTCCAAATAATTATGATATTAATATTTACAAGGTTAATCAGTAGTCTTTCCAAAACAGGCTACACTGTGATTTCTTTTTATTTCAGTGAAGGGAATTTTGGCAACTAGGATGAAAGGGCATGTACGTTTTTTCTCTAGGTATCTGCTGATTAGTTAATTAAATATTTTCATCAGTCACAATGACCTCTGTATTTGGACTGCGTATTGGTTTACACTAGATTTCCCATAGCTGAGACTTTGTGCTGCATTGCCTTCAGGTTACAGATATAAGGTCTGCCCCATCCATTGTCAGCCTGGTTTCTTATCAGGCTGAGTACTCGTGAGCATCCTCTGAAATCTATACCTTTGGCAGGGAAATGAAACTGAGCTGAGCTGGTCCTGCTAGCCCAAAGTTCCTGCTTTGTTAAAAGGTTCAGAGCAGGTCAGGTATTTTTCAGTATATTTTTAAAAGCGTGGTTGAGCTAATTTAATTTCTGTTCATTAATTCCTCCCCCCACGCCCCCGTTCAGAATAAACGGCCCTTCACACGAATCCAATTTAGCTTCAATATACCTTATTCACACTGCCTTTTATTGCAAGCCACAGTTCAGCCAGCTGTAAGATTGCCCAGCTGCCTCAGGTTTCCCAATTTAGCCCTGGAAATGATTTCAGCATGGCTGAAACTTTTCACTGGCCAATTTGGAAAGGGGATTCAACTTGTGAAAAATGTCCCAAAATGGCCACTGAAAGCAAAATAAAACAAAACAACAAAAAACACATGCAAAGAAAGGTGGGGTGTAAGGATGGCTGCTTGGGGATTTTTTTCCTAGGGCAAAAGGATGTATAGGGGTGAGGGAGCAGAAGTTGAAAATCAATTCGTAGCCTTGCACTTCTGCTACCCTCTGAGGGACTTCTCTTCTTGGCCTGGGCTTAATTGCAGCACTGATATAAACAAGGGGCTTAGTGTGAAACTCTGTACAGGCAGCTGGAGGTGAACTGGCAGTGAAGACCAGGATTGAGTTTAGTATGGAGGCAAAATAGCTTGGTTTTATCTGGGAGCAATAGCAGGAAGGGAAAAAAGGTTTGCAGCTGTGTGGTGAGAATGCATGTCTAATCAAAGAAGTCCAGGGCATCAAATGTTCATATTTACATGGCTAAGGGG
This sequence comes from Oxyura jamaicensis, assembly GCF_011077185.1. Classification (NCBI taxonomy): domain Eukaryota; kingdom Metazoa; phylum Chordata; class Aves; order Anseriformes; family Anatidae; genus Oxyura; species Oxyura jamaicensis. Next base: position 80,391,101 of record NC_048894.1, read on the forward strand.
AAAAAATAGTAACACTTGCATTTCTTAAACACTGTTGAACTTGAAGCTATGAGCAGAGGTCCTGCCATTAGATTTGAGCTGTATTTTACAGTGTCCACGTGTGTGCAGCTCAACAAAGGGTTGATTAAGCGTGGATTTATTGTTGTGCTTTTACAGAAAACCTCAGCATGTCTTGCAGTTTCTAGAGACGGACATGTTAATGAAAGCCCTTTGGCAAACCTAGAATTCCAAAATAGGCAATACGCAGAAAGTCTGATCTTGCAGCTAAGAAGAAAAGTATGCGTATACACTGTGATTATGTAAATACTTTCTGATCCTGTGTATAGATCATCATAATTAGGGGGCAGAATGCAAGACTTATTTGCCCGTGAAACACTTTGACCCACAGACCAGCTCTGTATTTAAGACCAATGGGTTCATTTCTGGTAGATACCTAGTAGAATCCTTTACAAAAATACCTAGTCTTTTCAGATCTGTTATTAGTTGTAAGTAACTCATTTACAAACAACTTAAAGGAGGTAAGGAGAGGCATGCGTCTTGAGTCTTATGGAAGTCAAAAAGAAGCCGTCAGGAGGGAGGGGGAGAAAAGCACAGCTTTCCATACAAGCATCCTCAGATGCACTCGTAGGTTTTTAGGTGTGGGATTTTTTCCCGACACTTTGCAAATCTTGGGAGGATTAGAAAGTTCTGAAAGGAAAATCTGGTCCATTTGATATTTTTAGGTAGGAATTGTTGTTTGATTTCTAGAGGAAGGGAAATGCCTGCTAATGATGATTTAACTAACAGCTTCAAATGTATGTCTGCATGCATCATTACCACATGTCTGTTTTTGTCCTTCTCAGTCTCCTAAAGCTTATGTTCCCTCTCAAATCTTGGATACCATCATTTTAGGAGGTCCTGCTGCACAAGCTGAAGTTCAGGGTCATAACAATTACATGTCAGTATCTATATGGGGGGATTAAAAAATGTGACCACCTTGTAGTATTAAGTAGATGAGCATTTACAGTGAAATTAATTTATACCTTTGCCGAACGTTAAGCACATGCTTAATTTTTTTTTCTCAACCAAAAAAAAAAATATCTTGTTTGTCACAAGTATGGAACTTCATGGTAAAGGATGATGGTGGCTTTAAAATTTCTAAAACAAAGCAGGGGACAAGGAATTGTCCCCTGTGTTTAGGTTAAACAAATTAGCCTAGGAATATATGATATGCTACAGCAAGACAATCTTAAATATTTCTGGAGTTTTATTTCTTTGGCATTATGTATGGAACTATGATGTAGGCAAACAATATTTACGCTGGTTTTTGCGCCTAGGGAGAAGAGCCTCTGGCCATTGTGTTGTGTGGATTTTTATTTTTATTGCAGTGTAAAGGATTTTGATCATTTCCCCATTCGGTGAAGAAATGTGATTTTGCAAAAACGTCTACTACAGTGATCACAAAGTTGTTTTCCATGTAATCTTGATTATATGGACAGCTAGTACTTAGTTGCAAAAGTGGCTGGGGCAACAGACACTTTGGAGCAGCTGACTCATGCTGGTTGTTAATTTCGGTGTCATCTTTGTGGAGCTGACCCACGCAGCTCCTGTGGGAATCGACGTCTTTAAAATTACTTGCAGATAGTCTGCACTTTTTCAGGGAGGGAAAAGCACCGTGGACAGATTTTCAGAAGTGCTCATCATCCCATTGTGTCCCCAGAAGTTGTAGAGATCTCCTCATCACTCACCAGGCTCTCGGTGCAAGCTACCTACTACTGAAGTATGACTGCATGTGGGAAGCAATTACTGATTGTGCAAACACTTTAGATCACGAAGTAGATTGTTTATTTTATGGACTGCCCGTTCTCGGGACCCAGACTGGGATCAGAGCTCCAGTCCAGCAGGTACTCCTCAAGGAGATTGTGGCAAGCCCTGTCTGGAAGGGGTTTGCACTTTTACACAGCCAGGCTGAGCAGCAGGAACATCATGAGGCATTTAACTGGATGTGGGAAATGGGAGGGAGTGCAAAGAGAAGAGGGTAAGAAAATCCGACGTGAAAAAGTAGAATATGGTAGACATGGAATAAGGCTGCTGTGTAGATGCTGAGGGAGGAGTGGGAGGGGAGCTCTGGAAACTGCTATTCATCATGGGGAAGGAATGTGAGAGCTGGTTTGCTGGTTGCTTTGCTTTTTTTTTTTCTTTTTTCTTTTTTTTTTTTTTAAGAAGAAAAAGGTTGGACACAGTTGATGACATTGTTGTCCCAAGGTCCCTCTTTCAGCTGCTTGTCATGGGTCTTGCCAGCTCAATGTTTGGCTTTTCTCTCTCAGCAGCCTTTCTTCCTCATGTTCACATGGCCAAAGGAAACGAGGAGGCTGCTTCACCTGTGATACTTCTGAAACGGGATCTCCAGTGAACTTGTCTCAGTATAAGATACATTGTGTAATGTTTCATTGAATGTTAGTGATGTTTTGATGCAGAACAGACCATTATGGGGTTTTGCATTATTATTATTATTTATTTTTTTTTTAATTCAAGACAGGTAGCTACACACTGCAAAACATTATTCTGAAAGAAACAGTGCGAGGATAGAATAAAATCATGTTCAATTATGAACATTTTAAAATCTAGCTCTAGAAGGAGGCTTCTTAACTGTTGGTTTTTTTTTCTGAAAAAAGTGTTTAGGGCAAAGGTATAGCTATATATTTTATTTAAAAGTTACGCGTTCTTGGCTTTATATACTTTGCCACAGCCTTGTTTGGCTTTGAATGCTGTCTTAGTTTTGTTAATAAAAAATACTTGTAATGCTTTTGCTCTTGAATGCCTTGTAGTTTCGATTGCAGGTCCTTGAAACCGCTTGTGCCAAAAGGTGCTGAATGACTATACATATTTCAGAAATTCTTTACAGAATACTGCTGAAATGCTCCCTTCTTTCTTTCTATGTTTAAGCACACCACAATGAAAGAGAATTTGGGTTTCCTATTCCAGTTGTTGAGGTTCGTGTCTGTTTACCCATTTGCCTTCTTTCTTCAAAGTTAGCTGTGATATGTGATGGGAAAATGGTGGAAGAGGAAATGTAAGAATCACTGAATTTTGTGGGCAAATGCCCTTTCCTATCTTCCTTAGAGAATGTCAAAACACTGACTTCAAAGCAGTGCTATACTATTTTTTTTTTCCCTCTCCTTAGGCACACATACCCTTTTTTGTTATCTACGATATATGGTTGTGTTATTCTAGAAATGTTTTGGATAGTGAGTGGAGCCAAAAAAAATGAGAAAAGCAATTTACAAGTCTGTATACAAAATGTAAGTGAACATTTGATTTAATTTCTTAAGCATTAAGCCAACTTTCTTAAATATAATTGCTAACATAGATTAAGAAGATAACTATGAAAAAGCCAATTGGCATATTTGATGGGAAACCAATTCATACACTTTTTTTATTCCAGAGAGAAAGAGGGATGTTGTGCTAGTTATTATTTATTAAAATCAAAACCTGGTTCAGACTGTCACAACTAAATTTTACACAGACTATTGAAGCATTCAAGTCTACTCTCTCACATAAGAAATCAGGCAGTTACTTTTTCCATGGGAATGTTGTTCTCTACTTTTTAGTTGAATTTGTTGATTGCATATTAAAATAAATACTAGGAATTTGGGGGGTGAGACGAGGAAGGAGAGAAAGGTAGCAATGACTCCTGAATAAGTACTTCTTGATTAAATTGAGCAAAGCTGGAAGTTTATGACAGAATGGAAGCATTTTTCTCTTATTAGATCCAACTGATTACTGACTTAATCTGAGGATGCTTAGATTTTTTTTTTTTCTGAAATTCCAGTTTTACAGCGATCTCTGTTTTTCTTTTTAAGATGTTATTTTCATGTGAATGTGTACCCAACTCATTTTTTTAAATAAATTTTAACGTTTCTTAAAATATCTAGACTTCACGTTGCAAAAATAATTCTATGCTGACAGTTACTGTTTTATCTGCATAGTGCCATGTGATAGAACTATCTGATATGGATGAATCCAGTCTTTGCAGGCATTCCCAGCTTGTTTGGAAACTGCACTGAAATTAGATAAATGCTGCTTTCAGGAAAGTGCAGTAGCTGTAATTTTCAGGGTGATTTTCATTTTTTTTTTCCTTTTCCATTGAACATCTCATTCACTGAGGTTATTGTTATTGATGGTCAGAAGTGAATCATACACTTGTAGAGACAGCAGGAAAGTGCACCTCTTCCTGACTTACAGGAACAACATAGATAACCAGACTTGTTTTTTTTAAGTCACTAGATGTCCATAGAAGTTGTGAAAATCCCTTTCCTGGGCTTGGAACAGATTGCATCTTGGAAACATACATGCTGACTTTCAGTGGTCTTATGAAGGCATAGATGGAATATAGTTATTCAACTCTATTGAGAACATGAATTGAACAAACTTCTACAATTTATTTTTATTTTCAAAGAGACTAGTGCCATAGAGCTTGAACACTTCCATTTTGGTGTGTGGACTCAGTCTACCTATTGAAAAAGTGAGGACCATTCAGTTCAGGAAATCAAATTCCTTTATTCCTTTATTCCTTTTTACTGTATTTGAAGTTGAGCATTCAGGAGCTGAGGTGCGTGGAGTAAGTAATAGGCTGCTTTTGAAAATGCAGAGCTGATTTTTGCTTCTTTACCTTACTGCTTTTAAATAAAATTTTAAAAATATAGAGTAACATTCCAGGCAGACACTGGGCTTCTCACATGCAATGAAGGGGCTGATGTATCTGCAGACTTAATTGTTGGCTTCGGGATTTGCTGTTAAGCTTTCTTTGGTTCTGGTGCTCCAGTGAGTGGCATAATTAATTGGGTCTAGCAGTGTGGCACGTGGCTAGAAAAACTGGATTTTGCTGATTTATTAGGATATTTTGTGTTGGGCCTGAGAAATATGTGCTCAAACCTCTTTCAGGTGTGGAGTTCTGTCTGGCCTGGGTATGGAAGGAGCACTGGCTCATGGAATGTATCAAACTATGAAGATATTAATATCTTCGGGCTCTTCAGGCACTTGGGCTGAGCTTCACTAGTTCAGCTGCAGTTGTCTACCGTGGACCATTCTGTAATGCTCTCCCTCCAGCTAATGCCTCACTTGGCCAGATTTTAGGATGGAGAGTTTGCGCTGGTGCGTAGGTCTTTCCTGGGAGTTGTGTCTTTCTTTTACTTGCATTTTACCCTTGCCTACATCACTTTTCAGCCTGGATAAGAAAGGAACAAAGTCAGTTGTGAAGAGCATTAGGGGAATAATTTGATGGTCTCTGCGGCATAGCTTTAGGATCCGGTCCAGCAAAGTGCTGGCGTCCTCCTGCAGCTGCTCTTTCTCCATAAAAAAGCAGTGTTTAAGAAAGCACAACAGGTTTTCTGTAAGGTCACTGTCATTTTTTACATTCTTTCTTTGTCTTTTGTATTTGTTTATTTTTTATGTACCTCCTAAAAATATCCTGATGTCAACTACAGAGTTTGTTGGAATCCATGTTTGGGGTTTTGTTTATAGCTTTTTTTTTTTTCTTTTAATCTTCCTATTTCTCATATCTTTTTGAATACAGGTTTAAATAAAAAAACTGTAACTCTTTACTGGGATGTGTGGACACATTAAGCTGATATATGTGCTAGATAAAGGTGTAGTTAAAAGTGCGGGAGGACTTCATTTTTCCCAGGGTAACTCTTCTTTTTTGTCTTTAAAATGAGAAGTAATTGCACTTATCTCTGTAGCATAAAGCTTATCTCCACCATAATTTAATTTTTGTCTGGTGTATTCTAATAAATTACAGACCCTTATTATTTTTCCAACACAGATGCCCGTCGTGACATTTCTAGTTCAGATGACTTCAGATCTCAGACTGTTCTTTAGAAATTACTGTGCTGGTTCTACTTTACCCATTAGGTATCCAGAACATCCTTTTAACTTCTTGGAGGAGAGGTGCCAAATTAGTTAAGCATTTAATGTTTTCATCATGCAATTATGTTCATTTTTCGTTGACATCGGCAAAGTTTCCCCACACTTCTCAGTTAGGTCAGTATTTTGAAAGTTAACATTTGGTGGGGAGTTTATGGATGAATGATAAAACCTTGCAGCCTGTAAAGATAAATCTTGAGTAGCTGCCAGTAGGTAAATGACTAACTTCAATTCAAGCAATTTAACAGCAATCAGTGTGAGGTCAAGTAACTCTGGACAGTGTAGTGGAATGTATCATCTTTTTTTTTCCTTTTCTTTCTTTGCAAGTAAACCACTGCTGGATTCTTCTCTCAGAAGTTAACTTTTTTTTTAGTACATTTCTTGTAGATTGTGCCCCTCAGAAGTCAAGTAAGGTACTGGCAGGATTCGGAGGGGACATCAACAAATGGAAATGACGCTAATGTGAACCAATGGATTATTTGCATTCCAGTGCTTAAGTTATCACTTAATAGTTATAGGCTCTGGTGGCAAGGCTGGGCTGTGTTATGTTAGACTCAGGAACAAATGCTAATATCTTCAATGTTTTCAAATTCCCAACCATATTTGGTAAATTGTGCTAGTGTCGACCCTTGGAGGCTGCCAAGAGTCTTGTTGGCAAAAATGCCACTTTGGTGAAGAAATAACTTCTACCACAGCTTTATTTGAAGGCTGTCCTCATTTAAAGGGGTATCATCTCTCTTTTCATGACTCAGGTTTTCTCTCTTTTATTTGTTTTTAATTAAATGCATTCAACTCCTTAATAATGGGTTTAATGTAATTTACTCTCATGTATTATATGCTTTTCCCTACTTTGAATGTTTTAATCTTTATATAATCCTTTCAGCAGTAAAGAATCCAGTTAATCTGCTCTGCAAACTGTTGTAAATTGTCGTACAAATCCTTCTGACCTGCATGTGTGTGCTGACACTCTTTAAGAACAGAGCAAAATTAAAAGTTCCTTTGCATTGCTGAGTGCAGCAGGTCTGACCCAGACGTTTGAAGGGACAAATTCCTGTACGTTTAAATATAGGATATGCTGTACCAGCCCAGCCATAGTTCAGTCCAGTTCTGTCTCTGACGGCCGCCAGCTCATCGCGCCTACCAAGAAAGGACGAGAAACTTGGAGCGGGCAGTTGTGGAATAAATGCGTCATGGGGGAAACTTCTTCATCTTTCACTCTTTTAGAGTTGCATTTATGCCCTGAAGCATAAGGAGTCCAGCCCAAGTTCTTGTGGATTTCTTTTAATTGTGAGTTTTTAAATACAGCTAGTGTTGATCAGGCATTATAAGGGGTACTGGCTGTTCCGTGTTTACACAAGTAACGTACATTTACAAAAATAAATATAGAATGTCTAGGTTTGAATAGTGTTGACATGATAAAGTAAAATAACCTAAATCTCTTTTTCTTTAAAAAATTTAAGGAATTGGGTTTCATGTGTGCAAGCAGAACTGTAAATCCAGTGTTTAAGAAGATTTGAGAATGTAGTCCTGTATTGCTGCACTTGCAGACATCAGGTGGAAAACTGCCATTCCTGTGGTTATTCCATGTCAACCCAGAGCTTTGGTTCAATGTATACAAGACTTCAGGACTGGAAACCCAATGGAAATTATTTTTGAACGGTCTTGAAATAACCCATTTCTTTTTTACTTTGTTAAGAATTGAATCCCCACACAAATGGTGTCTCAGACTCCTTGCTGCTGCTGCTGCAGAGATCTTGCAAGAAAGTCACAAGTCTCATCCCCTAAAAGATACCATGTGCCCTTGTTGGAGCCACTTGTTGGATCACTGCGCAGGGAGTGATACCTTAATATTCACAGTGAGACCGAAAAGGTTACCATTAGCCTTAAAAGTGCCAATGCAATCGCAGCATAAATCTGTTAAAAGAGAAAAGGAATGTCGTATTGTAGTAAAATGAATCCTGTGATTCTCTGGCAAATGGAAATTTTTCACATTTGTTTACCAGTAGTGTCCTGGTCAGTAGCTGAAGTTGCTTTCTTCTGGTTGGGGTACATTTGGGGGTGTTTACTACATTTACACTCTCAACCTGTCAGTGGACCTCCTTACTTTAAAATGTAAGTAAAGGTATGAAAAACTATTCAAAAGAAAATTGAATAACTCAGAACTTAGCCCAACAGTTGTGAAGCTGGGAGAGCCTACGCAGTATGCCGCCAAACCATAAAGTCCCCAGGTAATTTTTTTTTAAAGCAGTTCCTCCATTTAACTGCATTGCATGCTATCCTGCATTTCTGTGAGATTTTTACAGTTAAAGTCACAGTTAAAATAAATCGACACTGATTTATTTTTTTTTTGTCTTACACTTTCTTCCGTGTACAGAACTGGAATATGCTTTGTGTACACACATACACGTATACACTGCAGATTCTTTCATTAAAAAAGCAAGGAGGAGAGCAAAGAAGCAAAACCAAAGGAGCTGATGCTGTTCTGCCTCTATTCCCACTAGAGTGCTCACTGTGCCATGCTAGCTGCTGATTCACTTTTCAGATCGTGAATGATGACTCTTGCCTTGTCCCTGCTGTGCCTGAGATGAAAGCAGATGTCCTTGATCATATGGTGTAATCTGAATCCTCAGATTTCAGTTTGACCTGGCAGGATTTCTTATGAAGACTGTCTATATAATACCCAGAGCTGTTAATGAAGAAGAAAAAAACAAACAAACAAACAAAAACTAACACCACAGAAGCATTGCATATGGGTTTGTGTTAGGTTTGTAAGTTTCTGTCACTGATATCAGTGTGTTATGACTTCAGACGGTCACTGCTGTAGCTAGGATGCTTCACCTCAGTAATTCCCAAAATGCTGACTGTGTGCACTGAGTGCTGAGCCACGTTCAAAACCTGTGGAAGTTTCTTCAGCGACTTTTTGCAATGTTCTCTGCCATCCATTCTCTACCCATTTGAACAAGAGATTACTGAGTACAGCCTTTCATTTCAGCACTCACTCCTGGTAATTGTGGTTTCCTTCTGGTGACTGGCAGCTGCCTTCAGCAAGAGTTGTGCTCACAAGAGAGATGCAGACCCTGCCCCGTCTGGGCCATGTAAGGCAGGGAACAAGCTCCTGTTCAGCCACTGCACATCTCACTGTTGTAGTTTTGTCACCTGACTGGTTTCTGCACAGCATTTAGGCAGGGAAGCTGATGTTTTCTGTGGCTGACTGTCTTGAAGTATTTGGAAGAAGGCAGTAGAGTAGAGCAGCCATATCTGATGGGAGAAAGAAGGGAAACACAGCTCTATGATGCATCTAGCTAGAAGGTAGCTGACCCATTCAAACATGAGCCAGAGACTAACTAACCAGAGACTTTGTTTGGTCTAAATACTGTCTGTGTTGAGCAGAGTGACTAATATTTTGCCCTTTCAGTTTGCTGAAGTGCTTTCTGTTACAGCAGTGCCAGAAGAAACGCTGCTCACGCTGTCCTGAGGATTTTCAGGTTCTCAGAATTCTCTCACAGGGGTATGCTTTGACTAGATGCTGTCCTTAACATCATTTAACAATGCTTTCCAAGTAATTTTTGTGTCTTCTTACCCTGACCTTCAAGGTATGCATGTTATATATGCACAGAACATCTTCCTATGATAGTTATCCACTGAACGTGCCAGTCCAGTAACTTGGGACAAGTTGGGCTAGGAAAAGCAGCAGAGTGGAAGGGAGAGCAGTAGGCATTAGATAAAGACATTGCACTTCAGGAACATGTGGAGTGAAAAAAATAGCTAAAAGGTTACTGAAAGATGAAGACTCAATTTGGTCGGAATAATGCAGCTGGGAAGGAACAGATATGGGTGCGTGAGATGTTCACAGTCAGGACTGGCCTTTTTTTTTAATGTTCAAAAGGAAATGGAATAAATGAAAGTGGAGTAGGGAAGAGTGAAAGTCACTTAAAACAAACTGGTCAGAAAGGAATTGTAAGGTATAAGTAATGAAAATCTAATTGCATTCAAATAAAGACTACTAGTTTTGATAGGGTGGAGGGAAAGGAAAAAAACAGGCTATTCCTCAGGGCCATGAGGCATAGCCTGCTGACTACAGCCCCTGATTCTCCGTGGACTACTGGCAAGGAGGGACACCTTAATCACAAGGGAGAGGCCTTATTCTGTTCTTGTTCATGTGGTCATTGGGAATTGTGACCATATATATCCTGACTGGTGATTTGGAATAGCTGAAGCTTGTTTCAGAAGACTAGGACTCCAGTGAACTTAAGGAACAATTTTGTGTATTTTCAATTGTTTTCTGCTGCTAACTGTAAATCCTACGGCTTGGGCTATCAACTCTGAAAACTTGCCCCTTGCACCTTGGCTAAAAAGGCTTCAACCACAGTCTTTGTTTTGTGGCAGCTTTTAATCTGTGCATTACATCTTAGTTCAGAGGATAGTAGTTGTTACTGGCTCCTACAGTTTCTAATAAGTAGCTGTGGACAAACTAACACCTGCAAAGTAGAGGTGGCAAAATACAAAGTGTAAATACAGAATAGTGTAATCATCTATTTAAATTACCATTCCCTTCATCAAAGGCATGGTCATCTGCCCTTCCCCCGAAGCCCTGCTTTCTTCAGCTCACTTTTCTGTGAATAATTTTTAACTTCTGCTTTCAAAGTATGAACAGCTCAAAAACAAAGTTCAGAGATTAGTTTTGCCCACCTCTGAAATGCATTTTGCTTGCATTTGTCTAAGTTGTGGCTCTTTGTCAGAAAACAGGAGAGCCTGAAGGATTTCTACACTAGTGAGTAGTATTCAAATAATATTTTGGCTGTTACTGAATAGGCACCATTGTACCATTAGTCCTTTTTCCCCCCAGATCAGACAAGGATCACAAATGAAGGCTATTTTGTTTTCCTTGATTACTATGAGATTGGATGTTGGGAAAAAGCAGTCATGATGATTCAAGAAAAGGTGTTTAAAAATATGACTAAATTTTATGAGTCTTACTGGAAATAATTATCCTGATGAAAAGTAACTGTAAGGAATATGAGGTTACCCAAGATATCATGACCTGTTACATTCATGGTGGACTCCTTCCCAGTGTTAAAATAAATAAATAAAAGTGAAGTGGATCCTGAAAATGAAGAGATTAAAAGTGGTCATGATTTATTTAACCTAAAAAGAGTAAGTATCAATCTGTTTTTGCCTTTTAGTTTTCTGAATTTCCGGGGAATACTTGAGTTTTGCTTTTAAACTTTGAAACTAGAGAGACTTTTCTTTGGTTTTGTTTTCAATTGTTTTAAAAGGAAAGCCACGAAGCCTCTGCAGTCTTACATCACTGGGAGGAAGGAAGAGCTCTAAGGAAAGCACCAAAGATCGCAGGCAACAAAAATCACAGCTCTGTGTTTATGCTGCCAAACATGAAGTCTGTTTTCTGCCGTTGGTGGCTTCATATCAAACCATTGAAGTTGTAACTGGTTAGTTTTACAAGTACCACTTTAAGAAAAACTCCACTTCTCTTTTCTACTTAGCCATTCTTCTGCCTGATGTGAGCTGGAGCCTTCCCCGACCCCAACCTAGCTCGTCTAGAAATCCTTTCCCTTCGGAATATAGCTGTTTTTATAAGTTAGAACAGCAGCATAAGTCATTCATAGACACCCGCAATTTGATTGATGAGTTATTACATTAATGCAGTAAAATGATCTTCAGCACAGTGTTCGGATAGTTGTACTTTGTAGCTTCTGAAATGCTAAGCAGCATGGCATAAACACATGAGAAGAAAAGCAAACCTTGACAGAGATGAAGTGATACCAGAAGAAGAAGAAAAAAAAAAAAAAAAAAGAAAAGAAAAAAGAAAGGACAAGGTGCCCAAAGATTGATGGAATGTCAGGTAGTTAAGGAACACAGTGAAAATGGGCCAAAAAAAAAAAAAAAAAGAAAAAGAAAAAGAAAAAAAAAAACAGCAACAACCAAACCAAACATATTACTGGAAGATTGCTGTATTTTTATATGAAGACTTGGATGTGTTGCTTTTTATTTCCCAAGTAACTGGAAAGTACCTATAAAACACTTTCAGAAAACACATTGTTATCCTACAGAGATTTATAAAGGTATTTATGTCATTCAAACTCCACACCTTAAAATAATTTCAAACTCGTATTTCCCACATTTTAAAGCAATGTCTATATGCAAATTCAGGCTTGGAAACAGAAGCCTTTCCTTACAGATGAAACATTTCTTTACACTTCTTGGTTTGTATTGGTTTTACACTGAAGAGGAGTCCAGCACTTTAGCACAGTGCACTAAAGCTTTTCTATCAAAAGTCTGATGTTGTGTCAAAAGCACAAGTTAAATCTCGTGGATGATGTCACTGTGCAATTAAAGGCAGAGGTTAGCACTCCTCTGTGCAGGTACCTTCCCCTCAAGCTATCTGCAATAACAGAGTTGCTATAATACAGCTGTGGCTGCTGAGGAATGCTAAAGCACAGTCAGAGACTAGCTGCATTTTAAAGAAAAATGTGTGTGGCAGAGAGAGGTTTAATTGCTCCTGCTACATGCCTGCTGGTGTGGGGGAGCCTTTGCTTGGATGGCTCAGAGTGACTGCCTTTGAATGTGAGTCTGACATCTGCTTTTTCACCCTCTTCTCCCCTCCTGAAATAGTGCAGTCACAGCCGACTATGGCAGCGCATTGTGTTTTCTCAGTGTCACCCATTCATTCCCATTGATTAATTCTGCCCTTCAGCAGGCAGAGCTGTGCGGTGCCCTCAGAGCTGCAGGTACAGCCGTGAGGATAACGGCTAGTCCTTAAATAGGAGGTATCGCTCTCCTCCTCTGTCTGACCTTAGCTTTATCGCCTGGCAGTTCTGCGAAGTAATGGTTTAATCATCCCTTCCCCGAGTTCCCTCTTTCACCTCTCCTACCCTCCCCACTTCCCAGTATAACATACCTGCTAATCATCACCAGGTTTTTTAACGTGATGCTACCACGTTATTTTTAATTCCTGCTCTGATCATACACCATCACCGTGTTCACTTGAATGGGAACACCTAGGTGGTCTTCACTTTTACTCCACGCAATCTTTACTGCTGCATGGGCCCATGATTGACAGAGGTGCCTAGATCTGGTACAGCTGGGAAGTTGTTTAGCCCAGTGTCACTAGAAATGTAGAAGAGGAGTCATGAGGAGACAGGAATACACTTACTTTTCAATGGGGTGCAAAGAAGAAAATGCAAATAGCCCCCAGCTGCAGCAATTTGTTACAGAAAGCCAGGGGCTGAGTGCTAGAAGCTGGCCAGAACCCCAAAGCTTGGGTCTGGTCCCAAACTTTCCCAGATCCTGACTGAATTCAAAGTGATAATTTTATTGTTTGGTTTTCTATGAAGAATAATCAGAATAACTGTTACAAAGAATAATCTGGAAACAAAGTGGAAAAGGATTCCAGCTTCCTCGTATGAGGCTCAGCACATTTCCAGTTGTAAGCTAGGAGCAGCAGTTGTGTATGCAACCAGCACATTTTAGCTGTGGTAGTTCTGCCAGCTAACAATCATACAGCTCTCCAAGCTTCTTATAGGCCCAAAGACTTATCCACAGAGCAGCCCTGAACTGCACTTGCCCTGTTGCAAAGTCACGCAAGTGCCTCGCTCTCCATATTTCCAGCGACGTGCAACTTGCAGGAGAAATGCAAACTGCAAACATGTAAACAGCTGTTGGATGAAGAGGAGGAAGCCTCGTGTAACAGAATAGGCTGCCAAATTCGTCGCTGCCATGTGTGCTGTGTAATGCTTGTCATCTCAAGTGAGTCATTAAGAGGTTCCCCCCCAATGGTACTTTGAAGTACTGTGACAGCTTGAGAGCATCTATAAATTGCCACAAACAGCCCTCATACTGCGTTAGCTAATTGCTTGCTCTTTGACTTATTAGGAGTCACTGAGTTAAATAATTTGTCACATGTGTGGCTCATAATAAATAATGTGACTAGCCAGTTTGTGAGCTGTTTTGGTGATATATAGTGCCCTTTTTGAATGTTGTCACAAGCAGCTAACAAATATGATCCCCTGATTGTCAGAACTTTGTGAAAATAATAAGGCCTGATCGGGTAGCAGGTTTAAAACAAAATGCCTCCTGAGATATAATAAAACTGCTGTGGATTTCTTCCTTAGGTTTTCAATATAACATGATTATCATTTTGCTTTCTACTAGCAAATTAAAAGTGAGTAGAATTTTATAGCAGTATATCTTTATTTCAATTTATGTAGGAAGGACTGTGAAAGAAAAGGGGGTAGCTCTTTTCCTAGTTACTGAAAATACCCTGCATCCTCTGATGAAGTCTGCAGTGAGTATCCTCTCCACAAACTATGAGTAGTTTCTGAAATATGTTCGGTTTGTTTGTTTGTTTTCTTAATAAATCTTACCACTTTCTCAGCAGCTTATCTAGACCTTTTTTTTTCTGAGCATCAGCCTTGGTCCTGATCGCTTGCTCCATACCCATGCCTGTTGGGAGCCGCGCTGCTTAGTTTATGAACACAAGCATGCAGCTATTGAAAGCAGTTGTGCACACAAAATGCTAGAGATGCCCTTAGAAAGAATGTGGTAGAGCAGTGATGTGTGTATTAACGTGCTCTTGGCATCTCCAGTTAAATAGGAGTTTTGTCTGGTTTCTGTGTGGGAGGAGAGTCCCCAGAATTTTGCCCAAGAAGCAAATGTGGTTTCTCTCAGATCTAAAGGGTGATTTCTTCCCAAGGGACAGGACTTGTCATGCACACTTGACTCCTGGTGTAGGCTGGATCACTGGGCTATAAAATCTTCTTTTTCCACCGTTGTGCCACAAGAGGAGTGATGAGTGGTGTTTAGTAAACCTTACCAGTTCCTTACAAGCCTGTTCCTGCAGTGACCCCTGCTATTGCATTCCTCTTATTTGAACTTTGAGGTGCTTGTGCTGTTAAACTGGTTCCCAGTTTGGCAGTCACTTTGTTTTTGGTCATGTTGATTCAGCAGAGCCCACTTGCAGTTGTTTCACGTGGGAGAAGACGCCCCTTCAGCTGTCCCTGCTGAGCAGCTTAGTGGTCCAACAGCTCTTTCTGAAAGTCCACTTTCTCAAAGGCCACCAGCAAAAGATCTCCAAGCTAGGGGCTTGCTTACAGCTTTTTATTTATTTATTTTAATCCTTTTGCCTCTCCCATTGTGTAGGTGTCTTCTGACCGGTTTGGTGAGAAGTTACTCAGATGTGTTGTTTTATCAACAGAGGGCAAGTTGGTGATGGACTGTGCCTATCAGTTTTGGCAAGGATAAGGAATGGTGGTCAATGTGTAAAAGGGGCCAATGGTTACCATCCTCAGGCTTAATTAATTTGGTGATGTTTGTGCTACTTACACAGAGGTAGGTTGGAGCCTCTGGGGACTTGCACCTCTGACTTTGGCGTTCCCAGGGAGCCTCTGAGCCCACAGAGCTGCTGGCTATTTTGCTTTGCCTTTTATCTCTTTCCCATGGAAAACTGGGAAAGGTGTTTTGTTTGTTCTGATGCACAAGGCCTTGGAGAATTAATCTGAGAACTTTCTGTGGGATCCTTTCTGCTAGGCCAGGATTTTATCTAATTTTTCAGGGCTTTGAGTGCATAGTGCTATTTTGAGATAAGGCTCCAAGCAGCCCTGATGACAACTAATGGGTACGTCTTTTCCAGTGACAGCCTTACTCATGTTTTTGTTTTTGTTTTTTTTTTTTCCTTGGGAATGTACAAAACTTGAATAAGAGATATATATGCATTCCTTCTTCTCATTAAAGACATTTAAAGTCATCTCCACTTGAGCAAAGAAACTGAGGCTGCATTTTTAATTTTGCAGTGAACAGAATAATGAAAATATGTTGCTTCACATCATTAATAGAGAGACTCATTATATAGGAGTGAAATGTGAGGGCCCCTGAAGTCAGTGAGATCAGAATTTCTTCCTATGTGGCCTGGCTTTGCTTTAATTTTATCTTCTTTTAGTTTGGCAAGAAGCCCACTTTCAAGCATTCCAAACTTGTTTATGTTTGTGAAAGAATTTTCCATAATTTCATTAGTTGAGCAAGTAAACAAATATAACCATAGTTAATATTCTAGCTCGTTCATATTTGCAAAGCATGGTGTCCAAAGCCTGTAATTTTGACAGAAATCTTTCCATCATTCTTCCATAGACTTTTGCGAGATCTATGGTAACATCTGGCTCTATCTAAATGAGAGACATTTTAACCAAACCCTAATGTTACCAGGTTTCATTATTATTCTCATTAGTTAGGAGTGTGTGTGCTTTCTCTGTCTTTCTTAAAGCGTTAGTACTGGTGTTGAGTGATTTCATGAAAATCCCAGTTGCCATGTGGAAAAAAGAGAGGGGAGTGCTGCTGGCACTCAGGGTTATCGAGTGAATCCTGAGAGCACGAAAATGAGAGGAAAAAGGGAAGAAAAGGGAGGGGAGAACCCACAAACAAACAAAAAAGCATAATATATATTCACTTTTTCAAATGACCAGGGTGGGCTAGAAAAGCTTAAAGCACTGATTTCTTTGAATGCTTGCTCCTACAAATATTAAACTTCCCTTTAGGCTTTCCAGGAATATTATATTAGTAGCTTATTTACTAACTTCTAAAACCTTCTTGTTTATTAGAAAATGACTGATGTGTATCAGTTTCTTCAATCTGCTGCTTTTTATGTGGCTCTTATTCCCCCCACCCCTCAGTTTAATATATCTGCATGCTTACATATTATCACTGGGATAACAGGCAATAAAAATGCCAGAAAGTCTAAAGGAGTGAAACAGAGAAGTCACAAACAGCTCCCAGCTGCTACAGACTTGACTTGCTCATAAGTTTGGCTCCTTTTTTTTTTTTTTTTTTTTTGGTGGTTCTCCCACCCCTCAGGACGACTGCACCCTTACCTCACTACAATTTGGATGGCTGCAGTAATTAAGTGCCTGTTCAAATTACCTCTCTTGTGTCAAGAGTGATTTCTCTGTTTAAACCTCAGGATTGTACTTAATCCACTGGAGCTGACTGCAGATGAGGCAAGATAGGAGGCATTTGCCCAGGGTGGAGAAGAGGAGTATACCTATTAATCCAGAGATCTGCTTTTGCTTTAATGTGTTCTGTCATATTTGTTAGCTTAACAGGACTAGGTTAGTCCCTTCCTGCTCTCTGACCTGGGAAATGGCACCAAATGCATTCTTAGGGAATTTAGTACAAGGTCGATTTGAGTGTCCTTTTGTGCCATGTCCCCTTTTTATTAAACCTCAGTAGTTTGAAAGGCAGAGGCATGTTTATGGCACTCAATTAATACTAAATGTTTCAGCTCTGAACTACGTATTCTACAGCTGATTTTTTTGTGCTTACAAAAAGCTTATAAATTTGACACTGGTTGCCAGTCATGTCCTACCTTAAGACACACATATGCATAGATTTCATCTGTATGTCTTCAACAAAATACCTAAAGTTTAATTTGCTGCACTGTTTGCTAAAACAAAATGGCTTTCAGGCAAAAGAATTAAAATTAGAGATCTTCAATAAGGAAAGCTCAGATATTGAATTTTGCATACACTCAGATGCAATATCTCAGGAAATCTTTGCATGTGCTTGTCCTGTTTACGTCTGCCTCTAATCCACACCTAATAGTACGATGTGCTTCAGTGATAAGCTCACTAGAACTCATTCTTTTAGGCTTTTTTTCACAGCCCTATTACTGTGAGAGGCACAGGTAAAAGAAAAACAGCAAGATCCTTCCTCTAATTCTGTGCAAGATAGTTATATAAAGAAAATTTTTATTACAGTGGTAATACAGACTAGCAGTTTACGTCATTGAAGAATAACAGTGATGCTACAGTTTTGCCCTTTAGATGAAAAAGACTATACAAGAGTGGTAACAAGTTTCATTTTTGCTAAAATAAGCTACATTTCTCTGCTATTTGGTTTCTAAGTGGATGCATAGTACACTGCTCTTCTATAGTTCTGCTTTCCTCAAAGATGCACATTGCTGCATGACCAGAATATTTGAATAGCTGGATTATTCTAGATTAGTTATTCAATCAAGACATTGGATTGACTTTGAAGTTGTTCTGCTTTGAACAGGGTGTTGGACCAAATGACATCAGTAGGTTTCCTTCTGTCTTAGTCTGTGATTCTGTGCACTGTAACACTGATTTGAGGCTTTGATCTGCAGCACCTTTTCCTTGGACCAAGTTACTGATGTTCTGTGCAGTCCTGAGGGCACTGTGAAAGCCAGAAGTCCCCAGGGTCGGGACTATTGTGATATGCAAATCCTTTCTCCTCGCCTCCTTTTCTGCTCACTGCATTGTGGAGGGGATGAAATGATGCTTGCTGTTTTCAAAATTTGAAATACAGAGTAATTCTGCTACTTGGATTTTAATTTGCTATTTTGTGGCTTTGATTTAGTTTTTTTAATTCTTATACATATTATTATGGCCCTGAGAAGGACTACTACACTCAGTTGCACACACACTGCTACAAATGCATATCTACTTCACATGTATACAAAGTGCATACTGCTGCAAGGTGGGCTGCATTGTCTTAAAAACAAGAACATTTCTCCTGTTTCTCTGAGCGAGCAGCCAGGACTGGTTTGTGACTGTGTACTGTTGCACCCAGGAGTCAGATTAGATGTTTACAGTAATCCTTTAGCAAACCTGTTCTCTTTGAGCATGAGTACTCACACATGCTGTCCTTTGAGTAGTTTAACGTGCCATCTGGAAAGTACTAGACAGTGCAAGATGTATACTGCTCTGTTAGAGTCACTGTAGGGTGTTCAGCACCAGCAATTATATCCAAAAATAATTAAGAAACAAGCTTTGAAGATCTTTGCTACATGTGATTTGTCCTGGTCCTTTCCTGTTCTGCTAGGTGGTGAGAGCGCTGAGAACATTGCTGGAGATTTCTCTTCATCCCATGCAGTGTCTATGGAGCTTTCTGCACTTACTAAATCAGGAGCAAGGTCAAGCCATGCAGCAGGTAGCAGCTTAAAAACAAACAAAAAAACAGTACTGACTGAAGCCTCCTTCTTTAAAGAGACTGGGAGCACTACCAATGCAAAAGAGCCTGGCTCCGAGCATGGGTTAAATAGGCTGATGATTTGGTTCACTAAAGCATATGTTTTCAGTCTTGCATACGGGCTATTGATTTAAACTTAAGAACATCGTTAGCTGCTGTTCTGATTTGGAGCTACAAATAATAAAACCTCCTAAAACACATCTACGGGTGTGTTCCTTAGCAGCAGTTTAGTTCCAGCATGGCAAGCCTACTAGTTTACCAGCTTTCTAGGTTTAGTTGAGCACTGTAACATCCCAAATGACACAATTAAAAAAATGTTTTACTGTTCAGATGCTTCTGATTATAAAACTATGAACCTTATATGAAGCAAAGTTAATTGAATTGTATTTGATTACTTCAAGTAAATGAAATTATGTAATTAGCATAATTGGTGTGAATTCAGTAGACAGACATGATTCAGCGATTCCTATGGCTCATTATGACTGTAAAGACGTTGCTTCCAACCTCCGTGGTACAGCGTGCCACAAGTTGACAGGCAGGAAAACATCTTTTAAAAGAACCTTACAGGAGGTACTGGTAGAGCTTCATTCGAAGTGTAACAGAATGCAAGTAGAGCTTCCTTATACATTTGAAAAAAAAGAAAAAATAAAAAAGTTAGCCCAAATTCATTAAGCTATTTATTAATTTGGTCAAATATATTTTTAAACTGGACAGATGTTAAGGAAAAGACAGTCTGTCTCGATTTTCTTGAAAACAGTCCTTTGACTAGGGCTTCTTTTTAGCCTCTTATTATTGCAGTGGGTCTAGCCTTTTTATTTTGTGTATATTTTTGCATAAGGAAAATTTCATTTATAAAGAGTTCATTTATTTGTGTGTATATACGTGCACCTACATATATAATTTTTGTGTATAAATATACAAATAATATTTCTGTGTGTAGTTATAAGTACAATGATATATACATGAAGTGTATATATAAACATCTTGGTGCACTCCAGCCTAATTCATTTTATTACAGGTTCAGCAAGTCTAAATCATGCAAGCGTCATCACGTGTGCCTACTATAGAACAGCAATGGACCATAGCTGTCTCTGCCAACAGCCATAATTATAGGCCATACAAGTGACCTGGCTCTAAATTGTCTTCAGTAATTCTTCCTACTGACCTACTGCTAACATCTTTTACAAATGTGTGTAATGTTATTTATAGCAAAGCCTAAATGTGACATGGCTTAGGCTTCTTAAAACTGTACGTTTCAGTACTCTAAGGTAGCCCGCTACAGTAAAATCTTTGTTCCTCCCCCGAATGCGTGCATGTGTACAGTACATATTTATCTGGTCTGGAATAAGTATTAATCTTTAATTACTGAATAAACATATTAAACAGGTGTGGAATAACTGCACTTTCAACTGCTCAGTGTTTACCCGCTAGAGCGGTGGATCCGTCGGCTCCGCCAGCAGAGAGGTTTCACCTCACGGTGCACAGGCCTGAGCGAAGGCGGGAGGGAGGCCACGCGAACGCCCCGAATCCCACATAAATCAGAAATTTCCAGCTATAAATTATGCTCCATCATAACATCCCGTTAGCACAGCCGGCGAGCCGGGACTGGAGCGCTGGGTAGTTTATAGCGGAAAAATGGCTTTTCAATGGGGAGCACACCCTCGGACTCCTTCTCCTCCTCAGCGCGGGGCCTGTGGTGTGAGGAGATATAAAGCAGCATTTTTCTCACTGCCGGGAGAAACAATGGAGGCTCTGTTAGCACCAGCCCAAACCTCTGTAGCCCCTGCCTCACAAGGTTGGAATGACTGCTTAAACCCAGGTTCAAAGCCCTTGGCCTCCAAGTGCTTTAATTTAGCACTATTTTTGCTTCTCTAGCCTCTGTTTTTTCTGCTTAAACCATCTAAGGTCTCCTTGTTTTGCAGGGAACTAAGCAGCTCCTTTTTATAATTAGATTAAAGATAATCAAATGAAGGCTTGGATATTTTTTAATGTCATTTAATCTTTTTTCTTCTTTAAAAAACTTGTGCGAAATTGCTTTTTATCACTGTTGCCTAGCTTCTTGTAAATTTACACCTTTTTTTTTTGCGTAGCTGTATTTCAAGCTTCTGGTTTTCTGTTTAAAAAAAAATATATATATCGTTTGACAGGTATTTTTCAGCATTTTTATTTGATGCCATAAAATAAACCTTTACCAGGTGTTTTTAGGTACAATTCACAACACTTTCATTCTTTCACTGTCAGTTTTCCCAAAGCTGACCAGTATGAGAGTAACACAGAATCCAAAAAGAAGCAAGAAAAGATGCGAAGAAGACATAGATGAAGTAGGAAAAAAACACAGATGGAGTAAAGGGGTAGGGAGGTGCACAAAACTGCAGCTAAAATATTGGCTGTGTTTTAATAACAGTAACAATTAAGTGCTGGCGCAAATTGATTAGATTTTTAAAATCTAAAAACCTGATTCCCAAGTGTAGGTGTTACTCAGGTAGCAGCCTCAATCTCAACCAGTTTCAAAAGTCTGCTAAAATCACCACTTAGCAATAAAGCTGTGAAGAGTACAATAGCTGATCTCAAGTTCCGAAAAGAAAAATTACTTCAAATCTTTGAAAAGTTTATACAAAGTGTTTCAGATCTTTCCAATTCTTCTGTACTGCACAGTTAATCTGAACATATTTGAAGTAGGAGCTAAAAATGTTATTTAGTACCAAAGACTCAGATCTAAAATACACTGTTAGAACACAAAGACGCTGCATATGAATAACCACATTTAAAATAAAAAATGGGGGAGAGGGAAGAGAGGGGTGAAAGAAAGATCATCTGAATTTCCAGTGTATAGGTATCTCTGTTCTCTTTGTCTAGTCAAACAACATTGTGCTGGAAAAGACAACGGGAGATTCTCTCCCTGGGTCTTGACAAGAATCTCTTTTACAGACATTACAGTGGAGGTAGAGATGAAATTTCCAGTTGATTAGATCAGTGGGTCCAGGGGTTCTGGTTTATAAGTCCTCTTCTTATCTTAAGAAGATAAAAATCTAAATGCTAAAAACCGAAATGCTAAAAATCCTAAGATTTGTTCTTTTTTCATAATAAGATCATCACCAGTTTTTTATTCTGCTTTGTAACTTTCACTCATTTTAATTTTTTATAATTGTGATTGTGTAATATCTTACAATGTGTAGATGTTTTGCCTTTTTTTGTTTTCCCTTCCTTATAGCAGTAGTGTGTTGTAACCAGGTTGAAGTGAGCTTTCAGAAGCAGACACTTTCAGATCTGATACATACTACATATTCTTAAAAAAAAAAAAAAAAAAAAAAAAAAGTATAGTGAAGAGTTCATGTTTGTTGTTATTATTTAAACAGCACCACTAAACAGCACCACTTATATGTGTTAAATAAAACAGCTGCCCAATCCCATTCCTGAGAACAGTTTTATGCTCAAAAACAGGGTTCATAACTCCAGTGGGACTATGGGTGAAAATGCCTGAAGTAGAAATAGAGATTTGCAGGGCCAGATCCTGCAAATCTGTATGATTTATTTTGAGTGTGTTACATAGTATTATGTTTACTGCTTATAATACAACATCAGGTTTGTTTTCCCTCTTTGCTCTGAAGCCCCGTTAACCTTTTTCATACGAGACACCTGGTGCTGAATTTTGCTAGACGTGTCCAATGTCTCGTGATTGAGATATTGTGGGGCTCTCTGTGGTGAACAATACAGCAGTTAAAGAGGAAATCTAAATGATTGCTGCCACAAATAAGTATAATATGATCTGCCTTTTTTATAATTCTGAAAAATATTCTGAATATGGGTTGTAAACATCAACATTTACTCATTCAAAAAAAAATTAAATAGTCCTTTGGAATAAATGTACTTGTAAAAGACACAAGTAAGGACAAAGCTCAGTCAGCGTGATGATACGATTTCGTTTTGCTTTTTGAGTTCCAAGTCAAGCACATTTTTTTTACAAGATTTGATTATTCCAAATGGACTTTTTTAAAATCATTATTACTGTTTTTAAAAGCTCTGAAAGGTATCTTTTTTTTCCTTTTGAGAACTCATCAGAACGCTGGACTCCTCCAAATATGACTTAATTCAGATGGTTTCATTATTGACTCACATATTCTTATGACCAGAAAAATCAGAGAGACATGGCAACATTTGGTCTGTGTTTTCAGACCTAAATATATCTCCTTAAAAACAAAATGCCTGCAATGGCCGTTTGAAATTCATGATTGCAAAAACAGTTATCACAGCGTGTTTCTCTGACATTTGGTAGTGGTGAACTGTATTTTGACCAGTAATTTCATAAAGAAAGTGTCAAATTAAAGAACATGAACAGATGTTGAAGGTGTTTGCAAATCACGGTAGCCAGTTATGTGAGGAGAGGTTGCGGTTGCAGCTTTCCCTGTGAAAGGAGCCCATCAAGTTTTAATACGGGACGCAGGCACGTAAGACACTATGTTTTACAGTGATAAGTGTACCAAAAAAAAAATGGGAGGGGGAAATGAGAAATTATTAGAACTAGAGAAAAAAAGAGGGATTACTTTCCAGAATTTCTCTTGAGAATATTATGCTAGAAATGGCAGGACGCTGAAAGCAGGAGTGGGAATAGAGTTTTCTAGCCCATAAGGCTACTGCTGTGCATTTTTTTGCAAATCAAAATAATGGCAATTCAGCTGTATCTTAACATATTCTAAAATTCCAGAAAACTTATACAACTGTGACTTGAGGGAAAAACAAAGTGAATGCTATCTTAAAAGCTGGGTTAAGTATGCTTGATTTCTGAGATCACAAGGAATTTTTAGCCAGCTGGAGCCTTCAGGTTATTCAACAATTCTGAGTAGAAATATAGATGACTAATGAAATAAATAGTTGTCTTCCTCTTAATTTTTCATTTATAGGGCCAACAGTTTTTACATTTCCTGAGGCACTCTGCATATATTATTGAGGTAGTATGTTAAAATGATCTCGCCTCATTTATCCTCCCCCACAAAATAGTTGAGATGTAACTTTCCAAAGAAAACATCTGAAACATTTAATTTTACCTGTCACTTTTTTTTCCTTTTCCCTGTTAAGAGTAAAACACTGGGCCGTACGTTTCTAACGAAGGGTTTTCATGTGAAGGGTAGAATAAACAAAAGTATGATTTAACATCCAGAGACCAAAAAATGACTAATGGGCTACTCTAATTCATTTTCCAGGTCCTAGGTACACATAGTTGAAAGCTATAAAGGTAACAAAGGTTATCAAGACTTAGAGATAAGAATTAGAAGTTGTTAAGTTTAGTGTCTAAAATCAGTGTTTCCTCATTTTTCTTTCTACTGTGTGAAGTAGTCATTCCTTGGTTTTATGTTATTCGCACTATCAAGTTAATACTACGTTGTGGTTTATCTTTTTCAATGAATAGATATATATATCAATTAATTTGGTTCATCTAGGAGTATTTTGTATTACTCTCTGTCCAGATACAGTTCATTATTTTGTGGAACTGTGTTTGAATGTGTTCTCTACTATATTGATGAATTTTTAAATCTGGAATAGGTCTTTTTTTTTTTTTTTTTTTTTTGTAGATTGGTTTTTGTATTGGTTCAAGTGTTGTATACTAGTCTCTTTAGCAAAGTCCTGTCCACTTAGAAGCATTCAAATTGTAGATCAGTCTATCACTTTATGTCACAGCCACTGTGTTCTGCTATAGGCAAATGCTACCCTATCAGAATCTATCCCAGTCAGTTTTTCTGTTCAAAGCATATTAGACATGCACAATTAACAGATTCACTTTTCATTGCTTGGGGCTAATGTTATGCAAGCAGAAGTAGTGATCAAGCTCTGCTAATTGTAAGTTAAAGTTAGGTTTACCAAGTCCCAAGTAAACTTGGGACTTAAGACCTTATACTGACTTCCCAGTACCTCAAGGGAGGGGCCTACAGGAAAGCTGGAGAGGGGCTCCTTATCAGGGAGTGCAGTGATCAGACAAGGGGGAATGGCTTTGAAATTAAAAAAGGGTAGCTTTAGATGAGGCATTTGGAAAAAAAAAATCTTTATTCAGAGGGTGGTGAAGCACTGGCACAGGTTGCCCACAGAAGCTGTGGATGTCCCATCCATGGAGGTATTCAAGGCCAGGTTGGATGAGGCTTTGGGCAACCCGATCTAGTGTGAGGTGTCCCTGGCCATGGCAGGGGGCTTGCAACCAGATGCTCTTTAAGGTCCCTTCCAACCCAAACCGGTCTATGATTCTATGAAAATGATTTCATGGTTAAGATGAGTTAAGCTTTAAAACACATTATGCATGTCTAAAGTCTATACTGAAATTGTTTGCTATATCTCTTCCTATTATCTTTTGCTATATAGTGAAGGAACCACTGAACCACACATCTTTTTTCACTCTCCAACACATTACAGTCAGCAATACTGTTGTGTAAGGTGGAGCTTGTTCAACGAATGGATGTACTTTCTATCATCAAATGGAACACTGTTTTCACTGGTTTGACTTACAGAGAGTGAATATTTCTTAAGATTTGTCTTTCATCTTGTCATCACTTCCTTTTTTCTCCTCAGTTATTCTGTGAAGTCCTGACACAGCTCCTGTTGAAATCAGTTGGAAACTTTAGACTGTATATTGAAAATTTTCTACTGCACCTTGCCGAAGGTGAAATAGGTTTAAAGTTTCCAAATGTAACTACATTTTTAACCCCTGTGGAAAAATTCTACCTCTAGGAACAGGTAGGCAGAGGAAAATAGCTTGGAAAAATATATTGACCTTTGTTGTGTTTGTGTGCCTGTGTGTATATAGCCAAATGAGCTTGCCACTTCTCTGGCCAAATGTAGGGAATACATCTTCAGCCAAATCAGCCACTTGTACTAGAGACTCAGTTGATTGATTCATGCCCTCCCCACCAGATTGTTTACCATGTATAGGTTGGATTCAGGGGTTACTTTTATTGTGAAGATGTTGGGATCCATCCCCACCATGGTTCTCAGTAACATCTTCCTTTGTCATTCTTAGTAGCGATGTGCAGAGATGGTGTAACACCAGGGAGATTGAGGAGGGCAGTATCGGTCAAACTAAAACAATCCTAAGTTACTCATTACTATTCACTACATTCAGTACTGACAAAGTAAGACTACTTAGTTGCTACTCTTTGGAAAATAGAAAAAATGCCCATTACTTTCTAAAGGACCTCGTTCGTCACTTTCTGCTTTTTACCCTCTGCCTGAACAAGCTGGGGGATAGCCAGCAAAATCCACAAATTATAACAAGTTGCAACATGCAAGAGCTATTTACAACAGGCAAAAAATTTCCATAAATGATTTTGTTGTTTAGCTAAAGCCTGGGCACGTTACAAGAGTTCTCATGTGTTTATGTGCCTGCACAGTAGCCCTAGTAGGGATTTCAGCATCTAGGGAGTATTGCGCTTCATGTTTAAGTTTTGTCCAATGTCTTTTGATCACAGTTTGGTTTCTGAACATTTTGAAGTTCCAACAGCAGCAGAAGACATGAAGACATTTTTATCTGAGAAATAGTATGTGTCATCAAACTACACAAATTATTTTTGGCTTTGCAAACTTGATTAGAAGCAGTGCCTGTAATATTCTCCTTAGAGAGAACTGACTTCTCAACTTTGTTTCTTGCCTCAATCTATGCTCCATAAGCTCCCACTCCACTGACCTCAATGCCTGTTTATGGATTGAGACTTTCTGTGATAGACATCGTTCATTTGTGGGTAAGGCATGGCTGAGTAAAAGCCTGCTTTCATCTTTACTTTCCTTATTGGTTTCTAGTTTGAAACAATGAGAATTTGCATCATTTCTGTGTGGTGTAGGGATTTTGGGTTTTGATTCATGGAAATAGTGACTACAGTTTGGGATAGCCACATCTTTTCTTCTGAGAGACATTTTAAATCTAATTTAATGGACTGGTTTCTGTGCTTTTAGCTTTCCAAATGTGCAATTATCCCATTAGAACTCCACCAGAGTCAAGGCTAGTCAGAGAGCAACAATCTCATTTCAAGGGAGGGGAGAGGAGCTTTGGGACTTGTGTTCATTTTGATGCTGAACTCTTTCTCACACCCACTACAAATTCCAGCCTGAATATTTTCACTGAAACAGATAC
The DNA here is from genome assembly GCF_011077185.1 of Oxyura jamaicensis. Classification (NCBI taxonomy): domain Eukaryota; kingdom Metazoa; phylum Chordata; class Aves; order Anseriformes; family Anatidae; genus Oxyura; species Oxyura jamaicensis. Next base: position 80,418,108 of record NC_048894.1, read on the forward strand.
ATTTCCATGAAATATTGCTATATTGCTGTTTAAAAGAAAAGGTATTCTAAAGAAAAATAGTTTCCTGAAGTTTTTTTTTTGTTTTTTTGTTTTTTTTTTTTTTAACTCCTCTATCTGTAGACTTTTATTAAGCAAAGATTGTAAGCTGAAATGGTTTCTGGACCATAGGAATATATTTCTGTATGACTACAGCACTGAACAGTGTGTAAGTGATTCCACGAAGGGATTCGTGGAATCGAAGCATTCCATTTCCAGCGATGCCGAGTCAGTTGAAACCCAGGGTTAAGGACAATGATCAGTCTTGCCAGAAGTCCTTCTCAATATCTGAGATCTGTGGTATGTTTTTCACTTCATAAGCTTTGCTAGCCCTAAAAATAAACAAATACTAAATAAATATTTCAGAGCCATCATGTAAGGCTTACAATATAAAGTCTCAGCACACTAAACTTTGCATTTTGCCCTGAGCTAAACAAGCTGTTCCATGATAATCCTAATACAAATGTTATTCTCCTTTTTTACCTGTATACTGCTAACCAAGTCGGCATGGATCTGGGATGTATCTGCTGTTCACTAGTACCCATTTGCTAATTGGAGTGGAAGTCCTACCTCAACCCCCAGGCTGACAAACAGCTCTTGGCACTGAACGTGGTGGTAGCTTTTCCTACTGCTAGTTTTCACTTGGAAAACAAGGCAAACTTGGAAGAGTTGCACTGTTTTGCCACCTTTTATTTTATCGTTCCCTCATTTCCTCCGATGTCACGGTACAACACTGTACTTAATGACAGGATGCTGTGTTGTGACTTGACGTTGCCCAGTTCCTTCGCTTCTCTGCCAACAACATTGCTGTGGAGCAGATTTGGTACCTAAAGGAACAGGGCAGCTGATGGACCTTGTAGCAGAAATCTAGGGAATTATTTTTATAACAAATATGTATATATTACAGGAAGATTTTTATAGACTTCTAATCCAATCAAGTTAAAGCACTAATAATGTATTTAAGCTTGTTGGCTTTTTTAAAGAAACATCTGGTTTTAATCAGGGTTCTTCTTGAATAAGACAACTATCTCTTTATAATGAAAAATAGCTATGGAATAGTGTAGCAACACAGTGTTTCTTAACATGCTTAAACTGAAGTAGAACAGTTGAGCAGTGGTCCAAAAAGCATCTCTTTTGAACCTGGACAAATACATTAACTGTATTTGTCTTTGTGCTTTAGATGTTTATTGAGAACTTCAAAAATGTATTACATGCATTCTGCACAAAAATATATAGTCAATTATGTTTTGTCACTGGGCAAAAGTAATGAAAAATTTCAAACCATAATGGGGAGAGCGTTTTCCCTTTGCTGCACTGTTGATAGCAGCTATCCTGCTAGTTTGTACTTAGTCTTTTGTTTTACTGAAGAGTCTGATTTTCATGGAGACATTTCAGCCTGACACAATTTTTCCTTATTGTTCTAACTACACAGATTTATTTTTTATTATCCATCTTGAAATCCATTTTTAAGTAACTATTTAATTGACACCCATTTATCCTAGCTGAGGCTTCAGGAGAAGCCATTTCTGTCACCGGAGCTTAAAACAGCCTTAAAGAGTTCGTGATGCTGAGCTTTGTGATGCAGTATCAATATCCACTTGCGATTTCCTAGGTGAGGTCTGTGTCTAGATGTCAGAATGGATCACGTGAAACTATGTCGGTCAATTAATCACTGCCAATGAGCCATGGCGTGCCAAAGCTCCATTTCATAACGGCCTCCTTGTTAAGTTCACAAAATCTAAATCCACAAGCCAGACCTCCTCCTCTAAGACCTCCAATACAGGCTACAGAAATGTTTGCAGGGAAATACATTTACTGCAAGAAATGAATGTTGCAGGCTTATAGGGTTGAAGTTGGAGGGAGGGGGAAAAGGGGAGATGAAAAATGTGGGATTACGGTGATAACTAGTTGAGTGGAATTGATTATGCCGGGTAGATCTAGGAAAAGGCTTCTAACATGAATATAAAATCCATACTGAGTAGTACATAAAGTGTAATTCAAAATAAGTTGGAATCTGACTTTTATGTGTAATAGCAATGACAGCTCTAAGGCAGCAAGTGTCATTCACGTTTAATTCTTCTCCTTCCTTATCTGTTTCTTCAGCCTGATCTTGACAGATGCGAAAACGTAGGGTAAGAGAGGTAAGGAAAATCATAAGTGAATAGTAGCCTGACATACTACAAAAATAAATTAAATTCCCGTGACAAGTAAGTCATTGTTACGGGGGGAGGGTGTGAGGGGGGAAGGGAGACCGTCTTTTACTTCACTGGCCCATTTAGGAAGTTTGGTCACTGGTTTGAAGCCATACAGCTGCACACAATATAAAGTAAGTTTAACAGCATATTTGGTGAGTTTATAACTTCCCCAGGGCATTTTAACATTAAAAATAGTGATTGTTAACCTGGTCCATCTGAACTTAAATATGAGCTTACTTTGCAAGAAATGAGGGGTAACGTCTCAAGTACTTTTTCTTTGTGTTTTATTATTGCTTAAGGGCTTACTTTGCTTTATAGCTGCATTTTGTCTGTTTTTGCATTTTGTACTCAACAGGGATATTCAAATCCGTGGTCTCAGTAAGGATGGCAATCCCAGTACTGGATTAGAAATACCTTCTTTTATAGTTATGCACACATATTCAAAAGTAACCAGTCTATGATAAAACGGCAGTTGTGTATGACTTTGACATTAGTAGTAAGTATAGTACATGTGTGGTATCTGGTGACTTTCAGAAGAGGCAAAAACTCCTTTTAAAGCACTGGTGTCTCAGATTGGCAGCCAAAGTAAGACCGAAAAGTATTGAAAGGCATGCGAAAAATAGTTGTGTGCTGAAAAGAATTACCATTGCCTTATAGGCTGAAGTAGACGGCAGGATATTAAAACGAGGTACCATTTATAAAAGCATATTTCTGAATGCTGGGCTGTCTTTCAACTTTGCAATGGGAAACACCCAAGTCTGCAAAGCCATGAGTCAGAATCAAAAAAATATATATATATATCATTATAATGGCTCAAAGATGAGCTTTTAAAATTAATATCACTTAAGGTCATCTTCTTGCTGGTTCGCAAGCCCTTAGGGTTCATACCATCAGGCATTTTTCTGCAAATAGGAAACCACATTGATTGTTTATTTATGAAAATGAAGAGTCTTGTGCACTGGAATTGAGCTTTGAAAAAAATAAATCAGTTATTGCTAGAAATTGGGAGCATTGCGGAGGTGCTAGACCTGGCTGAACCCCCATGTTACATTGCACTCTTCTGCGTAGTGCTGGCAGAAAGGGGGCCTCTCCTTGCCAGCATGGTCCCAATCAGACCCCAGCGTGTGGTGTTCCTGGTGCTGTTTCCAGGGTTCAGTCAATACCTCCATTTCAGTTTCCTTGCTCTACCATTTCACAGTGTTAAGAAGCAGATCTGTAAAAGACATATTCATCTTTTGGGGCCATGAATAAATTCTCTCCTCCTGCTTTATCAGTTTCCATTGCCCCTCTTTCAGACGGAAGTGAAACCATGCTGGAGTCCCTTGTGTATATAATGTATGTATATATACATACATTGTATAATACATGTATAATACAGGTATATGTACAGGCACATTGTGTGTATTTTACATTTGCAGTTCAAAGCTGGTTTGACTGGGTAGTGTGTAATTTATCAAAGTAGCAATTCTTGGTTTTGTTTTTGACTGGCTGTCACCAGCTGAGGATTGTAATGTCAGTTCCTAAAACTTAAAAAGAAGAAATGCAAATTCTGCTCCATGTGGATGGTAAGAAGATAAAACTATATATTTATTGTATATGCACATTAGTATCTTGACTCTGTGCCATAAAAGATTATAGTCCTGGACTTCAGGTAAAGCAGGATCAAGTTTTGGATGACACTGCATTGCTTATAGCTTATTTTGGGGGAAAGATCTTGTAATGTTACAAGCACAACAAATAATTCATCTGAAAAACGTTGCAGCATTGCTGGTATATGATAAGAATTATAATCTACCTAATGACATTTGGTACAAACAAAGAGTTTATTGAGTAACTTTTTAAAAATTGTTCTAATTATATGGAATACCCAAGCAATTTGAATTTAACTATGGGGTGTTTTTTTCTGTTTTCCTGATCTCTGTTAGCTCAAACGAACATGGACAGAGCCTAGTGTTTTGCTGTATTTGGCATAAACTGCAGAAGAGTAGACACACACTTGTCCTAACTAATGTGAGTAGTTCTCCTGAAATAACTGGAACAACCTTTTTTTTTTTCTTTTTTCTTTTTCTTTTTTTTTCTTTTTTTTTCTTTTTTTTTTTTTTCCTTTCTTTTGAAATCTCAGTATGCAACAGAATCCTGTTTAGGAAACAAACGATTAAACCAGTGGGTCTGAGGGAAACTTCTGGCCTGGGCAGAAAAGGAAGGGGAGGAATGATGAGCACTGAGCATTCAGATCAGCAACAGCCAGAGGAGTTTATCCTACTGCACCCTCTGGCATATATCCAGGATTTACAGTCTCAGGGTGTATCTCTGCAGACCTAATGTAATTTGTTCTCAGTGCACAGGCAGCAGGGTGGATACAGAGGCAATGCATGTGATGCTGTTCAGTGGTCAGGTGAGTTATAACAAAAATACGCACATGCATACAAGCATGAATGGCAGCGAACAGAACTGCCAATTCATCAATAATAAGTTAATGTCCACACCTGAAGGAGGAAGCTGAAAATCTGACAAGAAAGTAAATGTGGATGTCAAACCTTTACCATACCTAACTACACGGATCTATCACAGGGGTGTTTTGAAGCAAAAATGCTGTGAAAGTTGGTGTGGAAAAGTCAGGCCAGGCTGCAATCCTCTCCCTAGTACTGGAGGAAGAGAAGTACGGTCTTTGAGTTCCTAAGATGCTTTCAAGCCTAAGAAATGCACACAATGAGATGCACTGGGTTAAGGCTACGTTTTGCTGAGTCTGTGTTTAGCATCTTAAAGAGATGCTCATCTACTTTTCTCGTTCAGGCTGTCATCATTTCACATCTTAAGTGAGGCAGCATCCTTTTCCCTGGGCTTAGTGAATGTGATGCACAAAATTGCTTACATTTGCTCAGAACATTTCTGGGAAGATCGTTTCCCTCACTTGCTGCCTTCAACATGTTGCATGTGTCTTTGGCTCATTTTCCTCTATCACATCAAGCCAGCGTTACTTGTCTTCACTTCACATGCCTTTCATGTCCTGTATTCATGCTATCTGTCGTCTCACTCACTATCAGCTGGCCAACTCCTGCCTGCAGCCAGCTTCTGACACCTGTATTCAGCACCCACTTTAATTTTCAGATCAGCACCTCTCTCCTTCTCCTAGGCTCCTGCTCAAGCTTGGGAGGAACCTGCTCTGAATACTCTGAGTTATTTTATCACTGTCCTTTAAATCTCAGCCTAAAACGTCTGTTCTGTGATACCAAGAGGAATTGTCAGAATGGTTAGACACCTGATGTACTGCAACCGTTGCCTGTCATGAGAGTCAAATCTTTATGTCCTTCTTCCAGCATTGCCGTTTGAAGGAAACACTGTCTGTATCCATATCATCTCTGAGACCTTTTCTTTTGTGTGTGTGCTACTGCAATGTGAACTACTTTGGCAAAGGTAGTAGCCAGCCCAGGCCAGGTCGTGCTACAATAATGCAATAAATAATTCTGGCGTTACATCGGGGGTTCAGTCTCAGTATCAGGAACGGCTACACCAATTACTCCTACCAGTCTAATTAGCCTGTTGGGTAATGGGCCTGTTGCCTCATTGGCTGTTGCCAGATGGCAGCCCAAAGGTTCCTCACGAAACTGTCTGCATGTCAACGCTGCCTGCCAGGCTCTCGGGGTTGAGGAGCCTCATTTATTTGTCCCTAGTCAGACAGAGGAAACAGGAGGAGAGGCACATACTCAAGCGTGGAACTGCTACCAAACTGTAACAGCACTGGCCTGTGGGACACAGAGGGTAAAGACTTGCACGTTATTTACAGCATCCAGTCTAACGGGCAAGGTTCATCAGTTATGTCCCTATTTTCCCTCCCCGCTTCATGGAAAAATGGTGACTATCAATCCACAGAGTGACTTAAAACATTGAATCAGACACCTGATCTGATTCATCCACTTGACTGTAGACAAAACTGAGATGAAACTGAGGTGTTTAAAGTTGGGAAGTATGAACAACCTTCCTGTCTTAGTACTGAGCGTGGTATTTCCAAGTCAGGAGTATAGAGTAATAAACGGGGGAACATGCTGTGATGGCTCTAGCACTTGTGCACTAGTTCATCCTCCACCTTGCAGCATATTAGAGAGCAGGATCAGAAAGCCTGTGGAGGAGGGAAAATAGAGAACAAGAAAGTTGTGTCCACGACCCGAAGACCACAGATTTGACTGCTCTGTCGGGATAGTGAATTCCCACTCCCATTGGTGTATTTTAAAAATGGAGTCAGAGGGTCATTCATGTTGAAAGGGACCTCAGGAGGTCTCAGCCCAACCTCAAGCTCAGGGCAGGGTCAGCACTGACTTCAGTCCCAGTTGCTGAGTGCTCTGTCCAGCTTTTCACTCCAAGGACAGAGATTGCAAAACCCCCCTGGGTAACCTGTTCCACTGTTTGTCTTGCCTCATCATGAATTTTTTGGCCAGCTCCAGCTGACCATCTTGGCAGCCCTTCACTGAACTTACTCCAGTTTTTCAACATCTTTATTGTGCTGTTGGCCCCACAACTGGACATAGCATTACAGTTGCAGTATGATGAGTGCTGATTAAAGGGGAATTGTCACTTCCTTTGATCTGTAGGACCCTACAGCCTACTGACTGGCTGTAGGACTCTTAAAATAGCCTAGGATGTTGTTAGCCTTAACACTGCCAGGGCACAGTGCTGGCTAATGTTCACCCTACGGGCTACCAGGACCCGGGGTCTGTTTCAGCAGAGCTGGCACCCATCCTGTCCTTCAGCAGTTGATAAGCCTGTCCCATTAGCATCTGTCCTTGCTGAATTTCCTGCAGCCTTGCAAATCCCTCTGATTGGCGGAACATATAAATTACTGCCCCCAGCTTGGTGTCATCTTCAAATTCCATGAGGGAGCACCCCACCTCTTCCTCCAGGTCACTGAAAGATGGTTGTCAGTGGCATGGGAGTCATGCGGTGTTGGCTCATAGCCCTGTTTGTGAATTCTTAAAAGTTCTGTAAATTATGCATTTTAGAAAACCAGATCATGGGAGACAAAAGGCAAAGCTGTATAGTAGGAACCCTTTGATCAAGTAAGTTCACATTGCCACGAACTGTCCCGAGCCTGGACCTGACCTAACAATTTTCAAATCACACTGTGTGTCTGAATGTTATAGAGGAGACAGAATTCCACTTTAAGCTGAAACCGTCCTGCACCCTTAATTATGGTCTCATTATAGCTTACCCTTAATAGATATATTGACTTACATGTGTGTTGTTAAGTTTTCCTGAAAGAATGTGTCTTAATGGCTGGAACCCTCTGTGCTGAGTTTCTAAATGGAGTGAGCTTTTCCAGCAGCTACTGACCTCTGAAACAGGGTTTCTATCATGAAAATGCTGACATAACCTTTAACTGTAGAGCCATGAACAGCTTTGTTATATTACTTGTTCCTAGCTTATGTCCTTGCTCTGGGAACAGTGGTGGCATTGTCTGCTGCTAATTGTGTTAAGGGATCAGGGAGAATTGGCACTTGATATCAGAAGGGAAAAATAATTTAAAATTAAAAATTCACCTTACTTGAGTCATAGAAGCTTGGAGGATTTTTAAATGAATGGCTTTATTTGGATCTATGTATATGATACTCTAATTTTTTATACTCTGTAGATATATCAGATTGATAAAGAATATTTACTACATCTAATATATTTTGAGTATTTTAAGCCCCCTTACATTTATAAATCTGGTTGGTAGATCTAATCACCTTTTTTTGTGTATTGTTTTTCCTCAGTACTCCATGTAAAGAGAAACCAAAGCCTCACACAGCGTTTCCAGCTCTCCTGTTTTTAGTGTGAGTCTCGTAATATCTAGTGTTTTCTCAAAGCCCCAGCTCCTGGAACTAGATGATTACCTCGAAATCTCAGCTTTTTTGCTTTGTAGCCCTTGAGATTTCCCAGAAAAGACCAAAAATCTGAACGTTAAAAGATCAAAAGTAACAAGCAAACAAAAAGAATCTAGAAACTGCAGTTTTGAATGTTTTTATGACTTTTGCAGAGGACTTGTTTTTTAAAGCCTTGTGGTGGCAATACTTTGAATATAATCAATTTGAATAAAACTGCTTAGAATGGAAATTGCCTCCAGCACTTCAGTTGTTAGTGCTGTCGCCTAGAGGTGTTCAAAGCAGAGTCCTATGCCTGATTATTCCTGAGTTTTACACTCCGAGATGGATAAGAATCCTGCTTTGGGATTTATCTGCTCTAGATTGTCCCAACCTAAAACCTTAGGTCAGGACCATCTTGAAAGTTCAGACCGTGACCCAAACTTTGGTTTTTAATATATATATATATAAAAAAAAAAAAAAAAAAAAAAAAAAAAAAACACATTTAAGGGTAATTTATAAAATCTTTATAGTAGGGGAAAATGGAGGAAAATAGCTAAAAATGTGTTTTTGGTGAGTGGTGTTTTTGTTGTTTTTATTTTTAGTATGATCTTTTAAGCATTATGAAGAGAACAGAAAAAAAGTGGTGCCACCAGTGGTTATCTACTACAGATAACGTAGCACAGCAGCTGACACTGCCTTGCCATTAGCATTGCAGTCAGTTTTGGGAGGAGTCAGAAAGATCCGTAACACTCTCCTGTAAAGGCTTCTGTTGAGCAGCCGGTCAATATTTTCTTTCCAGAGGTGCTAATTTCCAGAGATAAAGAGCTGATTGCTCCTAGTGAGAAATGCAAAGGAGCTTGCAAAAGCTATTAGGGGTAGAAAATTAACATGGGAGGCAAATGGCTGATAAATAGATGAGTTTCAGCCAATTAACTTTTTACCAAACAAAACCTTCAGTAGTTCCCATCTATTCCAGCTGTTGTGTGTTTGGTGTCAAGCTCAGTGTAACTCAATTTTGGCCCTGGGGAAGGCAGGAGGAACTTTGTCAGCTTTGCATCAGTTATCTTTTTGAGGATGAATTAGCCACACAGGAAGAGTCAGCTGTTTTATTGGGATGGGAAGACAGGTAGGTAGTAGTAGTCTTTAATGTGTGACCCTACAAGGTTTCCAAGGAGTTAAGAAGAGGGTTATGCCTTCCATGTGTTTCACAGTCCGTGCACTTTCTGTCTGTAGCCATACTACAGTCTAATATATTCTGAAGTCTTGCGTAACCTGATCACTGGATGAGATGATATTCTTAATGACATCAATAGCCAGCTACTGAAAAGGTTTGCCATCATAAAAGTGCTCCTTTCTGATTTTGCTCAATAAATACATTAATCATAATTCTGTAGGGCGAAAAAGCCAATCAATTACAGTAAAACCATCTGCCCTTTATTTCTTCTGTTCAAAGAAGAAGACATAAGCTTGAATTTCCTTTAAATTTTTCCACGATATGTGTTCCTATGCTTTCCTTTTCTATTTTCTCTAATTTGCATGAATGAGACTTTGATTGATTGAAACCCCTTAGTAAATCTCAAAGTCCTTAACCACTTACTGCTTGCTTGATATAGCATTTGCTGTTGTTTATAGTCTGCTATCCATGGGATTGGTTTTCGGTGTAATAAAGTACTAAAAATCTCATAGAGTTGGATCAACTTGGGTGTTCTGCGGTTAGCATGGTGGTTGTTATGCCTAATTCCCACAGCAGAGCGGGGGAATTAGGGGGAGCATCATAAAGAACAAAAGTTAGTGGATTGCCAGCTGAGTAAAGCCCTCACTGTGAACAGGTTTGGGTAATAGCAATATTTCTAAAGGGGGTGGGTAATGACACTTAAGTGAGGTTGGTCTTAGTAAGCAGTTGCAGGTCTGGATCCAATAATGTATCATTTACTGCGTCTGGAATAGATCGCTTGAATAAATTAAGTGAACTCTTACCCTGCTGTGAGCTTTCTTGCTGTGTGCTCTGTGCTTATTAGCCTCCTAGCCCCTAGTTTGACCCTGTTCCTTTCTTAAATTAATGCATCTCCAATTCCCTAATCTAGACTTTTCTTTCTCTTTTTTTTTTTTTTCTTAATCTCATGTTTCTTTGTTTCCACCCAACTTGAGGAAATAGCTGAGGAGTTTTCAACTGTTTACCCAGAGGCAAAATTAACAGGTGCATTCGGGGTTATTGTAAGGCTCATCAGATGCACTGGGGGCTTGGCTCAGCTCCAACTCTGATAAACAAAACAGTATTGTAAATTAATTGAAAACTGACCAAGATGGAAGTATCACTTGACACATAGGCATACTACTGACATTTTTTATTATTATTTTTATAATGACAGAGGGGCAATAAAAAGGGGGCATTTCACCATGTCAGGATCTAACTCTCAGTGGTGAAGACAGAAAACACTAGTGACTTTCCATCCAGATTTGATGGAGGGGTGCTACTAAAAAAAAAAAAAGAAAAAAGAAAAAAAAAAAAAAAACAGCATAACTTCTTCGTGAGTCAGAGCATTTTGAGCCATTATCAGCCTAGCAGACAATATAACACTCAGGAAGACATTTCAGCTTTAGAGAGGTTCCTCCATTATTTAAAACAGAGAACGGTCTTAACAAAGGAATATCCTTACTGTTGTATGTACTGATTTTTGACAGGCATTCTTCATTTATGATACAGTTGAAAGGACATAAAAGTGCATTTTCTGCCACTTGCCTGATATGGAAGAATTTAGCAAGACTACAATGCATAGAGAGGATGGAAGGGTTAAGAAGAAATGCATTATAATGTGTGCTATGGCTTCATCCAGAGATCGCTTACAGGAGATTCTAGCCAGCTCCACTTTATATTCAGAGGCTTTGCAGTAGGGACAAAAGCTCTTTAAGATTCAGCTTCCTCATTGTGAAAACTAAACCTCATATTTTTTTGGAGAACGCTGTCTCCCTCCAAGCACTTCTAGTACTAAAGACAAAAGGCCTTGAAAAGTTCTTTGTTGAAAGGAGTTTTGCAATCATGTATGTGTCACAATATGTGAAGGCAGCCTAGTTTATAAAATACCAGGAAGTTCACGATGAGCTGTTTAGTGACCTTGTAATAATCTGTCATTTCAGTTAGATTCTGTGGCATCAGATCATTTTAGTAGTCATTTAGAAAACTGAAATCAGTAAGACCAGAAAATAATTCCTGGTTTGTTTGGCAGATAGGATCTGTTGGAAGATGCAAGAATTTGGGGGGTATGTCCTTATGATGTCTTGGAGACAACAAACTTTGCAAAGAATTATAAAATGTTCAGCATATAACAGCAGCACCAACTCCAAAAACTGTTTTTCTTTGCTAGTGTTCATTGACTGACTTTGTTTTGCAGGGGGGAATAGGTAGGATTGCCCTCGGGTATCTCAAACTCTGGAGTCGTTTGCAGTGTGGAGAATGGAACAGGCCTGGAACACCAAGATGACAGTGATGCCTCTATGGTGAAATGCTGAGTGGTGCAATACACTGTATTTAGCATGCAGCCTTGATCCCCACACCTGCACTCTGCCTGGTGATCTCTTCCACAAGGCAGTTAGGCGTTCCACATGTCAGAATGGGTTTCTAAAACTAATAATTAGAAGAAGTGGTCGTGGACATTGTCCCCTGACCTTTCCTACTTTTAATACCTCGGGTGAATTCAGAGTCTGCACGGGGAGAACCCACATTTCACGAGACAAACAGCACACCAGAGCAGCTGAGGACACCCTCTCGTCTTCCCCATTTCTCTATCTGGGCTAATCCTTGCAGGTCTGAGCTGATTTTGAGACCCGTGTTTCCCTGCAGGATCCTGTGGCAACACAGGTTGTGCTGAAACTTGTGGGAGAACAAGCTGTTTTAGGTTGGCTGAAGATGAATGGGACATGTCCTCGCTCATGATTTCTCCTCTCCTTATACCCCCATTGACAGGTTTCTCACATAACATCTTTTATGTGGCCTTGTTTCCTCTAAGTTTTTCACTTTTAATAAAACTTCCATTGGTTTAACTCCTACTTAGACTGTTCAGAGATAATGTGAGGGGCCCACAATATTCCTGCTAAAAGAAGAGGAAAAGAAAAAGACTATACAAAGAAGGGCTTCCTCTGTTCAAATTTTGTAGCTTAGGTGGTAGACATGATCAGAGAAGACCAGATGCTTGCTCAGACCTGATTTAACTCATTAAGATAGGTCAGCAATGATGGAGAGGTCCAGGTGTATTTATGAAGATTGGAATAATATTTTTCCTTACAGATCAGGTCAGACTGGAGGGAAGGATATGGTATTCTTCCAATGCCACGAATTTTCAGAGTGCTGGCATAAGAGACTGTTTCTCTCTTCAAGTTACTACTTCTGCAGTTTTTACAACACAGCTGCACATTTCCACCAGGTTTTCAGACCTTGGTTTGCTGTTAATGCTCTTGTTCTTAATGAAGTTTGAGTAGATCAGTGTGTTTCTCTTGGCATCCTTCTGTCACTCAAGATGCTGTATAGGACTGTGATTGCTTCAGAGCTGGTTTCATCTTTGAGATAAGCATGAAGAGGTAAGAGCCTCTCAATTGCCAGTCTCCTAAATGCTAGAATGAAATCCTATTCAAAGAGTATCTCTGTTGGAGACCCCATGACTTTGTTCATGCTTTTGATCACCATGAAGTAATTCATTTAGATGTCAGAAAGGTTAATTAATATATCACTGAAATTAACATGGACACTTTTCAGTCGCAGAGCTATTGCTCTGTGTACTATCCAGACTCAGGCCTTGCTATAATGTTTACTTTTGCTCTCAGTCAAGAATTTCTTCCATCTGTAAAGAACAAAACATAGTATGGTTTACATTTTTATAATTGGAGTTTGAATGCACAGCTATAGCTATGGGGATTTAGGAACATTATTTACAGGAATTTACGGACAAACTGATATGTACTTGAGAGGTTTTTTGTTGTTGTTGTTTTGTTTTGGTTTTAATTCATCAAAATATTTCTCATACCCTGGAGATTTACTTAGGTTATACCTATTTGTAAACTATCTTACTGTAGAAATGCAAAACACTTCGCAGCACTGGTGAATTTTACCTGTATTAGAAGTAAGGGTAAGGTAAAACAAGGTAAATCAAAGTTGATGGTGGTTTCTGCTCCCTTAGGTAGGGGGTCTGATATAGTGCGTGCTTTCAGTAGTGGCTCATTGCTTAAGTATTGCAATGGCTTAGGCCATGTGAGCATTCTTCTTTAGGTAATAACTCATGCTGAGTAAAATCAAGGGTAATGGTAATTTTTCTTTCAGGCTCAGATCCTCTGCATGTCATTAGGTTTTGTTCCTCGAACTGCTGCATAATTCTCTTGCAAAACAATACTGGGTTGGAGACTGTTCACTGAACAGCTAAGCTATCTCTGAAACATCTGTGGTTTAGCATGTTGAGAGCCACTATAATCTTGGCAAATGAAAGTCATGTACTCTGGGAGCTATCCTTCTGCAAGAAGGTTGCCAATAATTCATTCTCCTACAGTCATTAATAAGACTACACCCACACTGGGGAAGGAAAAGAAGCATTGGAACGTGTTCTCGAATATGAATAGTTCAATAAATAAATTTATATAGAAAATTCAGAAACTGCAGGACAAAAAGAGTATACTTCATCTGAATCTGTATTCCTGCATCTGAAGCATCTCTTAGACTTCCAGAAGAACATCATTACGTTGTAAATTATTGTGAGAAGTGTAAAATACACTTCAGAAAATTCATATAGCACAGATAGTTTCAAGAGAACCAACAGGAACAAGCAGCAAAGAGGATATAAGAATGAATGTTTGAATAGCAAGTATGACTAGATCCATGTGGATTTGATGAGTTCTGGAGGTCAATGACTGCCTCAGTTATTCTGTAATTCCCTGATCATTATATGAGCTGGATGCTATTTTTTTCACTAAAAGAGATGAGTGCCATGTATTAGGAATTTTAATTTTCAGCTTCTTATAGGGCTGTATCTCTAAAAAAGGAAGTTCTATACCAGCACAAAAAAGATTTTATCCAGTTTTCTCCATGGTTTTTAGTTTGCTCAATACTTGAATATAGAAGTGTGTTATATATTCACCTAAAGTGAATATATAACCTTTTCTACCCTCCCACACAGATATTAATCTCATTGGTGCCCTGTATTCATTTTAGAAACTGGGGATAAAGGATTAAATTCCTTTCTCTTTCCTTCCCTTTGTAACTCACACTTATAGACATGCAGTGGATTGACAAACACAATATGAATTAGGGTGGTTTGGGTGGTTTATTTTGTTGTTGTTGTTTGTTTGTTTGTTTGTTGATATCTCAAGAGAGAAGGATGTATTTTTGGTTAAAATCAGGGAAGTCTAAAATAAGGTCATTTGTTTGACTGTAGTTTTTCCCATAGATAAAAGGAGTGTCATTCACATGGTGAATTGTTGTACAGTGAAAAGAAAATGAAGTGGAACAAAAGCTTTTTTTTTTTTGAAGTTGTGAAGTACACCATGCAAGTGTAGTTAAAATGAACCTTGTCCTAACAGTGAAGTTACCCTGTAGCAGCAAAAAGAGAGAGGACAGATTGACTTAAGCCATGCTACACTACTCTAGTGGCATGCCAAATTTGCTATTTTTTCTTTCTGTTGGTCTTGTTAGCCCACCTGCATTGAGGTGGAATAAAATAATTGCTTGAGGACTTTCCTGAGTATTTTTTTTCTAGTATTTTCATGGTTTTGTCTGGGACTCCATCCTATGACTTCTTGCTCTGGGTGAGACATGTTAGTATTTGCAGTAAGTCTGGTTCAGAGTGAAGAATTTGATCCTATAAATCCTTGTAATTTCTTAACTATGTACATGAAACCTGCATGTCCTTTTCTACTTCACAAACTACGGAATGAAGGATCAAATCCCGGAACAGTACCTTAAAATACCTCTAAAAAATAAACACCATACATTGCATCAGTTGAGAGTCCTAATACTTGCTTGTGCATGGTAAAAACATTATATCAAATAAATTAGACTTCCTTTGAAACCAAAGGAAGAAAGAAAAATAATTCTAAATTGCTAGAGTAAGAGTCATTTTGTTCTACAGTTTTTTAGTTTTTACTTTGGATTTCAGAAATAGCTTAAGGGAGGAATGAATAATCACTCTCAAAAGAGAATCTCTGAGTTTGAATTCTGTGGTACATTCCAGTGATGTTGAATAATCATTTTTGTTTTCCTTTTGTGCATGTGTGTGCGCATGCATGTGTGTGTTTGAAGGCCACGAGGCATTTCATTTACCTATTAGCAGTGAGCATTGTGTATTTATTTATGAGACAAGTGAAAAATTAGATTAAAATGTTTTTGATTTAGGAGATGCTCTCTTTAGAAGTGCATATTACTTGTGTGCATTATCTAGACTAGCACGCTTTTTTAAATACGTTGTACAGAGTGCAAATTACTTTACAACATTCTTTTTAAATTAAACCCTTTTGGAAGTAAGATAGCTATATTGAAATAATTATTTAACTTGCAAACTTCTGAATATGTGTTCTGTGGAGTGGTTTTTTTTTTTGTGGGGAAAGCAACAGGGTTTGATTGTACCCTCTTTCGAGCCAAGCTGCTGATGAACTACAGTAAAGGAATATTGTGAAGCTCATCTACACAAGCTCATCTGCTGAATGCTACTTGTAAATCATCTTGTGTGTCAGTGGCTCTGCTCCTACCAAGCCTTGTATATATGCTTAATGCGGTGCCATGTGAGCGTTTCCCTTGAGGTAATAACTCACACTGAGTAAAATTAAGGGTAATGGTAAATCTTTTCAGGCTCAGATCCTGTTTGTGAAGCTATGTATGTGCATGTACGTACCTGAACACTGCAAACTGCCATGTGTTACGCTTTAAAAATGCCTGTTTACTCCTCGGCAGTATTTCCCTCTGCTGTTGGCCAGGTTCTTTAAATTTAGATTGGGCTATGGCAGCACTGGTAGTAGAGCAGTGAGTTTGTGTGTCTTAAACTAGGTTGCCTGCTTCTAAAGAAGGAAGATTTTAGATTACCTAAGAACCAGCTGTCCATCTTGGCTAAAGGAAAGGTCATGTTGTACTCTCAAAAACCTTTTGGGGGAAGCACAACATACCATGCCATTGTGTAGGATTTTACTGTACCAAATTTTCTCTCTCCAGCCCTGCACAGTACTTGGAGGTTTCAGGGGCCACAGAAGGGCCCTAGGTGTCTGCTTGAAATGCTGCTCCCAAACCCGGAGTCCTTGCAGGCAGACTTTGACTCTAGAAGGATGCACGTTATTCCTTCTGCCTGCATGGGAAACTTTTTGAGGGCCATCAGCTGCCTCTTCCCCATAGGCTATGGAGGCATCTGGAGGAGTTATTGCAACTTAGAGAAGCATTGACTCTGTGAATTTATTTGTGTTGTTTGAAGTATGGCTACTCCCTGGTACTGTCATCTTCTCACCCATGGGAACTTGACCTCACGGAAGAACTTGTGTGGGCTCGGCGTCATCACTTAAGCATGTCAGAGATTGTTGTTCTTCACCCTGCACTCTACTCTTGTTACCGGAGAGGAACGCTGAGCCCATAATCGGTAACAGAAATCTTGTTTGATGCTCCTGTTAATAAATGTTGCACACAACTGAGTTTATTGTCCCTCTGATGCAAGTCGTCCTCTAATGCAGTAAAAGTACAGTTAGCAGATGCTGACCATATCTCACAATTCAGTTCAACAGTATATATATATATTTTTTTAGAGTGGAAATTAAATATTCCCTTTTCATTGGGAAGGAGAAGATGTATCTGATTTAGAATGACTGGAGTAGTAAGTCATGGGCAGGATGATGGATCTGAGATATACTTGAAGGGATAATTGTACACAACCAGTAAAGCTGGTAAATATTTAAGGGTCATGGGTTAAATGTCAGAGCCACAGTACTTGAGCTCAACTCCATAAAGTATCAAGAATGACTGGTAATTAAATCCAGGGTATATTTCACCAAAGGGAAATAAATTTGACAGCTAACAACCAATACTGGATTACCACCTCTCAGAGGTTAGGGATCATGCTAGTAATTGTAGGTGGTTTACAGTTGTTAACATAATAGTAATAGGTAGAATGATTGCTTACTCATAGACATCACAATACCAACCAAAGCTAAATCTTCTGTGTGTTAAAGAGAAAAAGAGTCCACTAATCATTAGAGTGACTTCATTTTACTTCACTCAGCATTTTACTGTTTAAAATAAACATCCTTAGGCTGTTACTACTTGAACCTCAAAAGCAAATGTAATCATGATACACTGTCCTCACTTCTTTCTTGCCGTTGAATGTCATATAAAAGTGGCTTGGTAATATCTCTTTCTGTGTTGTACTACCTCTAGAAAGCAACAGAACATAGATGTGTCTACATCTAATGACTATGACAAATTCCTTTCTTTCCCTGTCCCTGTTCCCAAGCAGATTTTTATAACTGAATAATCTTCTCTTGATAAACGCTGCTTGTTAATCTAATAACTTATTTAACATGTTTTATCCAAAATTTTCCATATACATTTAAAACCATGAATAATAATTAGCATAATTTTCACATAATGGTAACTGATGCATTTCACTCTTTTTATTGAAGTGGAATATATCTAACTTAGGATTTATTAATTAGAAAGATTCCTGTTTTGCATTTTAGGTGTTGAATTTGGACACCGTTTTTTTCCTCAGCAGGACTCACTGGTCATTAACTGGATTATATTTGTCTGCAGAAGTAGGTGTTTAGCACAAAATGTGGCTGGAACAAAGATTCAGTTGCAAGATTTGGGTGCAGAGATGGGAACTTTGCTCTGTTCCAATATTAAATAAAGATTTGAAATGTTTAATTGAGTGGTATGGTAGCCCCCAAAACTGGTTCACATCCTGTCTTCAGCAACTGATTTCTGTAGCTAAGACATCATTATTTTGACAAGTTTTAAAGAGCAACTTCTCTGCTCCTGCCTCCTGTCCCATTCATTTCAGACAATTTGGTGTTTTAAGTCACCAAAGGTTTATTGTAATCACGTTCAACTTGCACAGGGTAATCTGGCTGGAAAGGCAAATGCCTTTTCACGTGTACAACAAATGTAATTTTTTTAATGAGCACCAAGCAGGATTTATTAATTTGGGATTTGAAAGGAAGAACATAAACTAAGCTAAATTTGTGTGATCGTGAGAAATTGTCATGAATAAATACGTAATGACAGGTACCTATGTCTTGTGTTTTACACATAGGCGTAGGCTGTTCATGTGCCAGCTTACCAGTGACGGCAGAGATAGGGGGTGACCCAAAAGCACCCCAGCTTACAAGACAACAGAGTGCAGTTGGTCCTTCTGCTGATCCTGCTCCTTCTGGCAGCGTGCACTGCCTGCAGGTGGACAGCTCTGGCTAATTTAACTGGAGTGGTAGTGCTGTATGCGAACAGTAACGTAAGCGGCAGCGAAGACAAAGCAACTTACTGTCAGCATGAATAAGTTTAACTAAATCCCAGCGTGCTTGCAGGTCTCTCTACAGTTTTTGGCAGAATCCTCCCACTTAGTGTAATAAAGAGGACACAGTTCGTATTTTCAGGCTATCACTTGCCTCGGAGTCCCAGAGGTAAAACTCTGAGGAAAAACAACCTTGACTCAAGTGTGTAAAATGAGGTGATTCGTAACAAACTTGAGAAACGCTATTTATTTGTTTAGGGGCTTTTTGTTAGTTTTGAGGGTTCTTGGGTTTTTTAATCCTTTCCTGTATCGGCAAGCTTCCTGCTGGGACGGGACGTTCCCTCGGGTTCCTCAGGG
Organism: Oxyura jamaicensis; assembly: GCF_011077185.1. Taxonomy (NCBI): domain Eukaryota; kingdom Metazoa; phylum Chordata; class Aves; order Anseriformes; family Anatidae; genus Oxyura; species Oxyura jamaicensis. The sequence continues at coordinate 80,436,990 of NC_048894.1, forward strand.
GAAGAGCGGGGTTGCACGAGCGGCCTCCAAGTGGCAGCTACCTGTAGTTGACATCAGCACTGCTCTTGCTCCCCTCTTCTCTTCCTCCGTGTTTCTCTCTCTCCCCCTGCCCCCCTTTTTCCCCTGTGAGGCCGTGGGCAGTCATAATGCATGGCACGGCCCCTGGTTTGTCTTTCAGGTCCTCCTGTTTCCTCCTTGTGAGGCCCAGAGTTTCCAGCGTCTGCAGCAGTTTTGGGTCTTCCTTTCAGAAAGGCAAAAGCTGCTGTGGAGATCCTGTCCAGACCTGTGGGAAAGTGTAGCAAAGCAATAGCTATTAATACTGTTCCTTTCCCACTCCTTCTGAGAGGAACTCCCAACAGGAAGGTTTCGGCGGTCTGCACAACTTAGCGGCTTCGCTTTAACTCTTTGGCTCCTACATCATTAGGCTGCCTCAACAAAGCTGCCTCATTTTTTGCCAAACGTTCATTGTCTCTCAAAATAATTGCTAGCAGAGGTTTGCCATTAAGAGTCTTTGCAAGAACGTTTTCCCACTTCTCCCCAGGGAGATGTTAGTAGTGCCTGATTCAGAGATTATTGATGTCGACTTCAGTATTTGGAAATACATCTGACTGTCATCAAGGTTAATAAAACTGCTTTTAAAGGGTAGCATCAGCAGGTTAGTTTGGCTTACCAGTAAATGGTCACAATATGTGAAGGAGTTTGCAGGCTAACCTTTTTGGACTGTGGTTTACTCTGTTCCTCGGGGGTCTGCTCTCCCTCAGCCTTCATGTTGAACTCGAGTGAGATACTGCGAGGGCAGAACAGGGCTTCTCGAGGCTCCATGGTGATAGCTAGCAGCCCGTCCGGGTTTTTTGACATGTAAGATAGATACCTGCCTCTTCTGGCCTGTCTTATAGGAGCTATAAATTAAAAAATGTGGAGGAGGAGATGTATATATTTATCACTGCAACATAGGTTAAGCCACTAAGAAAAGGTGGTTTATTTTAAATACATTTCAAAGTCCTGGCTATTCATGACACAGTTGCTGAAACAGTAACACTGCAAGTTTTCTCTAGGGGTATCTTCTACAGTTTTTGCTGTGTGTTTTTGCTGGTTTTCCCCTCTTGGAAATAAAAGTAGTGTAGTCAGTTTCGCTTTTGTTTCCAGTCCGATTCTAATCAAGGTCATCCTCGTTTTGTGGCAGGGTACCATATTACCACATTTTCACCTTAACATGAAAATAAAATACTTCAGTTGTGAAACTGCAACCCTCAGCCAGGTTTTTGTTTCTTATCTCCTTATAACATTTATGCTTCTTTTTCAGACGTTTTTAAAACTTCTCTAGTGTTGTGGAAAAATCAGTTTTGGCACGTAATTGTCAATGAAGTTCTTGGTAAAATGTCTTTCAGTGGCACAGTCCCAGTGACCGTTGCATAAACAGTGAGAAATAATAAGCATAATGATAGCACTTTATTTGCACATTCCTGACGTTTTTAATTTAGAGTGAATGGACTCTTTTTAAAAATGTAATGAAAGCTATAGGACTGTAGCAGTGTCACAGACAGTGTTATGATTAGAGCATCCAGAAAACACAACTGCAAATTGTACTGTGCTTTTCATAATTCTGATGGTGTTTTTAAGTTACTTCGTCCTTCCACAATCCATTCCTTTAAATCTCCCAACAAAAATAAAAAAGCTGCCTAAAGACATGTACCTAAAATGCACAACTTAAAATGCTGCTTCTCTTCTTATTAAAAAAGAACAAAAGGCACACATACACATTCTTTTCGGAAAACTACATTATGTAAGAAAATAAATGCTACTTAAGAGGAAATGTAACAGATGAAGTATAAAGAGTTTTACTTCCTGTATTTTGATTTTTAACCTTTCCCAAACTTTCTCTATTGTGAAGTTAAAACAAAGTCTTATCAGCAAGTGCCATATAGCAGCAGCTGGATAGCATTAGAGCCCTCTGCACAAGCTATTCTTCTTCATTACCTTTTTCATGACAGCTTTTACTTCACACAGAAAATGTTACTTTGTATTGGAGATTTATGTAATTCAGGTGTCTTCCATTCTGAATTGAAGCATGGCTGCAGTGGAAATGAGTGGTTTACAAGTAAAGTCAATAGAAATTTATGGGAGAAAAAGATAAAATTTACAAAGTTCAGTAGAAAAAACATGAGCTTATACAAGGATGTTAATGACTACCCTTTCTCTTCCCCCACCTCAAGTCATCCTGCCTCCCATGAGGGGGCATTTCACATCAGTGAAAGCAGAACATTATTTTGGTTGGTTTGGTGAGGGTGTTCAATGGCAAATCTGCTTCTGGTTTCTATGTGCATTTAAGCTAAATAATCTGATGGGTGCATTCCTGATAGAGCAAAAATGGCACACACTCTTGTTAATTACCTGATAAAGTAATGTGGTCAATCTCTAACTCCTAATATTTATTTTTTTAAAAAACTCTAATTTATTTTAACAGCAATTTAAATTTGGAGCCAGCACAGTGGTCCGCTACTAGTACAGCACTCAGCCCTGGAGGAATCAAATTGCATCTTGGACTTGTTCCTCAAAGACTGCCCTAAAGAGCATGAGCGTGCTGGAGAAGTGTTACCTCTTACCCCTAGAGCAAAAAGGCTCTAGGTTTTTGTTATGGTTCCCAGTGACTAGACTGGCTTGGGATCTCTCTGATCAAATATTTTATCACAAAGGGGAAAAAAATACTTTTGTTGAAATCAAATATTTGCAGAAGCATACCAATTTCAATAAACTTATTGAGAAATGTATGTTCAGCTCTAAGACAGAGAAGATTGACCTGTCTCACAATAACTACACGGCCAGAAGCTTCTCACCTTGGAGGTAAAAAACACAGGTGCAAGCCATCATTGCCTCTATCACCATTGCCCATTTTAGACTATTGACCTTCAAGTTCAATCCCACATTTTACAGTACATTTTACCATATCACTGGGTATTCTAAAATGGATATTTACAGATCTCTTCAGGGGATTTTTTTTGCAAGCAGTGACTTGACCCTGGTCTCCCACATGCCACCTAAAACTTTTGGTGTCTGCTCTGTAGAGCCATATGCTCCTTGGTCCAGAAATAGGAAAATATTTATACAAAGGTATCACAGCTCCAACAAAAAAGATGCATGGGGGCCACCTGAAAACATACACTCAGATGTTTAAAGTATGCATCTGAAGTGCTAAGTTTCAAGCCTCTGTTGTGTTTCCATTGGACTAGGGATTTGAGGCAGGGGTAAGCACTCTCTACATGTTGAGCCACAAGTGGTTATGGGATAGATCTCTCCTGGGCCAGCTGTTTTGTTTTGTCTTCCCTCGTTTAGCTTCAAAAGGCTTGGGTTCATACCAGTGTAAAGTGGAAAAGTTGCAAACCTTGTGAAAAGGTTATGAAGAGCAAGTTAGTGATTTCCCACCTAGATCTGCCCGTAACCTTCCGGCTGTTTTGAAAGGGCATTCCCTTACTTTAGTGATGCTCTCAGTAAGACCTTTTTGCAGAACACAGTGGTACTGATGTTAGTCAAAGAGGCTCAGAACAGTAGTGATGTCTTAAGGGGAAAACCTTCCCTGGCAGTGAACTTCTTTATACTCCCCTGTTTCCACGCAAGTATTAAGTTAGCTGATTAAGGGAACAGAGCAGAGGAAGCCTACGGTTGGTGTTTCTCATTTGAATGTGTGTTTAGGCCAGTTTCCTAAGGAAACAAAGCTTAGGCAATTACACTTCTTCTGTGCCTTCCTCTTCCCTGGGGGTTTTTGAACCTGCTAGACAATCTCAAGTAGGAGTCTCACAGGTAATTAATTTTCTGTAAGTCCAAAAATCAGTGGCTGGGAAAAGGAGAGGGACTGAAATGAATGTCCCTCTGAGGGAATGGCGAGTACAATTTTGCTGTTGTCCATTCTGTTTAACTGGAGTTGCCTGGTTGGGTGGCATACATGGATGCACTTGCCTGTCTCTAGCATAAGCTCTGTCTTACCTGAGGAGGTGCTATAGGGAATATAAGAAGAGCAGGAGCAGCTGAGATGGGGGAGGACATAAAAACTAAAAATCTGTGAGAAGGTAGGCATCATTAATTCAAATTGTTGTGAGAGAGGACTTTACAGGGAGAATGGCTACTCATGCTTCAGGGGAGTTCTCTTACCAGCCGAGGGACAATCACATCTTTCTGGGCTGGGACAGCACAGCCCGTGTGTGCTGCTTACCTAGTAATTTCTGACAGCATAACCTGACAGCTTCTGTAGGAGCCCAAACAATACCAGACACAGCAGTTGTATTTCCTGTGATTAAATCCTTTTGAGGATGGCAAAAACAACAACAAAAAAAGACCTTTTAGACCTTTTTGAAGACACGTCCACCAGCTAGAGCTCTTTTATGTCTCTTCTCATATCTACACCTGTGCTTTTCATTTCTGGTTGTTGCATCTGGGGTAATGCTCTAACTTAGGCAGGAGATTGACGGCTGTCTGTATGTGCCAGTGCTGTCACTTTGTAATCCATAGAGCCTGCCCTTCCAGCCCTGTGCGCCTGCAAACAATAAACTGTCACCATCATTTTTATAATTACTTTTATTTTTTAACATGCTTTACAATATGTAATAGCATTTGTATAGCTCATAAACTTAAAATACATAATACTGTCATCATGTAGGGGCCAGATGATCAGTCCTGCATTAACTTTGCTTTTTTTCCACACTACCATTTTTACATTTGAAAACTTCCCTCAACAGATGGAGCATATGTTATGGTCTGATGGCTGCCAAACTCCAGCTGCAAATTTCTTGAGGCCAAGACCCTCTTCTGAAACCCTTTGTCATTTCAACCTCAGACACATATTCAAGGACAGTTCTCCAATCTTTAAACGTCTTCAGGGACAAAACACAGAAAGTTAGGAAAGAGCAATCAGACTCAAAAAGAGACTCTGAAGTCTGAAAATGTTTCAGTGCGTGTCTGTCTTGTTCTTATTTGAAAAATAATTATGTAATTTTAGAATTGCTTGTTTCCTTCTGTCAGGATGTCAATCCTGCAATCCATAACACTTCAGTCTCTCTATTTGGATTGTCTGTATTTTGTTAAGATTCATATTTATCACAGACCTTCCTTGCATACTACTCCTCTTTGTTGTTTCAGGGTGCTTAATCCCTGTATAGAGGTGGAACGGAGAGCCTGTCAGCTGAGTTTGGGTCCTTACCATTGCTGAGAACAGGTTTGGGACTTTGGGACAGCAAATGCCCTAAACTGCCCAAAGCAGCGCTATGTTTCCAGAGGAGTTCAGCTACGACTTTGAATCTATACTCATCAGCCAAATTTCTGTGCTCTGCCTTGCTCTCTCTTCCTGGTCCTGGCACCACAGCAGCTGAGAAGGTTGGAAAGTTCTTACTAAAGACATAAAGTAGAAATAGGAAGGAAATGCAAAGAGTCAGAGAGAGAGAGTTTGTTTTAAAATGAGAGGTAGGAGCAAGAATCAGCACACAGAAAGGCATTTAGCTTCTAAAGCGTTCTTCTGGAAACCTGCATCAGCCCTGTGCTTGAACGAAGACCAGCAGAGTGACCGACGTGAAGTGCCAATGCTTTCCTAGCCTGAGGGAAAATAGAGAGAGGTGAACCAAAACAGTCAGCAAAAGTTTTCTGTGCGAGTCAGTTTATATATACATTAAAGAAACATCAAACCAGGGATATATCAGGTTAAAATTCCAGCTGGTCTACAGATGGAGCAAGGAGGATTAGAGAAATGTGCCATCACAGAGGATTACAAGGAAATGTTGAGAGTAATTAGTATGAAAATACTGAACTTTCAACAGTGTATTAGCTATTCATAAGCACTGCCATGCTGGCTCAAACCAGAACTTCATCTTGCTGAACACCCTCTCACTGTGATTGGCCAATAGTAAAAGCTTGGGAAAAGCATATAGAAACAAGGGGGGATTACGAGCAATCCTTCCCAGCTTCCACAATGAGTAAGGTGTTCAACACCTGTGAATTTTTCAGGGCCTGATTTTGTTTCAGCACTTATGTATGGAATTATATTTCTAAATCTCTGTGAGATTACTTGAAAACATTGACATAATTGTTTGTAGCCAAGATCTTGGAAGATTATGTGACTGGGTCAGATAAGATATTCTATTTCTCTGAGTGATATGGCAGTAGAGCTGAAAGTAGATGTAGTACACAACTTGGAGAACATGGCACACACATAACAATTTCTGAATATGAGCTATTCTTTTTTTTGAACAGTAATGATAACCACAGAGCACCCTAAGCTCTTCTGCAGTTCAGTGAACCACAGAATGGTATGATTCAATCCTAACCCTCCCCAGTCCTACATTGCCTCAAAAGCAGTATTTTCTTGTCAATAAAACATTCCTGCCTCTACTAGTGTGTTTAAAGTAGAATCTCAGCATGCTTTAGTATTCGGGTTTTTTAAGTGGGTGGGAGTTAGATCTGGCTTCACATTAAATTTGTTAGATTTGGGCAAGACAGGCTTGTTTGAAATTTGGAATTGCTTGCACAGCAGAAGAAAGAAATAATCCTGAATTTGTAGTTGAAGAAGTGAGCATGTTGAGGTTACAGGAAAAGCTTTTTTCCATTTGTGGTCCTCCTATTTTTCTGTTGAAATGTAGTGCTTTGAATGTATAATTTGTCATTTTTTGATGACTTCTGATTTTCAGATGTCATTAAATGACTTAATTCCTGAATGAATCAAATGTGTATATGAAATATTAACATGTTGCTATTGGCTCGTCAAGTCTTGTCAGGCAGATATATTTCTGCTTTGACCCATTAAATGTTGAGTAGTAATATTGGAGGTCTTACCTTTGTTAGTACATTCCAAAAATTAATCAGACAAGTAATGCAAATTAACAGATATTTGTAGAGAGTTAATGTATCCGCACAGTTATACTTCCATATTTATAAAACCAAAATAGTTTCTTTTTTCTCAGAAGTGTGTAACGTTACAAAGGGTTTGGAGGTTTGCCTTTTTCCCCCAAGGAGACATGCAGCAGATGCTACCACATTTGTTTCATTCCATCTTTATTGTTATATTCCTTTAATAATTAAAAGGTCATTCGTGGATAGCAGTTTGCAGCATACTTTTCCGGTTTAAGTCTTTTGGATTCCTTCTTAACAGTACAGGTCAACAAAAATACATGTGAGTGGTCAGGTCAACAAGAATACATGTGGGTAACTTTCATAAAGCAGGTGTGTCAGGAACATAATCATTAGTGCTTTCGTTTCAAGAAATTTACAGTTTAATTACAACACTCTCAGCTCTCTCGGGGGGGAGGGGGAAAAACTTGAGAAAAGACAAAAAAGGCTTTGTAATCCTGTGCTGTGTTCAGGGTTTAGATCTCACCTTGTAAAAGTTTTTATTGCAGCCTCCTCCTCCACTTGTGCCATGAAACAGTGAATCACTCCTCCTTGTCTCTAAGTACAACTACAGCTCTCATGTTTTATCCTGACACCTCCTAGATGAGCTTTCCATACCAGGGAAAGGGAGGACATTTGATGCTTCTAATATTATTCTGACGCCTCCCCTTCTCTGAGGAGTCAACCTTGCAGGCTGCGTTGGCTGTGAATCCCAGCATGAGACCCCATTCAGGGTGATTAATGTATGCAGGGGCTCAAACCACCCCTCGGCTCCTTCCAGTGCATTCATTCTCGTGGCATAACGTTTCGTATGTTCAGCTGTAGGATGACCTGGGCAGAGGCCCAGTGGCGCCGATAATTTTCCGTCCTTTGTACGAGTATCCAGAGAAACCAGTCCAAAGCAACTGCTGGTGGCCTCCCTCATTGCTGCTAATGATCTTCAGTAGCTGAAGACTTCCTTCCTTGTGTGGCCATAACACCTTGTTGTGTGAATGTGCAGTCCTGATCATGGCTCTGAAGGCCAAAAATGCTAACTCTTCTTCCTTAGAAAATGATAACTCCTCTCGTCTTTTGGTTTTACTTGGTTTGTTTTTTTTTTACCCACATATAATGTTTTCCAGATTATTTTTTTTCTCAGGAGCTCATCAAACGGTTCTATTACAGAAGCTATTCAGCAGGTTTTACATTAGCTTTCCCTTTGGTGCTCTACTGTGTTTGACTTTGGCTAAATACAAAAATCTGATTTAGCAAAGTCCTTTTTTTCCCTCTCCTTCCTTTTAATACTTATATGAGAGCCAATACTACAGTTAAAACATTGTCTTTTAATAACCTGCTTGTTTTAAGAAAATATACTGACTTTCACTTGAACAAGAACATTTCTGTAATAACATAATAGTCAGCTCAAATAATGTGGACACAATTGTGCCCATAGGATGAGATACATTACTGAGAGAGATTTCCCGTTACTTTGCACGTGGCTGTTTCAGATTACCTTAAGAACAGAGCAATGCATGCAATAAGAAATGCACAATAAGAAGGTATCTTATCCAAAGCAAATAATGGCTGCATGCTCCTCAGAAGCTGCAAAAGAGGCAAATATATAATGATGTGTAGGACAAAACATAAGGTAATAGCTTGTAACCTAAAAGACCAGCTAAGTTTAGACAAGGATTGTATTTAAAGATAAGCATTTCTGAAACACCCTTGTAGAGATGAAAGCCATATGAAAGGTTTTGATCATGTTTTAAGGTTTCTTCCTACTTCCCTGGTCTGTAGAAGGTAGTTGCAAAGAGTAAGTCTTGGATCTCCAGCTAGCTGATTTGTGGAAGCTTGAAGAAAAGCCAGGTCTGAACATCTCCATGAAGTTCACGGTTAGTCTTGAAAACTCATAATGTAGCATCCTTGCCAAGAAGCACCTGAGAGCTGCCTCCTCAAATTTAGGCTGGTGAGGCCTGTGCGGTTTTTGGCTGCAGAGCCCGGGTTGTGCTGGGGGACATGGTGCTCTCGTTGAACAGCCATAAAGCCCTCTCAGTGCCTGTAGCTGTCTCTGGTCCCTTTCCCTCAGTGTGGTTTCAATACCTGCAGGAAACTATTAAAGTTTTTGAGATGATCTATCTGAAGTGATGAGATCAATGGCAAGTCCCTTGGTTTCCTTACCCTGTTAGGAGGTAGAGAGAGAAACTGAGACGGTATCGGAAAACACAATATGTATCATTCATGAACACAAACTCATTCCCAAATATGAGAGCAAGAATTCCTTAGGATTCCTCTTTTCATCTCAGTAAAGGTGGACTCTTCTTTGCCTAAAAGCAGCTCTAAATGTGGCTGACGTTATACATAAAATAATTTCTTCAAATTTTTTTCCTGGGTCAGGCACAGGCAGCTTCACTGGAAAACTGAAAGGTATTGCTCTATTTCCAGCTGGGTATTTGCACATAGTTCTGAACTCAGTGTAGTTCAGACTCCCTCAGTCTCTCTTAACTTTCATAGGGTTACCTCAAATCAAACTACAGACATCGAACATTCCCAGGAAAGCAAAAAACTGCCTGTATTTGTCTTTCCCAAGGAGAAGCTCCCCTGAGCTACAATCTGTGGCCCGGAGAGCCCATGGGAGCACTCTGCATGCAGGCCTTTCATGTAGAGCCAGATGCTCGCAGCCCTTTAGCAAACAAGTGGCCTTTGATTTTACTAGGAATATTGTGACTTGACGTGATCAGCTCCAGAGAGCACAACTCGTATTTAGGAAATAGAAGGAGGTACGCCATAAAATACCGCAAAAAGGCTTATGCTGAAAATAGTTTACACTGTTCGCTACTGGGTGGTGAAAGGAGAAATAGCAGATGTGGTATCAGATGCAGAGTCCTTATCTCTGATACCAGCTTTTCTTGCTCCAGTCTATAGGATTAGAACTGAAACTTCAGTGTCTTTTTTTTTTTTAATTTTCTCTTCAAGGATGATGAAGATAATACAGATAGTGCATCGCATACCTTCACTGGATTTAGATATTCAAAAAGTAAAGTAAAAGATTAAAAATTAGGCAAATATATACAGTTTGAAATGCAAGAAGACACGGGTATTAACTTCTTACCAATTAAACCTTTCTCTCTTCAAAAGACAGACTTCCTGCAAATTTTGAAGAACTACAGGAAACTTTATAGATGTTGTTTGTCTATGAGGACAAGCCTGTTATTTGGAGCAACAAAAGTGGGCCAATGCGCGCAGTTAATGCAAAAATAAAGACCTGTTAATAATCATACAGTCTTCAAAACCCAGAAGACCTCTGTTCTGCTCAGCTAACTGAAGTTTGGTCCTGCATCTATAGCTGAACAGAGAGAAAAAATTATTCCCTAAATTGAAGGTAGCCTCTTGAACATGGAAAAAACATCAAGCTAGCACTTTTCAATTTTTGCAGTATTGCTGCTAAGCTAGCAAATGAGTTCTAAAATTATTGCTTATTTAAAAAGAAACATGTCATCCCAAAATGCCCTATGAGAACCTATCAAGCTTTAAGTGATAAAAGATTAGCTTGCCTTTAGGAAAAGAAGGCTTCCGTGGGTAGAAGAAAATCTGTAACAAAGAAATAGTGTTGGTCCCAGGCTGCTTTGTATGTTGTGGCTGAAATGAAAGACATTTCCAGTCATTTCTTTATTTTCCTGAGTCAATGGGATAATTCTCTGATTTTTTTGATGGTCCAGGTCCGACATCTTAGGCCATTGTGGCTATCAATTTCAACAAAATTATATCCAGCTTAATGAGCAGTTGCTTTGGGGTGGCACATCCTAGTGAATCAAGGTTTTTTTTCTCCTAATTTATAGAAATTCCAATAAATAAATATGTGTTTACAGTAACTTTTTACTGTTATTCTCTGTACGTTGATGCACCAAACTTGCAAACATTTATACATGTGAAGTAGTTCATGCTATTTATACATGTGAAGTAGTTCATTGGGATTATTCATTGTCATGAAAGTATTATTTGCAAGATCAAGGCCTTTGCTGACATTTTCTAACAGCATTTTGTATTCTGTTTTATATTTTCATCCTTATATATTCGTCTTTACAATGTTTTAAAATATTTCAGCTACCCCCATTGTAGGCTCCTCCCTTAGAAAATATGTGTAAGAAAAATATGATTTGGGGGTTCCTATTGGAATGGGTTCCTATTCCTCAACTGAACCTGCAACTCTGAGGCAGTAAAGATTTGAACCCAATGATATATGACAAAGTTTTAATGTAAATTTTAGGTATATACGTTTTTTCCACTTTTCAATAATTTAAGTATTTTAATTAAAAGCTTTCAAAAACTGGCACACTGCTAGTAGCATGTAATTTAGTAAACATTTGCATATAAAGAAGTGTTCTTTAATTAAGTGCTTTAAGAATAAATTAACAGTTGTGTTTCCTAAGAAAATAAAGACATAAAAATGTTCATGCGTATGACTGTAATACAGCAGATCCAAGTGATGAATAAAGGTACATATGATTAAAAGACAAAGCAATACAACATTTCCAGAAACATGTGCAATTTTACCACTGCCAGAAAAAGTAATATTTTTTTTTTCTGAATTCCGTTAGTAGCTAGAAATACTCAGTCTGTTTCAGCTTCAATAGGCAAAGTTTTCCCTTACATCCATATTACTGTAGGGGTTTTGAGTGCCTTAGTGAGTTTTAAACTCTTGTGATGAATGAAATATAGAATTGGACTGTTCAGTTCCTTAAAAGCTAATGGCTGGCGTTGTTGTTGTATCAATTAAAAAGAACAAGCAAGGAAGAGGTAGGTTTTGGAACAGTTTGTTTTATGGTAGTTCTTGCAGCCGAACAGAAATCTGAGAACAAGACTTGAAGGAAAACAAAGAGCTTTACAGTATTTTTTTTTTCTTTTCAGGAAAACACACAGAAGCTAATTTTAGCTTCTTGATCAAATTGACCCAGTCTTTAACCCTGGCAAACGTTACCACAACACACTTCCAATAGACAATAGTTTGCATACCAGCATCGCACTGGAAACAGATGTGCGTGCAGGACTGGCTTTTTTGGGAGCCTCTCTGAGAATTCCACTACAGTGAAAGCCTGAGAGTGCTTTCTTCCTAATTGGGTTATAAAACTGGGTCTTCTTTCAAACCCAGACTGTGATCTTTTCAGCGTCGCTTGCGCTCTTTAAAAATTTATTATGTCACCGCTATGTTTTGACCAGACTTTCAAAATATCATTCACTTGGAGAAAAGTTGCTGGCATGAAGCTTGATTATTATCTTGGAAAAAAAAAAAAAAAAAAAAAAAAAAAATTGTTAACAGCTGGGCTATTCATGGACGATGGTTGCACAGTTTATATATCAAAATGTTTGGAATGTGAACAATTACCTCTTTTACTTTCTTACAAAGTCTCTTATAGTTTATAAAGCCTGGGTTTTGTTGTTTGTTATCAAAAATATATAGTTCATTCCCTGCTGCATATTCTCCATGCCCCCCTTTTCTTCCCCTGCTGCCCCATCCATTTGCTTAGCCTGATCACTGAAGTTTGCACTACTACAGCTGCTGTTACCAACCTCATCACAATCATTTCTTATATACTGCACTCTCACAGTGGGTAAATTTTGCCTCTATTGGGGGCAACCTAATATTGGTGGTCCCATGGGATATGTATTTTTGAACAATGGGGCTATGCTTAGGAAGGATTCTCCTATTCAGATTTTTTATTCTTCTGTAAATTGTGAACTTACTAATTTTCAAAGTATTTAGTACAGATTTTTTTTCATGCAAAGCCTGAATAATCCTTAAACTCTGAGACACATAGTTGAGAGATGGGCTACATCTTGGACATGGAGATGATGTTTTTGAGATCACTATTCTTGTCAATACGCTGTTTTGTATTGTTTTTTTTCTTTCCCAAGTAGTAATGGGAACCCAATTCCTGGACCAGGATTTAATTATTTGAACTGTTAAACACTGCAAAAGTATAAACTAACTCCAGAAAGTTTACAAGCAATAAGTAAAAACACAAGTAGATGCAGACAGACAATAAAAGGAGGACATGGACATAACAGCAGTCACAGGACTAACATCAACAGTATTTGTAAAATCTCTGCAAAGAATAGTAATAAGGCAGTTTTTTAGATGGTTGTAAAAAACACTCTTCATCCACTGAGACCTAAGTGGAAGGAAATAAAGGTTCATAATTTCGTAAGGTTCACTAATTTCAATGAAGGTTCAATAATTTCAGTGAAGTTCCAATAATTTCATCTGAACAGACTTTCTTATTCCATTCCTTGTTGATAAGATGAAGATCAAGAGTCTTGCATTTTTATTTGTACAACCTCTATGCAAATATCTGCCCCAACTCAATAAGAGAATTTAAAATTTAAATTCTTAAATAACAGGTTCTTTTTCTTCCTAACTCTGTTGAATATTGTGTAGAATAGCACATATATATATGTATGAAGATTTCTTTTATTTTTAAAGTCATTAATATCTACTACAAGTATTAATGGATCATGTGACATGAGAACATTAAGCCTGGACTTTGGGGCACAAAGGGTGGATTTTCTCTTCACTTTTAGTTTTGTTAATATCAACAGAACAAGAAAAAATGCATATATTGAATTTAGCTATTAATTCAATATGAACCCAGGTTGCAAATAATGTTGAAGGAATTAAAATTGCATGTTTGCATTATGCATAGAATATTTGCTAGAAGTAACTGATAAATCTCTGCCTTGGGTGTTGATGGTGCAACTCGTAACCAGTAAGTTAGGCTGAACTGGATACAACACCTGGAGCGGAGACAGTCAGAGAATGCTTTCTTAGGCAAAGACACATTTTGGGAAAAGCAAGACAATTTGGACCACTCTGACAGTGTGTTTTGCTTCTCCCTCTCATGTGTTAATTTAGCCTGCTATTTGCCTGTGAAGTTCTGTCCTTGTCTGTATTTGAGAATTAGTCTGTCTTACAAGACAGGAAAAAGTGGCATTGAGTAAGCAGTATTTAAAACATAACATTGATCCAGCGATGCACTGATTAAAATCCAAAAATGTGCACAACCTTCAGAGGTTATCACATTTAGGAAAGCACTGTAGAACAGTCATTTAATGCAGGAAAGCCTTGAGAACTGGGCTATGAACAATGAAATATTACATCTAGGCAGACAAATGATGTTATTTGCCAGTACATCTTTGTTCATCTCTGCACTAAAGGGTGGCTGCAGTTTATCACTAAATTTGATCAGCAGTTAATTTCCGTCTGCAAGGTATACCTATGCCTGTTTTTAGCTTTAAGGGAAAGAATGCTAGATATAGGCATTTAGTCATCCCCTGTCCTTCCAGCATTTCTTTAAAAGTCAGTCGGGCTTGCATCAGAGAATTGGCATGTTAGTGTTGTCTTACATTTGGAATGCGTGATAGCGACATTTTTATTCAGCCTATTAAGGGTACATTGGTGAGCGTGAAGGCAGATTCTGACGTGGAGTCAGACGCCCTGAGAAGGGGGAAGTGTTTGGTATGCTGCCTTTCTCCCAGCTTTACTGCAGTCATTACTTTAAACCTCTTTGCTTGTGCCTCCTCTACAGCCTGATGTGCGTTCATGCAAACATTTGTTACCTTCACCGTAAACGTCTTCCACTGCTTCTGTGTAGGACAAGTGTCCTTCAGCACTTAGTGCCAGGCTCGAACCTCTGGCTTGCTGTAAAATGCTGGAACCATCCCCCGGCCAGGCATGTAATCCCCTTCAGACACAAAGCTGACAGTACAGCTGAGAAGGAATGTTGAAGAGGTGTGTCTGCGGGTGCTATTGGTAAATGCTGGCTCACAAAGCCTTAATGCCAAAGTGAGCAGAAAAATGTATGCAGTTTGCCCCACTACAAGCAAAGCGCCTGCAGTGAGCTTCCATTTGGAATTACTGTGTTCATTCTAGATGTTGTTTCAATTACAGGTGTCAGAAGTAAACTTCTCTCTGAAGCATGTTACCTATTGCAGGGACTTCAGCCTGTACCCAAGGAGTGTTACCCAGATGCAGCTATTTTGTGTTGAATTCAGAAGTGGGTATCTTGTGAAATATTTAATTACTGTAACTTTGGAAATGAAATGACAAAAATGATTGCTTCAAGGAAGGGCATGCAAATTAGCAACTTATTTTTTCATCCCTGGCAAGTTCAATGGCAGCTTGGCTCAGGTGATTGGAATAACAAGTCATTATCCTAGGTAGGGGAGTCTTCCTTCTGTCAAGCTATGCAGTGTATTTTGTGGTGAAAGAGGGGAAAACATATCTTTATTTTTAAGCTGCTTTGGCTCAAAGTATTACGTATTGCAAAGAAGCAGATTGTTCAGCCCATCTCTCTTTGAAGAAATCCAGACCTATTTGAACTAAGCAGAGCAGTGTATTCCAGATGATTGATTTAGGAAACTGGCTTGGATCTTAATAATAACTATTAATATTATAATTACTACTTGTCAAGGAAATATTAAAAAGAATGTGTGAACCCTTTAGTGGATAGTGAACTTGTAAGTCATATTTTTGATCCAAGTAGCAGCACAACTGCACCAGAAGAGTAACTTTTGCTAGAAATGGCTGACGTGTAGTTATTGTGACAACAAATAGCTCATAGTTTCTGCAGCACTGAGCATCCTTGTGGCTGTGTTGCTAAGCCCTGAAGCTTTTCTGTTGCTAAGCCCTCAAGCTTTCATATGGTGGTCTGTTGGCCAACTTGGTCATCTGATTCATGAGGCTTGGCTGGCTCAGAGGCCCAGGTAGCCAGCTGCTGCATTTGCAGTGGTGTAGATCAGGGCAAATGCAGGTAAAGGCAGTCTGTGTGCTTCTAATTTGGGGCAATGCAGAGTTTATTCATTTCTCATGGGGTAGCTTACCCCTTTTCTATTTACAACAACATCTGGGCTTGTACTTAAATGCCTGTCTGAAGACTTACTTGAATCAGAGCCAGGGCAGGTCATGCTGGAATGGTTTTCTCACGTGAACAATACCAGTTACTTATTTATATATTTTCATTAATTGCAGTTTCTCACTATGGTTCTGAAATTTGCAGTGCAACTTGTGTAAGTAGGGGTCTGGAAATAACACTGAATATTTATGTGTTTAGAGAAGATACCTTTTGGCAGAGAATTCTTTAGAAGGAAGTACCGTCTGCGTCTGCTGTGAGTTTGAATAGACTAAGATCAATTCCAGCTTGTTAAGTAAGTTACAGGAAATTAAAAATAAATAAATAAAAATTGTAACAAGCATGAATAGTGCTGATTTTCCAGTATTTTCTGTCATGATGGTATAAAAGTTTTCCCATTAGACTGCCAAAATAACTTACAAGTTAAATGCTTGCCTGATTTCATTTGAAAAATTTTGCATTAATATATGAAAATGAGCTGAGTTTAATGTTACTAAAGAAAAGCAATCAAATTTGCTATTTGTGGAGACTTCTTATCCATATAAGCAAGAGGAAAAAATTCCAAGTACAAGGTAAATTTTTCTAGTTACAGGTCTTTAAGTCAAATATTAAAAAATAAAAAATAAAAAGGCAGTATTTCTGGCAATCTTACTTCATGAAAAAGGCAAACAGTGCATTCTTTTTTTTTTTTTTTTCTGTGAGAGGAAAACATGGCAACTGCTGTACTTGAGGATACTTCTGGGCTCTGATCCTTCAGACAGTGAATTCAAAGGATAATATGACTCATGTGACATTATTCCTGAGCATAAAATTACTCACATATGAAAGTAATGGAATGTGTTTGAAGTTTTGGGCCAACGTTTTGGTCACTCAGCAGGTGGTTAACTTGTAACCTGGAAAATCTTTGTTGGTGGTGGATGTTTGGACAAGGGAATAATTATTAAAGATAGTAGAAAGGCCTGCACATCGGATGAAGCGGCCAGTGACTTAGCAGAGGTGTGCACGGGGAGGGAAAGGTGCTGTGCATAACCAAACAGTGCCAAACACTCAAAGGCAAGGACCGGGATGACTTCCTTGTCCCACAGCGTGCAAACAGGCCTGAGAGCTTGCTGGCACCATTTGCCGGATTAAGTCCTGCTTAAATGAAAAATAACCTGGCACCACATCTGCCTTTTATGTCTCTTTTGTAAATCTCACCACTGCAAGGGAGTTATGAGGTGATTTCTGCTTGTTTGGAGCGAACAAGGCTCGTTGGGGATGAAATCATCCCCATCGGTTACAACTGGAAGCGTGAGCAAGCCTGTCATTTAGCAAAGGGTGTAAATCCTTCTGGTCCAGACTCAGTGGCAGGTGAGGCTGATGGTGGCACCTTCCTCCCGTGCTCTCTGGCCCCAGGTCTCACCTTCTAATGCAGCCAGAGCAGCAGGAACCAACCTGAATCCACACTGCTGGTGTCAGGACAAAGCTCACCCTCACCAGAGCAGAGTCATAGGTAACAGAGCGCTGATGCAGCACATCTCTTCAAGCCCGTGCCTCTCTCCTCTGGTCCATGCACCAGCTGTTTCATTTTGGTCCTTGCTTTAGGCATGGGGTGGATGAACTCCTGTTTTAGAAACAATGTAAGTAGAAGCAGATTTGGGCATAAATCTTCTCTTGAAATATTTGCTTTAATATCAGCTGAATTTCTGCCGAGTGATGAATATTAGTGTTCTACTAAATGTACATGCAAACAGCTTGAGTACACGCGTAGACATTCCTACATCTCTGTTTCAAGCTGTGGGGAAGTATCTCCAAAGCAGTCCCGCTCATTTGTTATTCTAAGATTTCATTCCATAACACACCTTTTAGGAATTTGGATTCGAGGAGTTTGGCTCTGCTTCTCCTGTCTCTTTCCACCCCGTGAGCTTTTCTGCCAGAGCATTTTCTGAGAAAGAAGTCTGGGGAAAAAAAAAAAAAAAAAAAGCAGGCTGAGAGCATTGCAAGGTGTAGCGTGAGCAGTGACCAATTAAGCACATATACCAGCAAGCCCTTACAATTAGGTGTTCATCTTCTGATGTCTTTGTGCCTTCTCACGTTGGTAGGGATGACTGGGGGTCCACCTAATGTAACACCAGCACACGAGGTACACTTACACCCACGCAGCACTTCACAGGAGGGTCATACCAGTGCTGAGCTGGTGCTGTTCCAGCAAAGCATTTAAGCACAAGAACAGTCCGCTGAGTTCAAAGGACTGATGGCAGACCTTAAAGAAAAGGCCAAGCAGAAATGCTTTGCTGGGCCCTAAACAGGTGGAGGGGGACGATGTTGCTAAACAGGTTTAGAGCTGCACAACTCACGCTGCCACAGTGGTCTTGTTTAAAATAGTGTAAGAGCTCATGCAAATTTAGAAGAAGGCTCCTTGAGACAGCCATCAGAGCTTCCCGCCCTCGGTGGAGACAGCTGCATTTGATTGATGGGTGCCCCCCCTTCCCTTTGCACCACGTATGCACGGCGAGGGTGTGAGATTTCCCCAGTTATTCTTGCTCTGAGGTTGAAGCAGATGTGCTGCCTTGCTTCCTTCAAAGAGAAAAATGTCCATTTCTTTGCTCTGAAAAAATTCAATTGCTGGGACAACAGGTCCTCTAATTCTTCTTGCAATTTATCATCTGTCTGTTCCTCTGACTGCATGGCCTGTGGCCTCCAAAGGGAAAGTGATGACAAGGCCAGCTGGCAGTAAGCACTCATTGCAGTTTAGCCCAGGTGGCCACAGTGCTTAATGGACAAGTCAGCTCGCAAGATGCATTGCTGGTGGTGAGGACTTCTGATTTCATTTTTGCCTGCTCAGTCAGCTTTAGACTTCAGTTAATTGTCTGGTTAATGCACAGTTTTCTGCTCTGTCGTAAGACCTTTTGCCAAAAAGCGAATTAACATGAAGAAGAGGAAATGTGGGGTGCTTCCAGAAAGCCAAAGCTGTTGGCTCCTCAAACGAAACTATGACAAGCAGACATTAGCTGAAGCTGGATACAGCTCCCTCCCTGCTGAACAGCGGATTGGGCTGTGAATCTGAGGAATCAAGCATCCTTCTCAATGGGACACACGTGTCCCGGAGGGGCTGGCTTCAGTCTTCACACAGATGCATGAGCCCTCTTTTCCAGGCTACTACCAGATGTCTTCTGATAGCTATAGGAAATGCAAACTCCAGTCCAGTCAGTACTTGGTGATTTTTTTTTTCCCCTGGTTTGCTTCTCCCTCCTCACAAATCCAGAAGCTTCATTTTTGAAAGGAAAAGGACAAATAAAAGAGAAACTGAACTTAATTGATTTGCTGTCCTTTAGATTTTCCTTTACTACAAAAAATTAACAAACAGAAAAATAGTTATTCGGCAGAGATAAACCTGCTCTTTGGCCTCCTTGAGCTCAAATAAGAGTTTGTTTTGATAAACTGATTGATGGAGCAAATTCTGCATTCAGTATTTCTCACCACTGTGTCCATGCAGACTGATCCGTGGGCCCACAGGGACTCCTGTTGTGAGGATGCCACCTTTGCACATGTCACCAGAAGGAGACCTTCACTGCATTTTAAAATCACTTAGAAGCAGCTGTGAAAAGAACTAATAATTTTCTCCCTCAAAATGACAATAACCAGCAGTACCAGGTTAAGAGGAAAATCACATATTTAAACATTTCTATTAATTCAAGGCAACCTTAGTACTTCCAAAACAGTTCTAACATGCAAATATTCTGGTATATTTCTAAACCTGAAAAACTTGCTGGGGAATTGGAGACAGAAAATCTGTTGTCTGAAACAATGTTCTAGGTGTTTCATCCTTTAAAGTTTGGTGGCAATCCTTTGCACGAGAGCTTTCCCAAACAGACAAGCATATTTGAAAAAGAACGGGTAGGGGAAGTAAATGCAGGTCGCCGGTATACACAGCTTATTCAATAAAAGAGAGGACAAAATGGGTTGGATGAATAAAATTAGTGGTTCTTTCTCACTGGACTCCATATCTTTCACCAGAGAACTAGTTAAAAATCTCTGTGTTATCTCTGCCCGGTAAAGCACTGTGCACAGAGACTGACTTCTTTGGTAGACAGCTGAGTCCTCAGAGGAAAGCTTAATGCAGTGGTGTCTAGACCAGTGATATGTTATGACTCATGCTTGCACAGCCTATAACCAATTCCACGCTGTCTTCCTGAGTCTGCAAACTGCCTGAAGCTATAGCTCAAAAACACCCATATATGTGTGTGTGTGTGTCTTTCATATGGGATTTGTTATACAACTGCTGATTTTTTTAATCATTTGTTATTTATTGTATTCCAATTATTTTAGATGATGGGAGGTGGTTAATGAGGGCTACTCTGTCAGGAAAGCAGAGGAAGAAGTAGAAAGATAATGGGGCCGAAAAGCCTTGACAAAACAAAACAAAGATTGAAGTTGGAGAAATAAAAGGGAAACAGATCCCAGTGGGAGCAGCGATGGAAGTAGAATGAAGGTGGTACATAACCCCGGTCAACATAATTTTAAAATTTTAAAAACATAATTTTTAAAAAGTGACCATGTCGACAGAAAAATGTTGATATTTCTGGTCTAGACCATTCCACAACATTTAAACAAACAAACAAACAAAAAATCCTTCAGAAAATAATTGTCAGTGAAGTCCTTCATAGGACAATCAGCAAGTTAGTATTCTTCCAAAAGGATAATAGGATTCAGCTATGTAGAGCAATAAAATGGCATCAAGCATTCAGGCTTACGTCAGAGCGCAATGTGAGTTCTGCCATAGCTGGAGAGAAAAGGAGCAAGCTAATAAAAGCAATGTGCATTTGCATACAAGGGAAACCAAGCCACCAAACTGACTGGTGGAGCAGCCAGGCCATACTCCCAAGGGAACAGCAGCTTAACCAACAGCTGTTTGCTCAAACAGCAAACATGTGGAATCTTCTGGTGATGGATTTATTCATGTCCAGGTGGCCAGAAGCCAGTAATATGAAAAAGGAACAGGGTAAAAAATATATTTATAGCTATTTACTGGCCCAGTAGATTACAATTCTCATGAATGAGAGAGATGACAGTTAGCAAGCTCTAAAAGGTCCTGATTTTTCAAGGTCTTACAGTGACAGGACACAATTCCTTCAGACATGGAAAAAATGTTAGTTGACTGGGAGGTGGCAAAATTCATTCTTCAGAAATGCCCTTGACTCATGCTGCTGCCCTTGACTCAGTTGGGATTCATGACATCCGTGTAAGCACAGGAAATATTCCAGATCACCCCAGATCTTTGGCCATTTTTTTTTCCTTAGAATAAATCTATCGGACTTTCTCCATGAACTCCCTTGTCAGATAATCTCCAGCTTTCTAAGCTTCTTTAGATAACTGTTGTAGCTCACAAGGAATTCAAATGCTTGTGTGTCTACTTTTAAGATGAGACAAAGCTGATTTAGTTCCCCTACCACGTGCATATGGGCAAGAACAGGGGTTGATATTTGACTATTAAATGTTCTCTGTTTCTTTTTACATTGAGGTAATACTTTGGAGCCTGTCTCTCAGACCAGGACCTCTGGTCTATAGGTACAACATGCACACAGCAGGATAAACTGTTCTCAGAAGATTAGATCTAAGAGACAACAGATGGAGATGGCAGCCAACAAAGAGTGCATGGTAACATTGGAACAGAACTGCTCAAATCCAAATAGACTGGCCATATTCCATTTTCATAGTTTGGAGTTCCACTATGCAAATTTATAAGCAGTAAAAGTCTCCTGAGAAGGGTTCCCATTTATTCTTCCATAAAGTTGGTTTATTCTCAATTAAGAGGATAGAAAAATGACCACTGGAGAGTTCAGAGAGTTTTAATGGGGGCCTTCAGAATTAGGTAAAAGCTGTATTTCATGAAGCAAACCAACATTTAATGACTCCTCATTTTCAGACAGACCACTCTGAGCTCTGCATTAACTCGTGGTTTCCATCTGTTTGATGTATCTCTCTGTTGTCTCTTTCCTGATATTGTAAAGTCCCAGAGGAAGAAGCTGCATTTTTAGTTGTGTGTTTGCACAGTGCTAAAAGCAGATTGGGATTCCTTTGTATTAGGCACTACACAAAAAAAAAAAAAAAAAAAAAAATGTAGGAAGAGAGTGCATTTTGTCTCAAAGGACCTTCAAACCTTCAATCTGTTATAGACAGGCCAGATAAAGGATGAAAGAGGGAATAGTTAGAAAAATACCAAAGGTCAAATCATGGCAGGGCTACACATAGGACAAAGTCTCAGTCTGGTATTCTGCCACCCGTCTACATTGCTGCTGTGATTGCTCTGGGAGCACTTTTCCTGCACCATGTTAATTTATTGAGGGAAATGTT
Source organism: Oxyura jamaicensis (assembly GCF_011077185.1). NCBI lineage: Eukaryota > Metazoa > Chordata > Aves > Anseriformes > Anatidae > Oxyura > Oxyura jamaicensis. The sequence continues at coordinate 80,459,069 of NC_048894.1, forward strand.
CACTATTGTGAAGCATCTTGACCATATTTGTGAGAGTGAAAGTATAATTGTTTGAAACCTTGCAGGTGACGTATAGTTTGTGAGGAAGAGGTAGTACTGAAGTAGTTCAAGACCTAAAAGAAGGCTCTTGTATAAACATTAGTTTTTTTTTTGTTGTTGTTTGTTTGTTTTTTACCCAAACTATATTGCTTGGCTTGGTAAACTCTAGAGCTTCTCCCTAAAAACCTTATCTTGCTTCATTCCTATGCCACCACTACAGCTGATTTCTTCCAATCTTCTACCATGGTTTTTGTCCAAAGAATTGGCATATTTCTTAGTAGAGAGATGTTTATTAGATACTGCCCCAGCAGCAGATTGTAACCCCCAATATGTTCAGGTACATGTTCATTGCATAGCACTGGGGATGTGGAATCAGTTGCCCAGGACACGCAAGCTTCAGCTCAAGCAAAGATGGCTTTAAAGCAGTCCAGACAGAGCAGAAAACAACTCTTTTTTGAACATCTCTGTGAGAAGCATGGAACACAGTATAGTTGCTGCTCTGTGCAGCTTTGCATTTCACTAAGCCAATTTAATATCTAGTGAGAACCAAATAAACCAGCCTCAGTGCTTGATACTACAAGCCACTGAGGCAGAATCCCAGTCCTGTTGAACTTCATGGATATAAATAACCCTACCAACTGACCTCTGGTCAGGTATGAGAGAATGACCACAGGCTGAGGACTTTGTCTTGGGAGCTGAGAAGACTCTAGCCTGTGTAAAGCACCCAGAATTACATGGATTACTGGATGGATTACATCCATTGATGTATCAGTACTGGTGTGCAGTATCCTCTGGATATTAATGTCAGTCTAAGAGAATGAAATACCCAGTGAAGGAAAAGCCTCTCTGCCTGATTTCCAAATGCTAAAAGGAAATGATGTGAAGAGTTCTGCAAGTCTGTATTGGACAGTTTTAATGTATTTTTTCATATGCTGAGTAAGTATGTAAATGCATAGTACAAAAGCATCATTATGTGTGTCTTTAAGAAAAAAAAAATCAATTTGTTTATTTAAAAAGAAATAAGGAATTTGTTTAATTTTCTGGGAACATTGTCCAGTGAAACATTTATCTTCCCTATGGTCCAGTAAAATTATTGTAGAGCTGCCAAAACTCATCTTGAAAAGTAAATATAAAATCCTGCAACTTTGGCTCATCTAAATGAGAATGGCTATTCTATAGTGCTTTTCCAGGTTTAATTAATCTTAGTTTGGACATGAAAGTTAATTGAAATGGAATCGATTTTAAGATTTTTATGTACTACCAGGCACAATTAACTTATCTGTCTTCAGTGGAGAGGTCTATTAGTGTTTTTTCCATCAGCGTAAACCACTTTTTGCTGTAGTTAATCCTTATCCATCTATCTTTATGATTTCAGTATTGTTTCATGTAGTCCCACACTTTGCCCAAACTCTTAATTTACACATTTGGCTTGGCTGGGTCCCTTTCACCCTGCCTACAAATTTATCCCATGTCATCTCCTCATAGCAATTTATAACCTCTATAAAATGTCGTGTAGAGTCACTTTTTATGTTTCTGAGTAATGGTTAGAAAGAATTGCACAGGGAATCAAAAATCTAATGAGTTGTACATTATTTTACTATTTATAACCAGAGAGCAGCCATTGACAATATTTGGCAATTTTACAGCTAAGAGCCCGGACTATTGTGCTTTTGAAAGTAATTTATTAAGCAAATAAAACTCTTATTGGTAGCGGGCCCTGTTAAACCTATGGCACCACATGAGTTCCAGGTCCATACAGCTGTGGACATTTCATAGTACCTGCATACATCTTGCATGTCTGGACACTAATATTTTACACTTACTTCATAGTTTTATTTATTCAATTGCTTTTATGCTCTTGATTGGGCTGTAAGCAGCCATTTATAGCAGAAACCTTGGGTGGGGAGAGAGGGGGCAGCACAAGAAATGAAATGCATTTATTCTGGGAAGATTTAAATCCCTGTTTTATGAGGCATGGTATTTAGTAAGTCCAGGCAGTGGAGAAAATGTCCGAAATCTTAGTGGTTTACACCGGCCTAAAAATAATCTCAGAAAATAGCACTGAGGGAAAAAAAAAAAAGAGAGAGAAAAAAAAAAAAAAAAAAAGACCAGTGCAAAATCACCCTGCGATAAGAGAGAGAATAAATTCAGGCCTGTTCCAGAACCGACTGTGGAAGCTTAATTCTTTTCTCTCCCTGACTAAATCCTCCTAATGAATTTATTTGACTCACTAGAAGGAAGCCTTGTAACACTGTAGGGAATTAATATAATCTCATTGCATGAATCCGCACTTGTGTGTGTAGGTAAATAAGTTTGGCTTTATTTCTCTCACAGTGATTTGTATCTAACAAGAAAAGCTTTTCTGTTTGTTATTTTTTAATGCTTAAATGATTGTGGTTCTTGTTGCCCTCCTGACACATATGGATATAAATCAGGATTATTTCCCCTTCAATTAGTGAGATTACACCAGTATAAAACGAGTGTAACCAAGGCCCACCTGTATCATACATGTTAAAGAGGAGCAAGAGCAAAGGCTGTTCTGTAATTCATGTGGCTAACGTGCTTGCCATTGATTAGATCTTGCTATTTGCATAATGCCCTAACCAATTAAAAGAACAAGGTGGTGCGATGCTTGCATAAACATTTGCTCTGGGAAATAAAAGCAGTTATTAAAAACCTTATCTCCTCAACGGCTGCCTTAATCTGCAGTGATTTAACAGAGGCTGAGGGATGACAAAGTAGGGGATATCGGAACAGCGTGGCGTGTGTTCGACTGCGTTAAAATGGATGTTTTGCATTGCTGTGCACTCCTGGCTGTTGTTCAGCATCGATCGCCTTTCCTTTCTCCAGGGGCTGGCCCTGTGTTGGAGAAGCAGAGGAGGGGCTGGCATAGGCCTTACTGTTTGTGGTGGGTTGTTTCCCTGCTCTTTTTCTATCACCTACAACGGCTGGTTGTTTGTGGGCTCCTCCACGTTCTGGAACCAGATTATGGAATAACCTTTTGTCATCACTGCTGCTTTTAGTAGTATGTGCTTTGGCGTGCAGCTCTGCCCAGAGGCCGCGCAGCCTCGGGAAGCACGGCTTTGGAAGCACACACGGCACGGGGCACCCTGTGAGGGACTACAAGTTTGTAATGCCATGCTCCCTCGTTTCATGGCAGCTTTTGCCTTTACAGTCCTTTCTGCCCTCGTCCCCACACACACCCCTGAGAAGGAAAGTGTGCCTTAACCTGGTTCAGAAGGCACCCGCGGGTTGAAAAGTCTGTGAGAATGAGCAAGCCTTCTTCACGCATTGGTATTAACCAGGATATCCTGTTCCTTGATCACTGCCTCAAGGATAAGGGACTTTGTATGTATGGTATACCTTGGTTCGTAGCTGAGAAAAGAAGAGGCTTCATCCATTTTAGGAATCTTGAAGGGGGTGGCCATGGCAGGGGGGAGGACAAGTTAATAGGAAACAGATTTAGAAAAATATTGTATCTGTCCTTCTGGGTGAATAAATCAGCGACCGAAACAGCTTGATAGCTGTAACCATAACCTACAATGCTCTGCAGAAATAAATATTCCCTTTAGGTCACTGTCTACATACCGTATCGTATCTGTGCACTTGGCAACAAGATCCTGCAGCACACAGCAAACAGTTGTAAGAGTGCAGGCGGGACGGCACAGCTCGGTGTTTTGAGCAAAAATAATTGGGAAAGTATCATTGCTGGATATTAGTAACGCATCACTTAGGTTTCACTGTGCCGTGTTTGTATGCTGTGTGCCTGGGATATAATTTGATTGCCTGTGCAAACATACAGTTAAGCCCTACCTGAAAGATCAGGTAGCCGTGCTTTCTTCAGTAGCCTGAGTAATTTCATACGTGGATCAATTCTCTTCTCAGCTAAGTGTGTTTCACTATTTACACCTATATAATCAGCAGGATAAGCTAGCTGTTATGATGTCCTCCACATTTCTAGCTTGAATTATTTTTTTTTCTACACCCAAAATCCTTCTCTCATCTCTGGGAAATATTTTCAAATTCATTTGAAAACAAAGCTGGCAAAGGTCTCTGGATTTTTTTTTTAATTGACTAGTTCCTGCATTTTTTCGATCCTACCCTGTAAAACAAAATACCTATGCTTTGCATTTCACACCTAGCAAGCTGCTTTTCTTCTTCATTAACTTCTTCCCCTGCCAACCCCCTCCACGTATCTGAAGTGTGGTAGCCACTGTAGTACTGAACAACTGTGTTACCTCCAAGTTTTCATTTTTTACTGACGCAAGAGTGCTAGAGAGGGGGAGTGCTGGCCATCGCCTCTGCAGTGTTTCTCTAATTATTGAACTAGTACCTCTAGGGTCTAGTAAAGCTTTGCACTGTTAGTTAGTAATAAAGTAACCGAACTACTTTTTTTTTTTTTTTTTTTTTTTCCTTCTCTGGTACCTTCTGGCCTTCCTAAAGGGAGCCCCCACCTACTGCAGTAAATTGTAGCTGTAGCCTTGATAATACAGTGCTTGGACAATAAGGTCTCCAGGGGTACTTACTGAAAGAGATTAAACTGTAATTAAACTGCCCTATGAGTAAGAAGGAAAGGGGAAAAAAAAGATTTGTGGTTTTCATAAAGCAGAGAAAAATACATTCACTGGTGTTTACAGCCCAGAGCCTTTTTTCCTTTTGCCGTCTTGACTACAAAACAATCTTATTTTTAGCTGAGCAGGGTTTGCAGCAGTGCCATATCAATCCCACAATCCTCCTCCTTGAAATAATTGTGCCGGGTTAGTCCCCAGTCAGCACTAACTGACTGCAAAGCAGGAAAGAAGCATTTAACACACATGCATGGAAGTGGATGAAATTTACCATAAAAGTATGAATTTATGTAAGCAGTCTGCAGTTCTACATATATACGTGTTTTAAATGGGGCCTTAATTGACCACGCAGCTATATAATATCCTTTTGTTTAGGCTTAAAGTTGTTTTGGGTGGGTTTAGGGGCCGGGGTTTTTTTGGTTTTTGGTTGTTGGTTTTTGATTTTTTTTTGTTAACCCCTCCTCTTATCAGCTCAGCTATTAAATATTGTGGCTTTCTAGCTATCAGTCTCCGATCAGCACAGTTAGTGCATTTTACCTTCCAAGGAAGTGCACTTTGAGCCAGCTGGAGCACGAAAAATGTAGGAGCTGGAGAAAGTCATAATTGAAACAGGCGACTGCTCCAGTACAGACAGGAAATAAAAGGAAGACGGGGCCCTTCAATGGATTAAATTAGATGTTTCAAATTCAGACAGTATCAGGAAAAAGAAGACTTAGGTTAGAAAAAAAAGGTAACAGTAAGTTCATTCAGCTGAACACCCAGCCCTCCCTTCTCCCCCCCTCCTTAACATGTGTTTTTGCTGGAATCTTGCTCTGATGCTCTGAAGGGTAGAAACTACACAGACCCCTCTGCTTGCCAAACAACAGAGTAGCAGGTCCCTGTACTGATGTTATGCTATCCGTATTTTTTCCCCCTTCAGACAGTCTTGGGGTATTCTCTTTCTGTAAATTAAGCATGAAATTACATTGGACTGAGGAAACAAGATTTCAGCTGCTCGGTAGTTAGAAAGAAAAGTATGCTGCACCTAAAGCAAAAATTTTAAATGTATGCATTTCCTGTGCATTAGTTTGAGATATGCCTATTATAACTCTCTATACCTAGTCTGTGCTTGCATCCATCGATTATAATGTAAATGTCTTGCATTCAAGCTAGTTTCTTCTTGCTGTACAACCACCATCTAGTGTTGCTGACTTGCATGGCTTTATTGTGCCTGCAGAGATTTCTCCTTAGTCATTTGTGTGTGAATATGTACAGTACATGATGACAAACTATGAAGACTTCTATTCACTCGGAGTTTAAAACAGCCATATTATTCCTGAGTGAGCTGCACACGTGAGCTTTATGGTCATTCCCAGCAAGTGCCACCAAAAATCCAGTGTGGTGCTATGCCATCATGCAGTCAATGAATCTGTGACGTACATTTTACGCATGTAGCTGGTTTTCTTTGAGTTTTACTGTTCAATAGCAAATTGCTGGACCTAATATTTCTATTCTTCATGCTTGATTTAAGGTATTTCAAGTTTTAGAAGCATCTAGAAAGACCTCAGGCAATGACTTAACATTAGAGCTGGACAAGATTCCTTAAATTCAAAATATAATTTTCTTTTTGATGAAAAAGCCCTTTTCAGATAGTAATCGAAAAGATGGCTTTCATATCAACAACTGAAGTTATTCCCTGGCAAAATGAAATCTTTGCATTTTAAAACATGAAGCAAAACACCCACCAAGGTGGGCCAGCATCTCTTAAAGTCTGACCAGTGGGATACATTTTGCTGTGCACCTTCAAGCTTCCCAAGCTTGGCACTTTAGGAAAAATGAAATCTCAGAACAATTAGGGTTTACGAAGTGTATAAATTACATCAGGAATGCCTCTAATCACTCATTTACCTTTTAAAATGCCTCAAGGGTTTTGGATTAGAAGAGAACCATCACAAAGATTAAGAAGTATCTTAGAAACAAATGGATATAGAGAAATGTATTTTTTCCCAGTGTTTGGGTTGTTTTTTCTTCATCATAAAAAACAGTTTTGAGGAAACTGGTCTGTAAACAGAAAGCTTTTTCTTGGAACAGGACTTTCAAAAAGTAATTTCACTTTTTGTACCACTAGGTACATGGAAGCCTGATAAGAAAGCTGGAGGAGTAGAAGAGAGAAACTAGATGAACCATGAGATCAAGTAAACCTCGTTAGCTTAGTTATGTTTCTGTGTAGATTTTGGTTCTCACCAAATTTCTAGAGTTGATCCAAGGTGAAGAACTGATTTGATATACTTTCTTCATTTGAGCTGTGTAGGTTGCTCTCTCTTTCTGTTTTTTGTCAGCTTACATGCTCGCTACCCTTTGTATATCCACACAAGAGCTAATTAGATCCCAGAAGAATCAAAGGATGAGGAAGCAAAATTTGGTAGAATGATGTTTTGCATTCTTGCATGGTCAGGTGAGGAGGTGTTAGAAAAGTCTGAGTCAAAGAAATTATTTGGAATGAGGGATCAGTTGGTTAAGTAAAGGTGTATCTGCACCTCAGATTGCAAATCCTTTGTCTGTCTTCTAGATCCCTAACGTATTATCATTTCTCAGGGTTTTGGGGTAACCTTATCAATGTTTTTACAGTACAGTTTTTGTGAGGAGTCTGTCATTGCAATTGGTTTTGTAGTTTGCCCAAGTGTGAGGCATGAAGGAAGCAGCTGAGTAACAAAAAGGTGTGTAACTAGACAGGACTAAAACTCACTTGTTAAGCTTAGGAATTCTGGAAAGTTGCCTAGACATGGGGGAAAACCAGAATGTTTGGTTGAATTCTTGCTGCTGAACACTGGGGACAAAGAATACTCAAAGGTAGATGGCTTGGGTTCAGTGGGCTTTTTTGTTTGTTTCTTTGTTATATGTGAACAAAAATATATAACATACATAATGTATATATATGAGATAGATGGGAGATGAAAAAGGCCTTTTTTTTCAGCTTTATTTTACCTAGATGTGATTCCGTATACATGCATGCTTGTGTAATTATGTAATTCAAGAGATTTCTGTGTTACACATTTCCCTATCCAGCCATCTCTTATTTATCTCAAAAATATAGGACATCACACCATCTGCTTTTGCTGCTAAAATTAATCTCAGGAAGCATCCCTAAAATTGGACTTGAAAACATATGACTGTGCTAAAGGATACCCCATGTTATGAAGATGCCTAAATAATCCTCGTTTACGTTTTTGAACAGTAGTCATCCAGTGGAAGTGTTTTCAAAATAGGTATTTCAGGAGACATTTCTGGTGTTTCAGCTCAAAACTGGCTCATTGCAGGAAAGGCATATGGTGCCAGAAAGTAGGCTTCTGGGACGTTATTATGGCAGAATCTGTGGAGAAAAAAAAAATGACCTTTTCTCTTGATTTTGTGAGCAAAGCAGTTCTGTGAAGTGAGAGCCATGCTTGGTGCTGTGAGATGTAGGAGACATTTTCAGGGCTCTGCCAGGGCCCAGGGCACAGCAGTAGATGTGTTTCTTCAGGCCCTTGGGTCTCTGAAGAGAACCTCAGAACAAAACCACCCCAAAGCCAGGATTCCCGAGGACTTAGGGAGCACTTGTAGCTTTGTGTGAGCATAGCTAAGCTGGCTTCTTGGTAGGTCTTTGAGGAAGTGAAATGCTGCCTCTGAGGCAGCCCTGGTTTCAGCCACAGAGTATTTCCTTGAAGAGGCAGAACCTCAGTAGCTGTGTAGGTGTGAGAGCAGGGAATCAATACAAAGGTTTTCGCCTGGGAGTTGTTAATTGTGCTGTGGGGTAGTGGCATTTAGGTATTGTGCCAACGAGAATATTTGCAAGTGTAGACACAGGATGCATTGCGACTAGTGCGGTCGCCAAGTCAGTGGTAGGTCTAACACCTGAATTCGGAGCTGCGTCCCCACCAGGAGGAGGAATGCAAGCAAAACACCAGGCCTGGTCAAAGCAGTGCTTGGTGGCTGTGTCCTTTGGGGCCTGCAGATCATTCATTTGGAGAAATTCTCAGGCTCATCGCTTACTGATAGATGAGAGGTGTGACCTTCTGCGCTGTTGACAGACAGCTGACTGCAGTGCAGTGATAAGGCCTTGTGATTGACGAGATGCACAGCACCGGTCCACCGACAAGGAAAAGATCTGGGCGTAGCTCCCAAAGCTGCAGAACTGAGCATGCTTAAGCATTGACAACATCCTCAATTTGTCCAATAGTCCTCCTACCTCTGAAAAATAAATTTGATTTCAGTCTGGTTTCAATGCTAACTTCCTTAAAAGATTAATCTGAGCTCACTCAACTGAGGGTGTTACTGGGATCCTGCTCTTTTTTTTTTTTTTTTTTTTTTTTTTCTTCCCTCAATTCCCCAGTGTTCTACATTACTTTATAGTCAGGATTCTGAACTTTAAAAAAATAGTTAAAAATTATTAGGTTCTTTTTAGTCAAGAGTAAGGGACATTTGCGCCTCACAGGTACTGCTCCCATTTACGTCACTTTAAATAATTTTTCTGCCACAGTCAGCGTAAAAGTTTTTTGCCAGATTCACAGAAACCAGAATTTGAGCCCACAGCTTGCATAGACACTTGTGCAATTCCCTAATAGTTTCTTATACGCCTACAGCGGAAAAATGAATCAAGAATTAATTAGCACATCAGGAGATTCTCACCCCAGCTTCCTGTCTTTCTTTTGTATTTCATTATTATCCCTGCCTTCCAAATTGGTGTTCCTAGGCATGTAACAATATGCAGCTTTCGCCTGCAGAGGTTGGTAGGAAATACTCTTTGCATTTTTTGTTTGATTTCAGAGGTTTGGTGCCAAACTGCCAACAGTTGCACGACTTCAAGAAGAAACACAAGCGGGGTTGGTTGTTGTTTGTTGTTGTCTTTCTTTCTTTCTTTCTTTCTTTCTTTCTTTCTTTCTTTCTTTCTTTCTTTCTCTTTCTTTCCTTCTTTCTCTTTCTTTCCTTCTTTCCTTCTTTCCTTCTTTCCTTCTTTCCTTCTTTCCTTCTTTCTTTTTTCCTTCTTTTATTTTTTTAGCTTCTACCTGATGTCATAATTTTCACTAAGCTTGCAGAAAGGTAGATCTTCGTGAACCTTTTGGCAAACTTGGCGTGAAATTTGTATTTGTAGTAAAGCTGAAATCCAGAGAATATTTGGGAGTTCACTGAGAAAAGTTCTCACCTCTCTGTGGGCATATTGGCTGCAGCGGATGCCAGCTGGATTGCCTGTTCTTCAGCCTCCTCTTCACAGGCACTTACAGAGCCAGTTTGGGGAGATGTTCAGCAGCACATGTAGGAGCAAGGAGCTAGTAGTCAGTGGAAACCAGGCACCTGCTTGCCCTTTTACCTTAGAAAACTTCCCTCATAAATTTTGAGTCACAGTGAAGACCTGGAAGGGAGAACTATTAAGTTGAGTGAGCTTGGGTGGAAAAAAGGCACAAAGCATCCATAACTGGGCAGAGAAAAAGCATATTTGCATGCCTCAGCTTGCTAATACAAGGAAAAACTGTTTGGGGAAAACACCAGTCCTGGATATAGAATGTGTTACCAGAAAATACCCAAGGCATTTCAGCTGCTCCTTGGTAAATGCCTCTATGTATTTTATTTTGTTTTGTGTCTTTTTTTTTTTTGTATTTTATTTTATTTTGTATTATTTTATGTTTTATTTTATGCACTGTAACATTTTCTGCACATGTGCTGTTGCCATTGGCATGCCATGAAGCCATGCCCTCATTTACCCTCAGAGTAATTTGTTCCAGTGTCTCCCTTCCTACGTACTGTTAAGGACTTCACCGGTCTGGGCATAGCTCCTCTCAGATCTCCTGTGCTCAGCCCTGGTGGGTTGTGTCCTCCAAGAAGCAAGTATTGCAGTAAAGTTCCGCTTTCAGCTCGGTGGCATCTCTCATAGCACGTGGTCTTCTTCTGATACGAAGTTCTTCTGGACCAGCACACTGGCTTTGTGTCAAGGGAATAGCGTTCCTAGACTTGTCATTTTTCTCTGTGATGTATAAATAGCGTTTTCTGACTGCTCGCCATCTGATGACCTTTTGTGAAATGTCAGGCCAGTTTTGTTGCTGCAGCTGCAGCTGTAGATATGTATGTTCTCCCATTCCTTACATCCTTCTCGCTGGACTTCCCCATGCATCTAAAAGGGCCTGTTATTTCTCTTCTCTTGCCATAATGTGCTCTCTGACATCGCCATACCCTTTTAAACCTGGCTGTGCTCACACTGGTCAAGTTGTGTTTCAGCTGTGCTTTGTGCGGTCCTTTGTTATGCGTTCCTCTGTACAAAACAATTCTCAGTGCTTTAAAGTGTTGGGATATTAACAACATTGATAATCTGCCTCAAAAACGAGAAGGAGAAAAGGAACTGTGGCTGACTGTATTCTCAAGGGTGGAGTAAGTAAAATGCACAGAGAAGCTTCAAGCTGAGACTGAATGGCCACCTTATTTAAAAGGCAAACTAACAAACAAACAAACAAACACAAAACACCCCCCAAAAAGGCTATATAGTGAAATAGAGGTCTCCACTACTTGGAATGATTGCTCCTCTCCTTCTGAACTGGAGTGATTCTCCAGGATCTGATTACGGTCTGCTTAAACTCAGCAGTGTTTAAATCAAGGTGATATTTAGTTTCTGTGAGCCAGAGTCTCCTTTCAGACTGATAACCATCTAAAGTAACCACAGATTTACACCTAGGTAAAGCAGTGTGTTCTGGGGGGCAATTTTGGACTTATACCGCTCTGAGTGCGAAAAGAATGTGGCAATAAACGACAACAATAAAAATGCTTTATTAAGCTGATATGAGTGCACTAAAGTCATAATAAGCACATCTATTTACATTAGCATCCATTAAAACGTAGCACACACATTATCTAATAAAAAATGAAGTTTAATGCGGATGCCAGGCTGTGACATTGTTGAACTCTTGAATTTTATCAGCTCAGTGAAATAGGTCCCATTTTAAAGAGCTCTGCTTCTCGTGTCTCGAGTGGTAAGCAGGAACTAACAAGTTATCTCTCTTCATTTTCCTGTTCTAAGTTGTACTAAGAAATGCTCGGTATGTGCAGAGGTTGTGATAGCAAGACCCAGAGTCTCACTATGATACATTGGCATGGAAGGCCAAATTGTGCCTATCACAAATCAACCTTGCAATTTCTCCTCCTCATTATTTATTATGACACAAACACACTGGCAGTGTTTGAATAATCATGATGAAACTACCGGAATGAGTCAGGTGATCGGGATTTGGAATTTAGATGTTGCCCCAGATGATTTGACTTCAGAAGTGCTCTACCAGGCTCGAAGTTACTCTTCCATTTCCAGTACGTGAATTTTACTGAAGTTCTCACTTAGTATAATCACTATTTTATATCATTGCACAGTAATAACTGTCTAATATACTGTAAATTATTATAGCTCTCTTCCTCTAATTTGTTTGCTAAGAGGAAACAGGCCATTTTTATGAGAGAGAAATGAAGCGGCATTTCTCAGAAAGCAAAGCATGCAGATGACCATCTTATTATTAGAAAAAAGGAAACATCAAAAGATGTGAGCTGTTTGTTTAATCATCCCAAGCTACCGTGGTCACCCTTTCAGCAAGCCTCCTTCCCACCCCTTCCCTCCATGTCTCCTTTGCACAGTCTGCAGTTGTTCACCATACAGACCCTGAGAAAAATGCGAAGAGTATTGTGCCCCATCCTGGCAAAAATGTCCGTGCTCCCCCAGCCTGGAGATGCTGAGAGCATCAAGTGGAGGCTGCTCCTGAATCAAAGCAGAGCTGCCTTGGAAATAACTCCACAGGCAGGAGGGCTGCAGCTGTAGCTTATCTCAGGTTGTGGCTGAGAAACGTGAATTTGGAACAGCACCTGGATTTTTTTATTATTATTATTATTATTTTGTATTTCTACAAATAGCTGGACTCGGGGGTTTTTTTTCTCGGTTCATTCAACCCTGCATGACCAGCGTGCTTCACCTTGCACGTCCCCGACAAGTCTCCAGGTCTGGATTTCTTTGTGACCGCATGGGACCTAGTGAGGTGTGCACTCACCTCCAGCCCAGGCTGCCACATTCTTTCTTGACTACTTATGTGTGCAAAGTCTAGTGTTTTAAAAAGTCTGCCATTTGTACACGTGTTTTTTTTAACCGCTTATGCTGTAATGATTTTAAAGCTTTTGCTTTTTAAAGAGTAAATCTGGCACCATGAACGATTACTAAAAGGAGTTTCAGCTTGTGTTACGGATACTTGATGTAGGTCTCCAGAGAAAGGCTTACAGACTCTATGAGTAATAATTAAATTTTCCTTTAAAAACATTGCAAAGAGATTAAAAATGTTCAAGCCTAAAACCACTACATACTGCTTTAATACACGGTGTTGTCCATATAATTGTATAGCGTAAATTAAGTGGTGTTTTTATTTATTTTATACCTTTATTTTGTTCTGAAATAGGCACTCGCTAATAGTCAATATTCCCTTTCAAAAATTGTTTTATCACAGCTAAACATTTAATAGAATAGGTTTTAAAAACCTCCATTTAAGCTGGGAGGAAAGTATCTCCTCATTTCTCCAGTTTTAAAAACTTTATTTTGAACCATCCAAGAGTACAAAAAACTGTAAAAGAGTGGAGACAGACTGATGGAGGGACGGCAACAGAAGTTTGGAAACATTTCCATGAAAAATATCAGAATAAATGATTTTTTATTTTTTTAGAGGGGGAGTAACATTTTTAATGTAAAATTTTTAATTTAACATTTTTAAAAATGTAAGTAACATTTTTTGCTAATCAGCCAGCAGGTGAACAGGTTTTTTTGCCCCACTCCCATTCATATAGTCCCAGGGCTGAACCTCCTTCCCATGCGGGGAAGTACTTGTTTGTGCTGTGGAACCACCACGACCTGCTGCAGTAAGAGTTATGGAGCAACTGCACTGAGTAGGATTTTCTTGGTGTAAAATTGCTGGAGAAACACTAAAGTTTAGGGCCCTTAGTATTTTGCTAAGGATCAGACCCTTAAGACAAATGGAAGAAATTTTACATAAAAAAGTAGAATAACTGAAATACGGGGAAAAAAAAAAAAAAAGAAAAAGAAAAAAGAAAACAGGGGAAGGAGCAAGAAGAGAACAAGTCAGAGTTGCTAATCTTTTCATCTTCTTTCTGAGTTAATTTTCCTTTTTTTTTCTTTTTTTTTAAAAAAAAAAAAAAAAAAAAAAAAAGTGGCATTACTGCATTAAAGCAACATAGAAACTTTCTGTGTAGTGAAGCCCCAGGATTAGTGCCATACCCTGTACAGGGTTACATAAAATGGGGTGTTTTTTTGCTTACATCTAAAGATTGTTCATTCACACAGCTCACATGTTATAATCAAATGAGAAGCCAGGAAAGTTGTCCATGGGATCTATTCTGACTTTAGTTTGTCCGTAACTCCCGGTGAGGTGGGTGGAAGTCAGGATCACACCGTGGCAGGAGAATAGAAGCCCTTGTGTTCTGAGATGGACTTATCACATGGTTAGCAGCTGGAATTTATGTGAAGTCTTATTAAATAAAACAGCAGTAACCAGTCACCTCCTGCTGCAATATAGTTGAAGGTACAGTACCTGAATGTTTTCAGAAGCACTTGACCTCTCTGTTTCTTTAGCATCTCTGTATTTTCTCTTGCTTGCACTTGACAGTTTTGGACCTTGTAGTAAAGTTTTATTATTGTTTTTATTACAATTTAGGATCATGATAATTTAGGGGTTGAGTTATATGATTGCAAGTTCATTAAAAGAAGATTAAGACATGCCCAGAGAACCTCTATTAAACATTAGTGTTTAATGTTAGTTTTTATTTTATTAAGTTGATTTTTATGCACATATATATTTGCTTATATACATTTGTATTTAAACGTGTATGTGTGTGTGTATACTTTTTTTTTTGCCTAAATAATATCTCGAGATGGTGGGTAGAACATCTGGAATAATTGTATAGAACAGAAGTGTGAATGGAAACAATACTGTATTTACATAATAGCACAGGATATTTCATTAAAACAATTCCAGTAATATTTATAGTTGGCAAATTACAACACTTAAAGATCTGATCTCCATATGGGAGCACTTAGACCTTTGAAATATTATATTGTTTTAATTGTCTCTAATTCAGTGAATGGATTATGATTTTGAGGGTGGTGGGTCACAGTGCACCAAGCCACTACACCGTCAACAGAGAAATCCGTGGATTATTGACGTATCCCCTGGTAATGGTAATTTTGGTGTTTTATAAAGTTTATCCCTCCTTCATTGCCCTTACAGGATTTCAAACACACACACCCTTCTTTTTTGTTTTCGCTGAGACACCTTGCAAAGGTGTGGGCTGTGGAGTGAAGTAGGCTTCTTGTGAAACCTGGGGACTTCTCCAGAAGGATGTCTCAAAGCTCAGGTTATTTAAAACAACTGGAAAGTAAGATGGTAATTAATACTGTCAACCTGATCTGGAACATGATATGAAGAAGAAAGGGAAAAAAAAGACTGGCACATCAGACAGTCCATGTAGTGTCATTTGCTTGCACAGAGTTTGTCTGCAACGTGTTTCCTGTGGCTCCCAGCAGGTCAAGGTGCTGATGGGGAGGGCAGGTCCTCTCAGGCAGGCAAATGACAAAATCAGCATTTTTTTGTGTGCATACAAATGCACAGCAACTGTGAAAAGCTGATTCACCTGTGTTAAATGTGCCTTGAACTTACTCACAGTGATCAAGTCAGCAGGAGAGGATAAGTTATAAGTGAGTGAATGACAAGCGATGAAAGAGCAGAGTGGCACAAAATACTGGTTTCTTGCTCCTGGCTTCTTCTGGCTTTATCTCTGTGTCTGCTATGAAGTGAATGGATTAAAAGCCCTTTGGAAGAGTATGTCACATCACAGTAAAAGGCTGGTGAAATTGCTAGACAGGATGCCCAACCCACGTCCCTGGAGGAGCCCATTGACGATCTCACACTCTCCCTCGCATTCTCTCTAACTTTTAGTATTAATGGGGCCAAGCCTCTGCTGATTATGCTGAGGAAAGCCAAAGAAAGGCTCAGAAGGCAATTTGTGCTTTACCTTATGTTGTCGGATTTCAGGGCAGTGGAGTTGGGGAAAGTGTATTGTTCGTACCCTGCGCTCTGCTCCCAGCAGGCAGCTCCGATAAGCTGTGCCTGCCCCTAAGAGAATGTTATCTAAACAGCACGCAGTTTACTTCTCTGTAAATAAGGAAAGGGACTGATACAGACCTGCTGAAGTAAATGAGTATTGTTAAAATAGATGTGTTTTTTTTTCTCTTTAGGGGAAAACTAGGTATCCCTTTTCTGGTATCACAGAATAAGCACTGCAGGAAATTTAAGTTAGCATGTCACTACCCACCAGTGGGTCTGCTCCTGCTTGACATGCCTGGGTAACTCGTACCTTCTGTTTTCAAATTTCCTGTCCAGTTCAGATTTTTCAATAAGTGACTGCATACTAACCACATCTCTCATGTCACGGTCTTCTACTTATTTCAGAAGCCCTTTAAAGGTGCTGTTGTGAAAAAGAAAGAAGGCAGCAGTCTAGTTTTTCTCAGTGAAAATCCAAGTCCATGCGTCAGAGGTTTTTTCTATTGCTCTCACTGTTTCCTTCAGTGGGAATTAACTTTGTCCCGTCAGAGATTTTCTCAGCATTCGCATGGCATATCCAAGCCAGGGGTAGGTTGCCATTTTTTTTAAGCTCTGTGAATATTAACCTCATGAAGAACAGCAGGAAAGATGACTTCATTATAATTTTTATATTAGAAACTTGAAAGTCTGAAGTGCTCAC
Organism: Oxyura jamaicensis; assembly: GCF_011077185.1. Lineage (NCBI taxonomy): Eukaryota > Metazoa > Chordata > Aves > Anseriformes > Anatidae > Oxyura > Oxyura jamaicensis. Next base: position 80,475,454 of record NC_048894.1, read on the forward strand.
TTAAACTGCTAATTAATGTTTCTCCTTGCAAGCCTCCCTTTAATCAGAGAGTTTAGCTATTGATGTAAGTATATTTTGGTTCTTGCTCTGAAATGGGACATTTCACTTTCCTTCCTTCCTCTTCTCCCAGTCACCATAGCCTCCAAACCTATAAGATGCCACAAAATAACTTGACAGAAAACTTGGCTTCAGATGTTCCCTTCTGCATGTCCCATTCACATTTCTTCTCCTGACTCTTTAAACCTTCTACGAGCAAACCCTCCTTTCACAGCTGCATTTGTGTGCCCTGGCTTCTGGGTTCCCCATTCATCTAAGGGTCACGGGAGGCTGACAGGGAGAAGTTCTCTAGGACATATGTGCTGTAAGGTTTTAAGGATCAGAATGAGAAGGGAAACCTACTGTGTCACGTGAACTAATGCCAAATGTTAAACTGGCATGTCAAAGTTAAACTGGGATGCTGTTCTGGATGTGTTTCTCTGTTCCCATGTCTGGTTTTTGTATGATGAAAACATTGGAGAGCTGTCAGGGTGCCTGTGTTGTTTGTGATGATGATGATGGCCGAGAAGTCTTGTGGTGATTGCAGCCTAAAGTTAACTTTTAGGTCTCATGCAAGGGCTGTGAGGGTTAAGAATCATTTGAGTCAGGCATGCATCTTTTCCCTGTGTAGTTATGGTAGTAGTTTAGCGTAAAAACAGCATATAAATGGTTCGTCGGAAAAAAAAAAAAAAAAAAAAGACAAAGAAAGGAAGAAATTGTGGAGTGTTGACATACTGTCTAAAAACAAACTGAATGCTGCTTTGTCTTCAATCCTTTTTCATTTTTAATAAATACAGCATGTTTTTAGTTTAGGAATCAGCTTCTAAGTTTGTTTTTAATCACACAGGCTGTGAAGCTTCAGTTTTGTGTTCAGTAACATAGCTACAGCCTGAAAAATGATTCTTTACGGGAGAAAAAAAAAAAAATCAAAGACAAATGGTGCAGGAAAAAAAATTGATGATGTTGTATGTGCAAGAAAATGAGAAATCTTCTGAGCAGCTCTAAACACCTTGTTCTAGGTTCCTTGCAATAAGTTCACTTTTGACTTTAGGTACTTACCATCCAAATCATTTTAAAGTCTTTTTTGACATCTAAGCTTTAATATCCCCCCTTTTTTTTCCTTTTTTTTTTTTTTCCACTTACTGAAATGTAAATGGTAATGAGAACACAAATTTAAAAAAAAAAAAAAAAAAAAGAAAAGAAAAGAAAAGAAAAACCTCCTGGCACCATGACAGTTGGTATTAAATGAAGCCCAACAGCAATAAAATAATTATTGGGAAAGAATTCTCCCAGTCTAATACCTAAGGCAAAAGCCCCTTTTACCTTTCCATTGTCTGCAAATTCTCCTTCAGAGCTGCATTAAGCAATTTGCAGCATACTCAGCAAACACTCAAATATGAGGCTATTTTAAGTTGACATCTAGTGACTTGAATCCCCATGAGTGATTTTCAGAATTTTGCCAGCTTACAGAGTAGACTTATCAACTTCTTCACTGATAAAGATCTGTTTGATTGTTGTTTATTCCCATCTTTCAAGCTATGTAAGTTAGTTGGAGATGGGATAACATTAGGAATTGGTTTCTGTTATGCAGAATGTCTCCATTTTCCTCCTGGCTTTCAGCACTTGGTCTGTCAGTTGTATTGGCTGTTTCTGCAGATGCGTTTGCTATCAACCTCTTCCCAAGTTACCCGTTCAAGCTGGATTTTGTATACAACAGATCATGTTCCTCTTTCTTAATTAAGCAGCAGATATTCTTCTCCATTTGAAACAGTCGAGGGTTCATTTGCTTCCTTACCCATCCATGCACCCTGAATTTCAAGGTTTCTAGTTCACTATTACTCCAGATTTTCTTCCCCTTACTCTGCAGAGATTTCTTTCCCGCAGTCTCTATTGAATCTCTTTAAAGACCCCATCAGGTGTGTTTTTTTTCTGATAGACTGATAACAGATTTACAGTGATTTGGAACTATCTTCATGAGATTTCCTCCTCTGGAAGGGATCTTCTGGTCCTCTGTGGAGAAGCAGCCAAAGGCTCCTGGGTCAGAGCTTGCTCAAAGCGATGAGGCCCGTGTTGTGCAGGCAGGCATAAGCTATAGGCTCCTTGCCAACATCCACGCCATGCAGAGGATCTGTAGAGCCAGGAAACAACACCAGCCAAAAAGCCAACACTTAGAGGTAGCTCCGTGGCCCTGGGTCCCTGCTGAAGATGCCTGCAGCATGAGGAGCAACCCTCTTGAGTTGTACAGATAGGAACTAAGGTTGGAAGGACGCAGAATCTAACTTGGAGGAAAAAAAAGAGTACTACCAGATGTTACATTTGTCCTGAGAGAACCAGCCAAGTCCAAGGTTTTACGAGCTTCTTGCACATCGCGTTTCTCCAGGACAGTAGTAGCTTTTTCAGAACAGGCAGTGAGGTAGGATGGCCATTGTAAAGGCAGCTGCACCATGTCAGAGCACTGCCAACTCTCACCCTTTGCAAAATGCCTGCTCACCTCTTCTGTAGCTGAGCTATTTGTCTCACTGGTACAGGAATGTTTAGTTTGCAGTTTTTGCGTGCGTACTAACAAATCTGTTGCCCTCACACCTAGTTTTTCTATTCATTCAGCAGTGGCAGTTCTTTTAAGAGATCTGTATAGTCTTAACTGTCACTTTCCATGTCTTACCTGGTGGATGTTACTCACTCATCGTGCACAGACCTGCTCTTGAAGGCTCGATTATGTTGTACAAGCAGCCTCAGAACAAGAATCCTCTGTGGGACTTGTATAGAATGAAACTGCATGGTACTTTCCAGAGGGCTCTGTGCTGTTTTACAGTAGTAACCAGTTCCTGTAATTTATGAGAATTCAGTCCCATGTTTAACAGTTAGCACAGCTTATGCAAATTTGAAATGTCCAGTGTCTCTCATCACAGCTGGGTTTAGGAACAAGCTTTGCTTGAGGATGCTTTGCCAAGATAGCAGTTTGGGTCCATCATGTGTAGGGGGCCATGCCTTCAGTTTTTGGGCCTCCACAAAACTTGCCATGGATCTCTGTGCTAGAAACCTTTGTACATGCCTCTCAGAGTGCCGGCACCCAGATGTGGGACAGAGAGAGAGAAAACACACATTTGCATGGGAACTGAAAACGCTGTGGGATTTATTCCTTTAAGTCTGTGGCTCTTTCTCTAAGCTCAGCTTGTAGAAGTTTTGGGGTGTTTTTTGCTTTTTTTCCCCTTGCCATGAAGGGTTTTCAATAACAAAAGCACAGAGGTAGCAAATTTTCAAGGAAGATGAATAGCTTTGAGACTGAAATGAGGGCCATTCCTGAAACGTGGAACATTTGAGAGGTATGCTCCCTGCAGAAGCTAAATGCAGTGGAAAAGAAAATACATATCTGGAGTAAGAGCTAATTTATCCCCACACTGGAAGAGATCCCAATAATCTTTTAAGCGTTGAAGACTTCGATGAGTTTCAGAAATCTATCATCACAGGCGGATGGTCTTTTGTCATATAGGAGGATCGTGAAGGTTTTGGCAGCTGCAGGAAAAGGATGCCTCCTCTTTCTCTCTGTTGGCCTGCACACAGTGATTCATCTTGTCTGAGGGAAAGGAAAACCAAAGCAGTAGGGTTCTAGTCAGAAATTAGTCACTGTTAGACACCGTTCAATCAGTGGCCTAGGGTTGGGATTTTTTTGTTTTGTTTTCTTACCCGAAGTCATGTGACTTACTCTCCTTCCTTGTTGCTCCTACCTTGGGTGCTTCTGGTGGGACACTTGGGTTCTTATTAGTTTGATTTGGTTTAAGCCTTCACGTAGTAGCTGAGGGGGTTTCGTTGCGGATTTGAAGCTCCTGGTCCTCATCAAGGTTGCTCTTCCCATAGCTGGCAATAGCGCAGAAGAGGTAGCACCGTTCCCATCAAAACAGTTGGAGATGAGAACCAACCATGAACTCCTCTTGTGGTCTGGTTGTTCACCTTTTCCCTGGCTTACATAATGAATACAAATAAATAGGAATACTCCAGTATGCCAGTAGAAGAAAAGAAAAAAGTTTACTACTGCATTTATAACCATTATAGATGGAACTTTTTACAGTGGTAGATTTGTGCTAAAATATGAAGTTACTATCTTTGCCAGATACCACCTTCCCCACAGTAGCTACATGAACATTAATCTCCCAAATAAGTAATCATCTATATACACTGTGGTAGCTAAACTAGGTGCTAGCCCTTAGCAGTACACTTGTACAGTGATCTAGTCCCCTTGAAGGTGATGTGATTTCATATTTTCATTTCCTGAGCAGCCTTTTGTGTTCTAACATATTCTCTTGATGACAGGGATCCAGACATGCCTTATTCCTTCTCTTTACAAGATCTGTGTTCACACAGAGACTGTTGAGAAAAAGCAAGCAAAGTCCTCACATGCTGCTCTGGGAGGGCATGGGGAGAGAGAGGCTTTTATTTAGTTGTGTGCTTATTGCAGAAGATTCCCTGAATCCCTGTCATCTCTCTTAAATAGATCTTCTAAATAACAATTTTTGCTGTGGCATACTGTTGATGTGAGTATTCATCTCTGGATCACCTTATCAGTGCTCTGCTGTTCAAGGAGAAGGGTTTCTTACTGCTCATTCTTCAGATACTGCATGAAGATGATACGTTTTTGGCACATGAGGTGGGCTTTCTAGGTGTCGGGACACTAGCTGTCTGCCTCTGTGGAGGACAATTCCTAAGCATATTACTCCCTCAAAGCACTGTAGATGTTGATGTGCTTTCATGCAGTGACTGACCTCTTGTTGGACTGTAAACCTGAAGAGGGATCAGTTGTGCTTTCCTCTTAAAAATGCTTTTTTCCAACCCAAACCGTATTCTGTCATGACGTGTACGGAGGAGGAAGGAAAGGTATCGTTCTTTTGCTGGGCACAAGAAGTAGGAAGAAACCAATGTGATGAGCCTGCCAATTATCACACCACCTAAAAGAAATGCAGAGCAAGGTAACTGAGCTAGCCACATGTGCACAAGATTCAAGAGGTTTTACGGGCAAAATGCAGTTCTTTAAAAATTCTCTGAACCACAGTGCCCCTCCACAGTAGTGACTTGATTGGTGTTTCTCCTGTGCTTGGAATTAGAAACACAAATGTCAAGGCTGGTTTTCTTTATTTGTGTAGCAATGGAGGAAAGTTCACTCCAGAGACAGAAGAAAGAATGAGTCTGGAACATGAGGCACAGACAAGGGCTATAATGGAAATTAATTGGGTAGCATGTTAAATAATATTACTTTAATCCTGCAGCTTTGGGCAGTTGAGCTGAATTTCTATTTTATGGCATGTTTTACAAACTAAAATATTTTAGGGCTTGGAAACTGCTCAGCTTTAGTAGTTCAGCCCAGGAAATATGCTTCCCTGCTATCAAACGCCACAGTCTGTACTCTGCATTATTAGCCATGGCATGGTGCATGCAGACAGTTCTCCTCGTTTGCTATCTCTGCTGAACCTTTCACATCAGCTCATTTATCTTTCAGGTGTTATAATAATTGACCCTCAATCAGTATTCCATTATCCTAAACAGGCAATTATCCACATTGTCACTTTTGCATTTGCTCTTTTGACCCAGAGGTCACGGAGGCCTAGTGTAACTGAATCCACCAAAATTATTCCCTTACCTGTCATATAAATAGTCATCCTAGCAAAATGAGACCCATGGGGGCTTTTGCTGAGGTGTTGAGAAGGCCAGTCTAACTCAATCCTTTATTCTACTCTTTAAGGAATGCAGTACTGTTTTGGCACTCTATCAAAATAAAACAAAGTTCCATTTTTTAGCCTTCTTTTTTTTTCTTCTTCTTCTCTCTCTCTCTCTCTCTTTTTTTTTTTTTTTTTTTTTTTATAGAGAGCACCCCTGTGCTTACAAATGCTTCTTTGTGGCCTACTTTATTGAAATTTCCATTCAGCTCTTCCATCTGCTAGCTGTGTTTACCGCTATTCCTGGAGAAAGAATTCTGCATTTCACCTTCATTTGGGGGTGTAAGGTTATAAAACTGTCTGGATTATTTCAGCTATATTTATACCTAAGTTAATATTACTTCTTTAACAGGTTTAAAGCTTTTAATTCCCCAGTTCATTATTCACTGGGAGTGAACTGAAGTGAACGAAGTTTTTGTTTTACAAAGAGGAAAGCTTTCGGTATTCAGAAACTGTTCTGCAAATGTGAATTGTAACCACTTCACCCCAGCTCCCCAGTTCCGATTAGGCTTGTGTTTCACACCCTCTCTCTGCTGCTCACAGCCACCAAATGTTTTATTTTGCTAGCTTCTGTGACTAGTTCATGTGGACACACACTAGGGTTACCTTTACGGAAGCGATTTTGTGACCGTCTTGGTAAAGCTGGCAGAGAGGCAGGGTGCGTTGACGTGAAGAGCATGCATGCAGCTCACCTCATTTATAGGGCCTCGTTGGATTGGAGCCGGGCCATCTCAGAGCCTTTGGTACACCAGCGAAGGGGTGTTAATTCCTGTCTCATTGGAAGGAAACTACATCTGAGAGAGGTGGAGTGACCTTCCTGAGGTTGCAGGGGGTAAAGGAGGGAAGTGAGCCTTGGTTATGCAGCATACGGTGCAAGGCATGAACCAACTACACCATGGTTCCCTCCAGCTGCTCTGTTTGGATGCACACATTCTGAAACCCAAGGTAGGCAAACTGGAAAGGGTGAGGGGAGAAAAGAGTTTTGCTCTGAGGCAGGCCTTGTGTTTACATCTAGCTGCCGAGTCCCAGCCTCGCTCCCTGTTCCATCTGTTCTGGTTTGCTAGGAGGAGATAGTCAGCACCTTGAAATGCTGGCCTGGCACTACTCCAGCGAGAAACTGGGAGTTGAAGTGAGAACACAAATGCAATTTATTTTTCTTTGTTGAAATGTGCGTATTTTCCCAGTGGCAACACGACTCAATAGTTGAAATAATGTTATTGAGAGTAGAGAGTGGAGTCCCAGCGTGAATACTCTGCACACAGGCCCTCAAGCTTAAGCCAGCAAATGTCTAGGCAATATTTAACTTGTTCTTTTTTTTTTTAAAAAAAAAAAAAAAAAAAAAAAAAGTGAGGATATTTTGGGACTTCCTTTGCGTACTGGTATAGGAAAACAATTTCTCTTGCATCTGTTATTGTATTGCGTTGTAGAAACAGACGTTTTCTGCTCAATCACTTGGGCTTCTCATTTTTGTAACATCCTTTCCCAACACCTTCAGTGTTGGAGGCAATGCTTTATTTTCCATTAGGTGCAAAAGCCTGATCCAGGCATAAGAGGACAGGACTTGCCTACCCTCTGCAGTGTCTACAGACCACAAGAATGTACAAGTGGCTGAGATGTTATCAGCGTTGTGGGAAAGGCAACGATGCCTCTATAGTTTTTATTTTAAAAAAGACCCAAGAAAACAGTGGATGTCTGCATCATATCTGCTCTATATCAAACTCCATATTTGTCCTAAGAAGCAGTTATCTGAAATTTAACCCACGCTTAGGTTCTTGGATAATTAGCAGCAGCTTAAAACTATATTTAAGAAATAATAAAAAAATACTTTTACCAAGAAAATTTGATTAAAAAAAGAAGAAGAAATGACAAAACAATTATCAGGAGAGTATCTCAGAGGTAAAAATATTTCAAGGTGAAAAGTAAGCCAAATTATTAGAAGGCTCAGCCAAAAATCTTTAAGCAATTAAGTAACTTGTATAGAAACATGCTGCTTCTGCATGTTCTTCTGTCTGAATCAGGCTTTGTTAGAATGACGCTGCTGGCTTTTTGGAAACAGCAAGTTCGAGTTTGTTGTGGCACTTGTTGACATCAATACTGCAGTTTGCTGAGTCTCAAGCAAAAAGCCATCATGGGGGGAAACAATTGGCCCCTCTTCTCCTCCCCATCTGCTTGCACTGGCAGCAATAAGGTGAGGGGGAATTGAGCTGGCCCTTGAGTGGCTGGTTTTATGCCAGAAATCTCATTTGCTGGATTCGCAGAGTATTTTAACTTGCAGTGAGACCCTTGCAATGACAGCTGACGCCTAGCACAGCTCTGTCGTTTCTGGATGCTCACTGTTGGAAGGCAGCAGGCAAGCCCTGAAGAATCCTTTCAGGATTTCCTTCAGCGTGGAGCTGGACCTACAATCCAGCTCATCAGCCAGAAAGCCTAGCGCTCTTCCCAGTCTTTTCCATATTAATGCATTAATGTCAGCAATGTCCTCAGCACACGATTATCAGTTCAGTCACTCAGTCACTGTCTGTGTCTATCTGAGAGCATAGAGTCTCAACCCGACTGCAACTATTCTGAATGACAGGAATCAAACAGTACAATATATAATATAATTATTATTACAATTATCCAATAATAAATAATATAATAAATAGTGCTGGGTTAGAGCTCTGATAACATGCACAGAAGTTTGTCTTTAGGAAAAAAAGAAATTGAGCCAATTTTGTATATGCACAAGCAAGCATTAGTGTAATTTTCCTTTCATTGTAAGGCACATTTTGAAGGGTTAGTACAAACGCATGTGGCAATATTGCCTTGGGAATAGACCTGTATGTTGGGGTCTACAAGTGCTGGAGTTTCACTGTGGCTGCTGCCCTGAACCATTGACTATCTCAGAATGAGTTCTCTTGTTTTCCATTCTCTTACTTTCCTCATCAGTGAAACAATAATAGATAATTCATTTTCTTGTGCTATTTTGGGATGTACTAGTGAAAAGCATTGCAGAAGTAGAGGGCATTTTGTATTGCTTATTACAGCTAGATATGAATATGAACTTATATTGAAAGAGGTGATAATACCAGAAATGTTGGCTAGGGGAACCGAGACTGTCCCCTGTGTTTGGATACCAAATTGGTGAACACATAAAGAAAAGACTGAAGTAGCTCTCCTCAATACTTATGACAGTCTATCTCTAATTTAAATATTTTACCTATCATAACATACTCAGTCTGTTTTGTTTTTTTTTTTTTTAATGACACATATGCTACCAAGATGTTGTCACTTCTTATTTCGTACAAGCATATACCAAGGTAGTGAAGTTACACTCTGCATATGCTAGTGTAATGGAATGAAAGAAGCAGGCTTATTGTATTTTATTTTAAGTTTTCCATTTTATATGTGTAAAGCTGTCTACATTCACACAGTTATACGGTGGGATCAAAAAACCTGTATACGCACCTCACACACAGTTAAACAAATTGTACGACTCCATTTGCACCCTTACTGGGGGCTCACATTTGCTCGCTATCCACTGCAATAGCACAGCAACTGATTTTGTAGTACTTCATCTTACAAAGCACGAGACCTTTCAGCATCTGTGAAGTCATGGGATGCCTAATTTATCTGCAACTTTTATCCCACCCTTCCTCTCTCTTTCTCTGACTTAGCTGTTTTTTGTGTTTGGTATGAACATGCCCATGTGTCCTTTAGGCTTACAGACAACCGGCAGGATACTATGTAATGAAACACAGAAGCAGGGCAGGAGTGCAGGTTACATTCAGTAATGCGTGAGCAGCAAAGCCATAAACTGAGATAAAACCATGTATCTCTGTTATAAATGCAGAGTAGTATGCACATAATACAATTTTTTTTAAAAAAAAAAAAAAAGGCACAATAAACCAAAACGCTGCTGTGTGCACACACAGCTCTCCCCTTGGGGAGAGGATGAGAGAGAATGAAGAAACCACAAATGAGGGAGGTTAGTCATGTTGCTTAATGAACTACTGGAAGCTTTTCAGATACTATGGTGATGAGGGAAATGTGCATACAACAGTAGAATGTTCCTCAGCTGATACTATCTAGGAGTTCAAAAGAAACACAGTAAAGCAACTCTCTGGTACGTTATTAAAAGGTATCTTGAGTTCTCCTGCTTGACAGATATTTCTTGTTTTAGGTTACACTTCTACTTCCATTATTTAAACCCAAGATAGCAAAGTAATAATTGCTACTGACTAGTTAACAAAATGCATATATGCAAATCAATTATTTTATGGTAGAAGCAGCTTGTTAGTGATATACCTCTGGCAATTAAGTCCTCATAAATGACACTACTCCTTATTTATCTGTTCTCTTTATTGTGATTTTATTTCTGTAATTTCCTACTGTTTTCTACAACAGTCACCTCATGTTGTGAGTGCTTGACTGGAATGAAAATATGCATTTTTGTTGTCGGATACTAAAGCAGAAAATTGCTATATTTAATCTTCTTCTCAAGGTAATATAGTTTTTTGTGCGTTTTCTGTCAAGCTGACTAAACTAATGGGAATAATGTGTGTCATCTCAGAAGTCATCTTTTTGTAACTTGCTATTTTTTACACTCTTCTGTTGATTAGATTGCCCGTAAGGCTGCTTCAGCAGTACCAGCCCTCAGAAATCTCAATGAAGCCTCATTTGCATCTAAATTTAGCATATCTCTGCAGGGTCCCTTGTTAGGTAAAGAGTAGTAGGAAATTCTGATGAAAATCTTCCTTGCTGAGAACAAAAGTTCATGATCGGTAAGGTAGCTGGATGTCAATACTGGAGACGTGTTCTTCTAGAAGAGCCCGTTGAGTGTCACTGGAGTATCCTGGCAGTAAATCCTCCTTTCTTCTTCAAAGCCACTCTGAAATTTTGGAAAAGTTTTGATACCCAGACTTTGCTATTGCAACAGCTTGTTGTTTTTCATCAATACATGTAATTAAAGATATGTATGAATCACATTTCCTGTTATGAAAAAAATGTGGAAAGTAGATGAAGTGTGAGCTGAAATTTAAGGCATGACAGTAGTATTACACAAGACTATCAATAGAGAGTGAAATATATGCGATGCGGTCAGAACTGCAGAGAGGACAGGGCCAAGTGTGGCTACGGGAGTGGATGGTGCATTAGGGAACTACACACAGTGGATCTTGTATACTCGAATGCCTGAGATATGCAACTCAGAGTTAGCTCAGATAATTCAGAGTCCCTTGGTGCCTTGTCATCACTCAAATCAAGGCAGGTTCCTTAAATATTCCATCTCTTACTTTGAAGAGTGAGTTAGTGAATTTATGTGAGATCATCAACTATTTTATGAAGCTAAGCTTGAGGCTAATCCAAGAGGCAAGAATTTCTGTTTGTACAATCTTCCCTATTTGTGGTTCATCTTTGTCTTTGCAGTCCCACTCTCCCAATGCCAAGTAGCCAATTATTTAACCCAGGTACTACTTGACCAGGAGCTGCTCCCTTTTTTCTCATGAAAAGTGTGATGAGATCTCTGATGACTTCCCAGAGAGAGGGGCTGAGCTTTAGGTCTCATCCAGAATGCTGTACCTCTGATGGCATGCTCTTTCAAGCCTGACACTCTGCAGGAACCCTCACCAGTATGGTGGCCCAGCAGAAACCTGGCAAAGGTTGTTGTGCTTCATAAATTGTTTTTGTTATTGCTAAACTCATTCTTTTGATTTTCATATCATTCCTGCAACCTCAATTTAAGTTACCGACGTGACTTGTATTATGTCTGAAACCTACATATGCTAACATAATATGTCTTTAAGTGTGTTTTAAAAGTGGGGTTAAGTGTAATGTCAGCAATTAATTTTAAACAGTCAATGTCTCTTACCAAAAAAAAAAAAAAAAGGAAGAAATCAGGTTCAGGGGATTTTTTTTTTCTTTTATTCATTCTGTAACCCACCTCTAGCTACTTTTACCAGAGAAAAAAACAAACATGGTGTGTGATCCTTTTTCCCTTCCATTCTCCTGCTCAGAAATATATCCCAATTTAAACATTAGCAAAATCAAACATTAACATGGGAGTTAATGTTTTAAAATAATGACCTCCTGCCGGAAGCCTGTTGGTCCTGACATGCTGCCAACTACAAAATCTAAATGAAGTTAGAAACCAGAAGAAAATAAACTTATTCTATTTTCATTCTCCACTAACATCTTTTGCACTATCTGAAAACTTGATCACTGTATTTTATGGTACTGAGTTCGTCTTTCAGTAATGGATTGCAGGTGCCACATTTCTGCTAAACAATATTTAGGCTGCTTAGTTTTATTGTTTGGTTTAATTTCTTGAGTGAGTGATTTCACCAGGTCATCAAAGTTTCTAATTCCTGTTCTTGCAAATAACAGTGAAGGGAATTGAGACCACTCAGTATGAACCTTGGAGAGACGGTAGGTTTTACAAATCCATGTAAAAGAGAAGTTAGTACCAAACCATTTAAAATATTTTCACACATCTATGAAGACAGTATCCAGAAATGCCACAACAAGTAATTGCAGTGATAACTTCCTGGGAATTGAAGAGTCACTCTTTACTTTCATAACAGCATTGTAGATTGAAGTTGCTGTTGTCATCGTATAGAATATAGTATATAAAAGTGAATTAGAGGGCTTGTGATAAAACAAGCTTGGGAATTAGCAGCAGATAATTCCACGCTACTCAGTATCCAAGAGTCTGACCACCCCTTAGACATAAGTGATGACCCTGAGCACAATTTTTAAAACTGAGTAGATGATATTTGGCCTTTGGAGCAGAACTTGGACAGCCTATAGTAAGTACATCAGTGGTACACATAGCACAGCAGTGGGTTGTTTTATTCCAGAGAACACTTTATAATGATGTAAGAGGTAATAAGCAGGATTATGAATGCAACTGGGAGACATTACTCTGAATTTTAATTTTGGGTTTACTTGGCCTTTGGCACATGATTTCATTTCCCATAGACAATCTAAACTCACCATAAAGACTGTCATGGGACCTGGATGCATTCACTAATGTAGGGTGTGGCAATTTCCTGTCTGTCTGATTTGAAATTACAATTAGTATCTTGTTCTTCTATGGAGATTGCTTCACTCGTCATTCTTTTTAAAAGAAAATTGTTAAGAAGAGCTAATACAGTATGTATTTAGTAAGATTAGCACCAAACCATTTGAAGTATATCCATAGGTCCATAAAGACAGAGTCCCTGACTGTCACAAGTAACTGGATAAGAAGCACAATATTACTCTCTACAACAGTCTTTCTCTGTTCTCCCCGGACTAATTCACAAGGAAAACAGTTTGTTTTTTGTAGTTTGAATAGCTAGTTATCAGACTTAATACAAGTGTGAGATTTTTTACATTGGAGTTGGATAATATAAAATAGAGGTAAAAGCATTTTGTGTCATATTTATGGGTGACGTTGTAGGCTTTAAATGCCTAATGCATACAGAGCATGTAAAAATACAAAGTAGTATTTCATATTAAGACGATAATCGGAATAGGCTCTCAGGTTTTCATTCAGTGCTTCCTGTTTCAAAGCACTGTACTTCACAGGCCTCAGTTCAGGAAAGAACTTCAGTCTGGATGTAAATCTAATTAAAATCAACAGATTTAAACCCCTCCAAGCAACAAGCATGTACTTAAGTCTTTTGCTTAATTGTGGTGGAGTAAGATATGTTGAAAAATAAGCACATGCACAGCTACTTTGATGAACCGGAGATTTATCTTAGAGCATCAAACCTACTATGGAAAATTCATAAAGCGAGGATTGCCTCCTAATTATTATGCTCATTTCAGCAAGTGCTGTAATCATAAGAACAAATTTACATAGTGTTTACCAAGAGGCAAGAACATCTGTATACTTTTACTGGCATGGAGTTGTAAACTGAATATACACAGACAACATCTGAAGAAAAATACTTGTGATCCTAGCTGTGAAATTGTTATCTAGGGATGATGGCATAATGATTTTCATAGGACCAATATAACTTACTGCTCCAAACAGTTATAAGTGCTTTACATTCACAGTGTTGATGTATGCCATAGTATTATATAGTGTCTAATTGTAAAAAAAATTCAAAGGGATTTTGGTAGATACCACAAACTGATATAAAACAAGAGATCTACCAGCTATATGTTGCCATGAGGACTGGACATAACATCAGATGTTTCTTTGTGTCGAACCACCTGCTTGATAGCCCACAGGAATCTGGGTAGGTTAGCAAGTGTTTGTGCTGCACTGCATCCTTCCTCTTCCTCAGTGGCATTCCCAGATCACAGCTGTGACTGAAGACGTGTTTAGAAAGGGCTATGTTGGGATTGCATCAGGAAAGAAGGGCTCCCTTTAGGGACTTGCAGATACGGACATTTTTTTACTTCAATTAAGAGATGAAATGCCTTAGCACACATACAAATAATTTATGTTCCAGTCGAGTAGGTATGCCTGCTGGCGAGATCAGCGCTGATCCAAGGCAGGTGCCTTGATGATAGCTTATTTGGGACTTTGGCAGATACTTAATCTCTCCTTGTGGCTGAAGAATGTGGTGGGCTCCCCGTTGTCCAGCAGAGCAGCCACGGTCAGAGCCACGAGTGCAAGCTGTAGGACTGTCTTGTCGCTGAGGGCTTTCTGTGCATCTGGGGTGAGGTGGGGATAGGGTACAAGGGAAATAGGCTCTCTCAACCCATTTCGTTGGAGAGTGCTAGGAAAGAAAAACAGTTTGAACAGTCGACATTGTATTGCTTACCTGTTCCTGTGTCCTTGATCAAACTAACTTCTATATGTCAGCGTACTTAGAAAAGCATAGAACTGGGTGCCCCCCTCATGTTATATTTGGGGCTACACCGTTGATGTCCAGTCCTGCCTTGAATTAGGGCGAGCAAAGAGATGCTGTCAGCAGACCTGGGCGTGAACTGCAGTGCTAAACCAGCAGCATGTTTCCCAGTTTAACCCTTGCTCCTGGCAGGAAGCAATTTGCTGTTGTTGTGGCCCTCTGGCCTAGCTGTACCCTGCCCCCAGCCATTGCCAGGCCAATCTCTTTGGGACACCAGAGCAGCTTTATCCAGCTGACTGGCAGGGCCAAAGGGTTTCCTTGCCAGCATCTCATGCACTGGCCTTGGTAGGATGGGAGCAGCTGTCGGGAAACTCTCACAAAGCCTCAAACTGCTGCTCAGGTACATTGAGCAAACCTCTGTCTGTCTCTTTGTAATGATTATGTGTTAGTTGTTACACAGGCCAACAGCGTTTAAAATGAAACAAATTAAAAATACAGACTATGTTCATGTGTAATAAATCTCTCACTAAAGCTGGCAAGTCCAAACTTCACTTTTTTTGAAGACAAGCAAGCCATTTGCTCTATAACACATGGTTGGGTCTCTGGTATCTAATGAGCTGCAAACCCCATGTGAGGTTTCCCATGTGCTATGAGCATTTGTAATATTCCATGCACTTGGAGCACTATTCCTGGGTGCATTCTCTGGTACCTGGTGAACCTTCAGGCTTGGCCTTTCCTTCAGTGGTCTGATCTCTCCCCTTGACACCTCCTACAGCTACCCAAAAGGAGGTTGTGGGGAGCTGGGGATTGGCCTCTTCTTGCAGACAACTAGTGATAGGACAACAGGGAATGGCCTCAAGTTGTTCCAGGGGAGGTTTAGGTTGGAAATTAGGAGACATTTATTCTCAGAAAGGGCAGTCAGGCTTTGGAACGGCTTGCCCAGGGAGATGGTGGAGTCACTGTCCCTCAGAGTGTTCAAGGAAAGGTTGGACCTGTTGCTTAGGGACATGGTTTAGTGGGTGATATTGGTGGTTGGGGAACTGTTGGTCCAGATCACCTCAGGGTCTTTTCCAACCTTAATGTTTCTATGATTCTATTTCAACAAGACTTGCAATCATTTCATATTTTCACTGTTGTGTCTCTTTCAAATTTTGATTGAAATGGGCCAGTAGGTAAGCAGGAGTAATTGGACACACAACCATGTGCAGGTGAAGTGCATAAGCTTTGCTCCAGAAGTAAACATGACTGAAAGTCTAGGGAGATGTGTCTGTTTTACACCTAATATGTAAAAGGAAAGTTTTCTGTTGCACACTTGGTTGACTGAACAGTAGAGGTGACTCAGGGAAATACATGGTTTGAAGTAATTTATCCTCTTGCTTTCAAAATTGGAGTGCTCAAATGGCATGGAAAGTGTTAAATCTGACCTGGATAATAAACCAATAGATTACTTTTACCAGATAATACAGAATGAGTTTTTGATTACAACGTACACTCTTAAGTGTGACTTGTGAGCTGGTTTATTTCTAGCAGCTACTATTTTGATTTCCACATTAGTGCTATTGGGATGCCTCTAAACAGGACACATTAACCTTTGTAAATTTACTGATTAACAACAGGAGTTTTCCACAATACATTTTCAGTTGCTGAGCTGTTTTCCGTATATATCATTTAACAAGATGACTATAAAATTCTTGAGTCATACAACTGTTAAACACAGGCTTCCTTTTGAAGATGAACAATGCATGCCTGTATGTATGGCTACATTATTATTATTATTGCTATTATTACTACTACCCCATCTTGTACTAAGAATTTTCCAGTTAGTCCATATTTTAATTTATTCAATAAGTTGTTCATTCTTTGTTTTTTATCATGACTTTTACACAGTTAGGGTATCTGTATTTCTTTGTCACTGATGCAGACAATGGGTTTGACTCTGCTTTCTGTTACAGTAGTGCAAATCTTAAGTAATTGAATTGCCAATGTAACAGTGCCAATGAAAGAGCAAATTTAGTTCTGATGCATGGTTGCCAGTGACCTTAAGAATTAGCTTACTCGCTTCTAAGTGATTCCATTCATAAATGATGTGTCATTTTAGCGACCGTAATTGCATTCTGAAACAATGTTTTCTGTTGTTTTTCTAGGGATTTCCCAAAGTTGGGAGGAGTGTCTTGTTTTTGTTTAAGAAAATGAAGCACAATTTTAAAGCTGGGTCAGATGCCAGAAAACGTTCTCCTGTTCTCCTCCCCCTCCCTCTTCTTCTGCCTTTTGCTTTGAGCCCCATATCAGCTCTCTTATTTAGCTGCAGTGCCTGAACTTCCTCATTAAGGGTCTGAGTTTGCAAAAGCTCCTGGCCTTGCCTCTGGCCAGAGCACTTCAGTTCACCAGTAATCCCATTTGGTATACACCCTGTGTTTCAAAGTATTTGCAAAACCAAGGCCTGTGCTTGACTCTCCTAGATGTTTTGGCTGGGGTTAAAAAAAAAAAAAAAAAAAAAAAAAAAGGCAGAAGAACAGGCACTCTTAGTAGTGAGTTACACATGCAAGTTATTGTGGCTTAGCAAACTGCCATGTGCAGCTGAGCCAGTATAACCGATTCTCTGTGTGCTCTTAACCCATCACAAGTACAAGGTAAAATGCTTTCACTGCAGCTCTCTAACAGGGTTTTAACATGATACTATTTACACTGACTTTACAACAGACAAACCAAAAAAACTAACTGACCAGCTGTCGTGATTCAGTGCCACGTGGTGTCTCAGTGTGGTGTTGGTAAAACAAGCACATCTATTTCACCCACATATATCTGCACGAGACCCCTAAGTTGAAATGTGTGTATAAACTGTTCAGGTTCAGGATGTCAGCTGTGTTCACATTTCCCTGATGTTCTCACATCTTTAATCTTAAAAATTCCTCTCACCATGTCAGGTTAATTTGCTTCCTATTCTTTTAATGACTTATTTTCTCCAAGGTAGAGGGAATGAGCTTTTGCTGAACTCCATTCTGATAACTGGTTGGAAGACTTTCAGAGCTACCTTTAGAACTAGTACTAGAGAAGTCAGTGTTTTCCTTTTGTGTGATATTTTTATCTGCATATGAGACATAGGTTTGTTCCACATCTGCCAAGTTTAATTTTTTAGAAGGTTAAATATTTTTTATAAGTTTAAATTCAAAGAGCAAGAATGTTGATATGCCAAAAGACAAAGTGTTTCATAAGGTTGAAGCAATACATAAGTAGTATCTTAAACAAAGTTATATCTTACTTGCTCAATACAGCAATTATATTGTTTTGATTTTGTGTGGACAACTGGAAACTTTAACTTGGCAACTTTTCTATCTGTTCTAATAACAAGCAGACTCCTGAGGTTTCTGAAAGTCTTCTCTTCCTCCTCCATTTGTATGGTTTGGGGGTAGAGCGTGTAAAAAGAGAGAGACAGAGAGAAAGAGAACTGGCTTAAGGGCTTCTTCCAGCGGTAGGTACTACAGTCCATCAGCAATTCTTCTCCTGCCGAGCTGGCAGCTGCTTCCATAAGTTCAGAGAGGTCACCATGCTTTCTTTCCTGTTGCTCCTCCAGGCATTGAATTGCTGGGGGAGCTGGAGAAAAGGCATCTTCCTTTCTTGTCTTGCAACAAAATCCTTTCTCACTATGTGGGTTTGTTCTGGTAAGGCATATAAAAGCTTGGGTATTGTGAAAACAATTCAAGTTTATGTTGTACCTTTACCCAGAAATATCTGAAAGCATATTACAGGCTAATTGACATATCTGGATATGTAATGATATGTGAGGATGGATACATAGCATGCATATGTGTCCTTTCATGCTGTATTTGAAAATTCAAGGAATTTCTTCACCACTGACTTTCTGCTTTCTCAGGAGACAAAACAGATCATTTGGTAAATACTTCAAAATACTGTTGTTCATCATTTAGGATGATAAAGATTAGTGTATCCAGTTAAGACCTGGGGAGGAGAAGCTAGATTTTTTGTGAAGCAGAAAACAAGGCGAACTTTCATTAGACTAAAACAAAAGAAAGAAAATTCAGTGCTCATAGTAAGACCTTACTATGACTGTTATTCACCATGGACATTGTTTTACCCATCAGCATGCTACACTGTATCTGTCCATGGGTCCAGGAAAATCAGCCTGAATTAAGTTGTAAGTAGTTCAGTTACATTAAACACCAATGTGGGCTTGTATTCAAGACTGAAGTGTACTGAATTTAGGTAGATAAAAGGTAGGACTCTTATTCTGACAAAGGATGCATGAGTTTAATGCAGTTACAAGTAGAGTTGTTGAGATCACGAGATCACACCTTTAATTTATTTGAATTAATTTTCCTATTTGCACCTTTCCAGGAAGCCCTGCAATAAAGACAAGCCTTTAGCTGAAAATGTAGGTCTCCCTCCTTATGGTTCTCATTCAAATATTTGAAGTTAGCTTGATTATTTTTTGGACACAAATATGAATTATTGTCTCTTGTTTTGGCATTAAAGAGAGGCAAGAATCTTATTTAGCAATGTTCCTCTGCCAGCTTATCATATAGTTCACATGCATGTTTTTTCCTAATTATTCACTTACCAGACTATAGCAGCTCTGAACTGTTTATATATAAAGTCTGGTGTTTGAAAGAAAGTAACTTATATTTAAAATTTCCTTCTTTTTTTTTTTTTTTTTAAGTACATAAACTTTTTTAAGTACATAAACTCACATGCATTGCCAAATGTGCCCTTCCAGTATATAATAATAGGGATCTAATTGCACTAGTTTCCCGAGGGGCATAAAAGTAGAAAAGCAGAGCCTGTATGGAAAACACCCTTTTTTCGCCTTTGGCCGTGACAGGCTCCTGCACTAGGAATGAAATTCCATCCTCGTAGAAGTCTATGGCAACGATTTGAGTGACTCCAGGGGGCTAGGATTTGGGCCCACATGCCTGATTTCAGGGTATGATTTCAGTGACAAAATAGGCTTTAGGGAGGGGTAAGGAGTATTCGCTGAGGAAGGAAGAGCTGATTTTCATGCATTTTCTCCAGTCTCACTCCCATGCAGAAATAACTCGCTCCTTTGGTCTACCTATTCTCCTTTCTGAGGAAGACTAGAAAAAGCACCTACTGCACAGACACCCCGCTCTTCTGGAAAAGCTCAGTGGACAACATTGTATTGACTTTTTGACTGTGCATGTACAAACTCTCCTCCACAAAGCAGCAGAGGTTCTTTGAAAAGGAGACAATTACGACAGGAGTAAGAAATCTAGGAGAGCCTGCTGGTGCCCCAAGACCTGTTGACTTGAAATCATGTTTCCCAACAAATTGTTGCCCTCGGAGTGTAGCTAAGAGGCCATGCTAATATTTCCTTCCTGAAGGGAGAGCACACTGGGTTGTCCTTAACGTGAACTGCATGAACTTTTGTGCCTTTTCTTCTTGCCTTCTCAGAGGGAGAGTATTTGTCCCAAAATATCCAAAACATGCAGTTATGCTGTATTGACTTATAAACAGCATTTAATAAAGTACAATTTCACTGTTTAAGTTCAGGTCTGTAAGAATAATATGGTTTTCATTAATATTGCACTGTTAGGTGGTCTCAGTTTATGACTACTAATACATTTAATAATACTTTGAAGTGTGAATTTCTGAGTCTCACCAACCCAGCCTTTCCAAAAGATCTGGCTCAGGCCACAAGTTTTCTCTGTACATTTCATCTTCTGTTTCCCCAGAGTTAGCTATTATAACAGCCTGAACAAAAAGTTTCTCATTCGCTCGACATCCTGTTTGTATACAGAGCATCGAATCCTTGTTTCAGAGGTATTTGCTGTGGTATTTGCTACAAGTCTGTCACTAAGATGAGGTGGTATATTTCTGGGTGTTGAGCTACCTTTGTATCTTACTCTGCCCTTGGGTTGCATTGGAAACACGCTATGGCAGAAGGGTATGCAGATGTCAGCGCTCACTCTCACTCTAAATCTTCTTTTTCTTTCTATGTCCTGAGGTAGCTTTTTTCCTTCCTCCTCTGAGGGAACCTAAACAAAACTTTGTGTACAGAAGTCTGAAAAAATGCAAGTTTGGAACTGGTAGTGTTTGCTTTGCTAATAAATACTAAACCTATATGCGCATATGTATGAATTATAATTCTGTTGCATGCTAGAGTTCCTGTTTCCTGATTAAAAAAGCTCACATACAGACTGAAGTACATCGGTGTTTATCTTTTACCATTTACTTAGTGTCCTACGTAGTAACACATCAACAGGCAAAACAGCTACTAATCAAACCTTTTAGAGCCGCCAAACCCACTTTTTGTCTTTAGTATGAAACTAAGATTTGGTCAACTGAGGTCAAGTTGTGCACTTAACACAGCTTCCATTATAGTCGGTGAACTCTGTAACAGAGAGTAAAGTCAAAATATAAACAGAGAGCATTTCTGCAGCAGCTCTGGGCTGGGATTAACTTGGATCACCTAGTCTTCTGCTTTTAATGAAATTCTCTCCCTTGTATTTTCTTGTTTGGAAGAGAGTCCAAAGTTATCTCATGCTAATTTAGTTAGGCAGTGCCCTCCAGGGATGTCACAGGCCTCTGTGACCTCTCCAGAGAGACTCAGTAAAGGGATGAGGAGAATTAAACATTCCTGAGAAATTGCAAAGCAGCAGCCCCCAGAGATTTCTCATAGAAACTAGCTCCAGACTAGCTGCCAGAGACCCAAGTCACCTTTTCAGCACTTCCTTGACATGTCTCCGCCAGTCCCATCTGGCTTGATTCAGGGGGTCAGCGTGGGGACTGAGGAGAGGTGGCAGCTCGAAAGAGCAGGGTTCGAGGGAGGTCCAACTGCGGCGGTCCTGGGCTTTAGATGTGCCCATGGGACATGCAGCTAGATGGTTTTATTTCCTTCTCTCCCCGTCTCTTCAAGTTCTTCCATCTTTTTCTTTGTGCTGGAAAGGGGATGAATGCTAAGTGACGAGGTCTAATAAGAAGTTTAGTAATTGTTTCACCATTTGATGCAACAGTTCATTTTGTGCCTGGGTTTACAGCCACCACTTGGGCCTGATCCAGAAAATACTGCGATGTCAAAGAGCTCCATACATTGCTATGTACTGTTGCCCCCACTTTCCCCTATTCTGCATTTACAGCCAGGCTGTAGAAATCCATTAAATGATTCTCATGTGAAGTCAGAATCAGACACGGTTAGCAGGATTAATCTCATTTCTATGGGAAAAGATGCAAAGAGTTTATTTTCAGGATTCCCTCAATTATTGTGCAAAAGGGGAAAAAAAAAGTTAAATTTGCTGAAGGTTAGGCAACAGAGGAAAAAGACACCAATAAACCACTGTAACTTGCTTATTAGCATCTTGATGTCCTGAGTAGTTATCTCATTTATCTCTTGCATCACAACGGAAATGTGCAATATCTCAAGAAATGCCTATTTCATTGAATTTTGGAATGTGTAATCTAACAGTCATTTCCATGCTTTGTCATCCTTAGGTTTCCTTGCTCCTTTATTTCACTTTTTAATTAGTCCAGAGCCAGTCAGTATTAAGAAAGGATGTTTGGATTCCAACCTTCGGAAGGAAAAAATAAAAAGTTTTTTTTGTTTGTTTGTTTTTGTTTTGTTTTGTTTTTGTTTTGTTTTGTTTTGTTTTGTTTTTTTCATTATGAACTGTGGGCATAGGCATTTAATTCAATAACAAATAATGTATTTCCTTGTAAAATGCCTATGCTACCCTTAACTTTCTTAGAGCACTCTGGTAACATAAATATCATCACTCCAACCTCACAGGCAGCAAGATTTAGGAAGTTAGGTTAAATATTTTAGTCGGAGCCATAAGAACTAGTCATTGTCACTGCTGAGGCTAGGTTTTCACTAGAGATGGTGTCTTGCTCATCATTTGCTTTGTCCAAACTGAAACTAACAGGCTGGACCCTTGAACTTGGAATATAGCTTGTGGTGCAGCTATTAAATACATATATATATTCAGAGTAGAAAATAGTGTTCATTTTCTGCCCCAGCCTGAAGTATGTTTCAGCAGTTGAGTTATAAATCTCTGAGAAGAGAGAAGGAAAAAAAAAAAAAAAAAGGAACGAAGGGAGACTTGCCCATGGAAACAGGCACATAACGGATGATAATGTCGTTGTGGTGATAAATCTGTTGCGTTCTGTAATGATTCATGCATGTGCCACTGTTATTTGCCCAAGAACAGACTTCAGGCCCTTGCCAAGTAAAGCTTGTGGGAATGTTGTTTCTGGTGTCTGGCCTGCGGAGGTTATTCCAGCCTTAACGGCAGCATACCTAGTGAGGAGTCTTTCACATCCATTGAGGAGGGAGGGCCCTTTCTCTGTCTGGATGCGATATGAGTGATGACTTCTGACGTGCCTCTAGCACAGATTTATTGCAAGCAAAAGCTGAAGTGGGATAATGCTACTGGGGTATTCTGTAATAATATGGTAAAACACTTGTCAGCACTTCATCTCAGGCAGTGAAAGTCAATTGTATATGCTACACAGAGACAGATAAAAAACATAAGTATACTTAAAACTTCATATGGTTTGCATTTTTAGTAACAGCTCTCCTGACTCTCATATAAGACAGGTTTTAATTTTGTTTTGGGTAAGTGGATGTGCTTACAGTCTCACACCCACAATTCCATGGCTTTAAATAGAATCGCTCCCAGGGTGCATGAAAGAACACATGCTGTTATGTGGAGGATTTATCCAGGATGCCAGGACTGTATTTATTGCTGGGAACAAACTGAATAAAATTTTCTATTCCATTTTGACACTGGCCCACGGAGAGCAGCCATATCTCCAGTTTTAACACAGACCCTTTCCGCTGCATGACTTAGGATTCGGTGTGATTAACAGCCGCTGCAGAAGCAGCAATTACTGCTAATGGTGGAATTAGAATGACCAGAACAAGCCAGGGGAAGGTCAATGCGAAGTGCCCTGCAAGTGTATTTTGAGCATGCTCGAACAAAAACTTCCTGTTGTCTTTCCACATCTGCGCTGCACAGCCAGACTTCTAAAATACATTCCTTAGTTTCTGGGATCATTTTACCATTGACTTTTTCTAGCTGAAAATTCCCATGCCCCAGTCTGAGATGGCATCGACCATGAGCCAGTGTCCAAGCCCTTGCACTGAGCAATTTGGTCCTCATGAGAGCAGCGGTAACAGTACCACCGTGGCCACAAATCTGCAAATCGCCTTTCTCTGTCCTAGTGGTTGGGTTAAAACCACCAGACTCTTTGTATAAGCTGCTGAATCACATGGTGGCGGGCTTGGGTACTGTTGGCCTAAAATTGAACTTGTGACATGAGGTAAAAATAAAAAGAAAATAAGTCTCTCTGTATTGCATTACCATATCCCTGAGGCATCAAGGTTGTGCTCTTGACTCCGTATTCAACCAGGAGAATATAGCATCAAATTCCAAAATGTTGTCACCTGAAATGTTCTGGTAAAGAAAAAGAAAAACTCCACGGAATCGGGAGTGAGTTTACTTTAGCATCTTGACACTTTTTGAAGTTTATTTTGTGCTTTTTGTAGTTAATAAAACTCTGCTGCATGTATATTTTTACCACTACCTCATGTTTAATGATGACTTAAATATGAAAAATTTCTACTTCGAACTCTGGTGGACTGAAAACTGGAGTAAAATCAGAAGGTAGAAAATTTCAGTGATGTGTTAAAGGCAGCACCCTCTTTATTTACATGGATTATTCAGACAATGACAACTAATTTTATAAGAACCCACTGAACAGCAAGCTTTTTCCTCAGCATGAGTAAATTAGCATTTCAAGTTAACCATTTTAGAGTATTATCCAGGAGTGTAACATCATTAGGATACTGGGTCTGAGGAGAAAATACCTTACTGTTCAAAAGCATTAAATGAGAGTTCTGGAAATTGGGAGGAAACGTAAATTATAAAATAGAAATCAGGTTATTAATTTCTGTTATTAACTCTTTCACTTTATCTCCCTTTCTTTTTTTTTTTTTTTGCCTTTTTTTTTTTTAATCTCACTAGTCTTGCTTTGTTACTTATGCTGCCATAAAGACTTGTTCTTCATCCCTCCCAATTATACCCTCAAATATGTGTAAACATCGTGAAGTACCAATTTATTACCTCTAAACCTATCTGGCTGTGCTCTGGCAGTTCCCTGCGGCTCTTAGCACTTCACCACCATAATTCGAGTGGTTTCACCCATGCCAGGGCCCTGCTCTGATAGGCACCATGCAGATCCCTGCAAGCCTCCAAGCCTCAGGGGGGGAGGCCATCAAGCTGAAGAGGGAAGGAAGTGGAGACTGGGAGAGAGAAAGTCATTGCCTGAAGTGTGCTACAGATCAACAGCATTTTCAAGTGTGTAGAGATCAGTAGCACTTAGATCCACAGATGGTGCTGCTCCTCTGGCCTCCACCAAAGGAAGCACGTCAGCTTATGCCTAGCTATAAGTGTCTGAGCAATCCAGGAAAGCAACAGGAGACAAGCAGGTGTCACAAGCATGACCTGGGGGTCTTTTTATAGGCCAATGTTGCCCTGTAAACATTCTGTGATCGATATCTACACGGCGATCATTATTTTGGGGCTGATCGTTTTGCTACAGTAAACATGCTGGTGCTTGACTTGAAAGCCTAGTCTGTTTTCTTGTGGT
This sequence comes from Oxyura jamaicensis, assembly GCF_011077185.1. NCBI lineage: Eukaryota > Metazoa > Chordata > Aves > Anseriformes > Anatidae > Oxyura > Oxyura jamaicensis. The sequence continues at coordinate 80,500,583 of NC_048894.1, forward strand.
TGGATCGTGGCCCCAACCAGTCCTCCTTGGCACGGATCCCTAAGACTTCTCTACCCTCACCGCAACCTGGGTACAACCCCTTACTTTAGTGGTGAGTAATCCTGTCAAATGGGAGTCTGCTCCTTTGTGAAGAGGTATTTTGTCTTTCATTCAGATAAAAATAGCAGGGAAAATTAATTCTGGAAGGAAAAAAGGGAGGGGGAACTGGGTCAGATATCTTTGAGAATTGTCTGCTAGGTGGAGCCTGGGAAACGTGTACTTGTTACACGGTTTTGTCTAGGTAATGCAAACTTAAGTGCTTAAAACTCACACGTACTTTCTGTAATTTAAATTCATCTAATTTTTCTCTCTTCAACTTTGAATTTCTTTCTTTTTTTATTATACAGAATTTAAAGCACTCCTTTATTAACAATTGTGACAATATCCTCCAAAAGTAAAACGAAAGAAACAGAACATATATGCATCCTTTCTGTATCTTTTCATTTAAATTACTTTGTGTCATGCATGTCACTTTCAATTTAACCATTTGAAGAATAAACAAACCATTGTGGACCTAAAAAATCTGTTCAAAATTTTTTGGCAGGAAAAGAAGACTATATTAATTTTCATTGTTGGTGAGGTTTCCCAACAAGCAGCTTTACTGTTTCTTTTTGCCTCCAGCTAGCAACTAAAGATCGGCTATAAAACTGTATACAAATGCTTCCATGTATTGAAAGAACAATATTTTGACACTGAGTGACACAAGAAAAAAAAAAAAAAAAAAAAAAAAAAAAACAGTAATTTAGTTTTTGATAACACAGTAAGAACTTTTTGTTCAACTGTTCACCTGAGGTGCCTATGAGAAACATCATGTTGTGCTAACAGGGAAGGGCGACCTTTAAAGTTTATCCGGATTATAATTCTTGTGGTCTTTATTAATAAAACTGCCTACTAAAGTTTCATGAGTCCTCACTGTAAAATAATTGTAAAACAATTGGGCTATCTGCTTACAAGAGAAAAGTTAGACAGTATTTCCTAGTATTTCCTACAGATGTGAGGGCTTTTGTTTCAGAAGACATTGATATTGTTTTCATTCAAGATGCTCCACAAAGATTATCAGGTGTTTTATTATCTTAGTAACTTTATAATTGTTGGATTATTATCTTTAAATATATCAACCATACCCTTTTAACTTGAAAGAAAAAAATCATGGAACGGAGCACAGTTCAACTCTGAACAAGTTCATCTCTAAAGCCAAACCATACGATTTGACTAAATCAGCAAGCATGCTTCAGACGGCTTCTGGGGCAATTTATCACCTGAGACTTCGAAAGTCTGTGAGAAAGTTTATAAAATGAGTTGTAGTGTATTATCTCTGTAACTATAGCATAGGAGACTTCTAACGTATATATCAGTAAAAGAGATTTTTGTTGTTTGTTTACTGTCTTGGGATTCCTAAAGTAAATTTCTCATTGTTTTTTATCAAATGAGGCGTTTTTGCTCTCAGAGGAAAATGGGTTCATCTTGAGTCTGTTCTCATTTTATACCTTTTAGTTGGTGATGTAGCTAACTGTCTATGGTTTGCAAACATCTCTTTTCTGAATGGAAGCAGCTGCCATGTCATAAGCACTCAACGTCTCCTCTTCATGAGTAGAAAGGACAACACTGAAGGAAAGCTTTGTACACAGACATTGGAGTCCTTATGTTCAGCATTACACTGTTAAGGAAGAAGCACATCAAAATGTATTTAACCTGATGAGATCTGATAGATATTTAAATGGGCTTTTTCATGAATGGTGGTTCTCTGAGCAATAGATCTTGCACTGATGCTGTGATTATTGGCGATCTGAGAAAACAGAATGATTACTCTTCAGGAAAAGGAAGAGGCATGCATCCCGCACCTCTTGGTCAGTATTTCTCTTGCTGTGGGTTTTTGGAGAGCACTGAGATTATGAAAAGCATCACCCTTGTTGCAGTGATGGGCATCAACCTTTCTTCTTTCAAATGCAAACTGTAAACAGCGTAGTAAGGTTCTTATTGAGTGTGCACCTTTATATTTTGATTAACTGAACAAAAAGGGTTGTATTTCAGGAAAAGGAGCATAGGAATACATTGATTATGCATGCTCCCATATTCCTGCTGTCCTTGGCTTCTTGGGAGTATCAGCATGCCTGGCAGCACATCCCTGTGGTTTTCTTTGGCAGGAGTCTCCCTGCCGTGCTTGCCTTATAACATTGTCAGAAACAAGTACTAAAGCAATAGTCATTACTTAGACTGAACTCCCATTGCGGTAGGGAGCATGGGATCATGCCCAACAGTTTTGTGTTGGCTTTCAGGCAGAAGCTTTTTACTTTACTCTGATCAGAAGGCCTTTTTTTTTGCTGCTGCACTTGAGCTTCGTTAGCGTTTTTCAGCCATGCATGCCATTCCCCTATTGTGTACCAAATATGTGTAAGGATATTCTTTTCAGTCTGTTGTGAACTATCTGTACGTATCACCGTCACCTTTATATAATCTCCTTATATAACACACTCTCATGCCTACCGGGTACACCCAGTACACACCTACGCTTTTAACAGTTGCAGAAGTCAATCAGATACGGGTGACTCAGCCAGTGTAGCACCACTGCTTCCTTCCCTGCCCCTCCAAAAGTAAATAAATAGATAAACTGGAAGTCAGCTAGGGTTCAGAGACCTGAGTCGATGTCCCCAGTCTCTTTTCTAAGGCGCAGTCTTCAATAGTGGTCATTTTTGTAGCAGCGTGAGAAACCACAGCCAGTCAGCTGGGTTGTGTCAGGAGGAGCTGGGAGATGGCATCTGGAACTGCTTCGCATCCAGGCAGGCAGGAAGCGTGTGGGCACGACATCTCCCCACGTCGCACAGCGCAGAGGATGCCGAGCAGCTCCGTTCCATGCCATTGCAATTGAGCTGGGAGACAATGCAGTGAGGGAGGTGATAAAATAGCCTTGTCTTTTGTGGCACAAAGGGAGTAGTCCCTCACGATGCATGCAGGAACAGCAGTCATGCCAGGCCTTTGTGCTCACCATATGGGGAGAAGGTTCTCCTTGCTGCCACATCCATGTAAAAGCTCATCATGCTTTGGCCCAAACTGCTCAATTCTCCTTCTCAGTGGTGACCCCAGCAGGATAGCTAGGTTTGGGATCACTAGAGAGCACCATGTCCAACCCACTGAATTCCTCTGCCCACTTCTAGACAATAGAGTATGGAATACTGTAAAGAGAGAATTTCTATAAATGGTGATAATGTACTCTTGGGTCTCTCTGGGTGGTAATGTTTTCTGACTTAGTCAGAAATTGCTCCCTAATTGTTGACAGCCTTGAGGTAACCCATGCCCTCTGCAAGTGATAAGTAAGTAGAGCTAGACATTCACCAGTCGCTGCTCCTTTGTCTCTGCAACACGCGGACAATGCACCCGGCATCAGGCTGCAACTATCTGTTCCGTCTCCTAAAGTAAACGTTACTGATTTGGTTTAATTTTGTGTGTGTGTGTGTGTCAAATACAAGGAAGTCTCTCTGCATAATATTTAGAAGTACATATTAAATATTTTTTGACATTATAGGACTTGGAAAAAATGCTCAGTAGCAGTGTGAGGCAATAGTAATAGTACCAACAGGAATATTTTCCATTTATCACATTGTGCGTCTCCAAATGTGTACTACATTCAGTCATATCTGTTTTGGGTCTGGCATCAGATGAGACATAAGAAAAAGCTTTACTCATTCTCTCAAAAAATAAACTTTTATTTCTAGAGCAGAAATCATCGGTTGTACTTTAAAACCTCAGACAGTTGGATTTGTATTTGTTTTTTCTCTTAAATACAGATATCTGATTACTGATCCCATTTTAACAATATATAGTATTAGAGTGGACAGTGAAAGAAAAGTATCAAATAGAGTTAAACATAACCTCAGCTATCAAGTCTTTGTTATCCATGGATGACAGCCCAGTTAATAAATGTTTTCTCACTGCGATGCTGGACTGGAAGTTAATGGTGAAACACAGCTTCAACATACTCCAGATGCTCAAGACAAGCAGACACATCACAACCATAATGGCAGTGGCATGCACAGAATGTATCTACAGGGGGGCTGTATTAGTCCAGATTGGGTTTTCCCCTTTGCTAGCCCAGGTGCAAATGCTGTGCAAGCTAAGAAATTTGGGCAGGGAAAAGACTGGTTCGTGTTTTGGATACATTGCTTGAAAATGGTGCTTCATGGTTTGTATACAGAAGAGGGAAAGATGAAAGGGGAAAGATTTTGGCAGAAGCTGTAGTTCAGGCATGCAGAATAGATATCCTAGTCCACATAATCATAAAAGTGTGTCCGCTTGCTAGACTCGCTACGTATCTCTCTCCAGTTGGGTTTGTCTTTAAATGTAAATGACATAGTATTGCCTTTAGACTTTGTGAGTCACTAGACCAGAGCCAAAAAGAGTTCAAATATGAAAAATATGTTTCGTTACATTTGCCATTAAAGGAGCAGTGTTATTTTAAGAGAGATGAAGACTGAATTGCTTCCCATAGTACTTTTCTCCTCCTTTTCAGCATTTGCTCACATTTTGTTTACGGGATCGAGCTAAAAGTTAGGGGGAGGGTGGCCGGAGTAATTTCTTGACTTGCTGTCAGCCCATCCACAACAGCCTTTACAGAGAAGGATAGGAAAATCCATGATTCCCATTGCTGCACTGCAAAAATCCCTAAAATATATATGACCTAGTGATGGTTAAAAGATAGCCCAGCCAAAGCTGGGCAATGTTTTTATCCCAGTTCAGCCATGTCATGGGTCATGTGGTTCAGCATGTGAACAGGAAGGTGAGAATGGGTGAACTTTTGCCTCAGTAGTGCAGTTCATCAGAGAATAAATGGACCAAATCACTCCGCAGCTGTATAAGGAGGTGAACGGCTGAATACCTCTCACACAGAGGCCTTTGTGTTCTGGACATGATCTAGCATTATGATGGGACGCACTAGGCTGGGGCTTTGTAGCAATTACTAACCCATTATCACGCTAGAACATGAGATCATTTATCTTCTAATTCAGAGTGTCACCTGTTCTTCATTTACCAGTCAATAACCATTAATTACTTTCAGTGGAAATTTAAACAAAGCTTTTCCCCTCTGTTAAAACCAGTAAGCCATTCAGTAATGACAAATAAACCTGGAGCTGTATCTCCCCCTTTCCTCTCGTTCTCAGCCTGGAGTCTGGTACAATATGAACTCTTGAAGGAAATGCCTAGGAATTGATAGGTCAAGGGCCTTTATTAGTCTGATGGGGGGGAAGCACATTCCTGGCACATACTGTAGGGAAAGCGTGTAGCTACCGCATGCACACAGATGTCTCATTGGTTCCACAGGCTCTACCTGTGGAAATGAAGATCCGAACGTGGAGTGTGGTCAAAAATTTTCTATCCTCTGGGTTGCCTTTGCATTCTTTTATGGGCTGTTCATGCAGACCCATTCAAAGCGAGAGCATTTGGTCACCTTCCTCAAAGCAAAGCAGAACTATCGCTTACTTTGTTTGTAATTTTAAGCATGTTGATTTTGTTCATACCTGATTTGATTGAGATAATTGTAAGTTCCAACAACTGTGAATGCCAGAAAAAATAAAAGAACCAGCAGCGATAGATTCTCAAGTAATCATTAATCTAAACATTCTTTCCTGGTAGGAGTTGAGGCAAAAATTGCTTTTAGCAACTGTATCTGCACTGTTTGGCTGTTGCTAAGTTGGTCCTCTAGAAATTTACTGTAGTTAAAGTTGTATTTCTAGAACAGTGGTTGCTTGCTCTTTGAAATCGTAGACAAGAGTCAGTACATCCAAACATGTAAAACCTGTTGGGGCCAATTGTTAAAGGCTGTTTTCTGTTAGTATTTTGTAGCTGTCACCTTCAATGCAATACATGTTTTAAAGTAAAGAAGGGCAAAGTTCCAACACTTTTACATTGAGAAAATCAATGTAGAAATATTTGAAATACTCACTGGATTGTAGAAAGTCTCAGCGTAAGAGCCTGCACTAAGGTTGTGTCCATGAGTCCCAATATTGAGGTGTTTAAAAGTGGAAGGATGGCAAAAAATATCATAAGTCTGACCCTGATTTTACTTAGGCATATTAATACTGCTTTACAGAAGTGCATAGTGAGTAGCAGATCCTTGTGCTAATATAGGTCACCCTACTAGGTCACCCTACGTGGCATTTGAGGCAGGGGGAATTTTTACCAATAAATGAGGTTTGGTTGTTACATCTCTGCCAGCTGTGCTGTGTGCAATTCCAACAAAAACGGGGGCAGACCTCGGATTCATTATGTACAGCAAATATCCACTAAAGTCAGGAGGAGAACCACGGTAATTGTTGACTGACTAACTGACTGGTTGTCTAATCCTGGAAATCCTTTTTCACTCAAATAGTGCCTTTGCATGCGAGGAGTCTTGTTGTTTTCAGGGCTGCTTAATGTAAAATGGTCTGTGAAATAAGGGATTAGGCTAGGAGAACCAGAACTATCAATTACTTATTTAAAATTTTACCTTCTCGTGAGGTTGTTACCACCGAGAATCCTGCAAGTTTGTCCAGTCATGAAGAAGCAGGCTTTGGCAATTTACCGCGACCTCTAAAATCAGCAGGGAAATGCCAGCGTTCCAAGAAAGCTAATACAAGAGATACGAGTTAAGACATCTCCTCCCCACGAGAGGAGTTTCATCAGCCAGTTGGAGATTTCTGCGTCATTGGCTAGGATGTCCAACCCTGGAAAGGAAAAATAAAGTTGCTGCCATTGTCCTGCCCAGCAGGTCATATCCCTAAAGCACAATTAATGTCAAGGACTTACACAGCAGTTGCCCAAAACCCAGCTTGCCATGCACGTTCAAGAAGCAAAAAGGTTCAAAAGGAACATGTTAATAAAATCTTGTCAAAACTTTGGAAGATGCATAAAATAATAAATGGGAAGAAAAATGACTTACAAATAGAACCATTTAAGCAGAATGCATTGCCTTGCTATGCTGGACACTGATTTATTAAGAAGGGGGGTGGAGGGGGATTGAGTATTTCAGGTGGTATGTACCAAGAGAAACTGAGCTGTCCCAAAGCTTTTATTAATCTGATTTGCAGAGTATCCACTACCATCAAGGGACCTACTAAAGTTGTTTTCTTTAAGGCTGATGTGAAAAGGTCAATGCAAATAGTGCTGTGGATTACACTGTGAGAAGATGACAGTCCTTTTTACCATATGGAGAAAAAAGTTGAATTATTTTGTTTTCCTTTCCTGGTTATTTATTAAATGAGGATCATACTGTACAGGTATTCCCTTTTCCTTTCTAAAGGAAATGAAGTGTTTACATCATTTTGATTGATCTAAAGTAATAATTATTCTGTCCACCTATAGCTCCTAGGCAGTATTCTAGTGGCTAGAGCAGTGTCTTAGGCATCAGAAAACTGAAATGTACCTGCTGTGATACCTCAGACAAGTCACATATGTATTTGTGCACCTCTCTTTCCATCTGCTTTCCTGCTTTCTTGTTGATTTAGCTGGTCATCTAAATAATGGTGCTCGTCTGTCACTGTGTTTGTGGGAAGGGACCCTGAAAGATACTGCTGTGGGAAGTAAGCGTGCCCCCCCTGAAATGCAAAAATGTTGGTAGTCCCATGAAGTTGTGTTTCAAAACCTGTTGTGATCTTTGTCACTGCTGCCCAAATGGTTCTCTGAAAGAGAAATGTTAATGGTTGTCTCACTTTTCTATCAGTATTTTCTATGTTCTTGTGTCAAAAGAAAAAGTTTCTGCTGCAGTGCTGTAATACATAATATTCAGTGCATATTCAGCAGGAAAAACAGATTAATTTGGTCAAATATACCGTTGACTATTCTTAGTTACTTTTTAAATTATGTATTCATAATTAAAATCCCTATTTAGCCCAAAAAAACAAGACAGAAAAAGAG